>NW_023270839.1:8286260-8435635 GCF_011800145.1 Mirounga leonina
GTTATTGAATTCTCACTTAATACCATTGTGATAAAAGACTATATTCTGAATGATTTATTGCATCATTTTTGTTATTGAATTCTCACTTAATACCATTGTGATAAAAGACTATATTCTGAATGATTTAAATCCTTTGCAATTAAGTCTTGCTTTAAGATCCAGAATATAGTCAACTTTGATAAATATTCTGTGTACATTTGAATGAATATATATTCTGTTGGTGGGGGTTAAGGTGTTCTATACATGTAAATTAGGTAAAGAATATTAATTGTGTTGGTCGTATTTTCTCAACATTTCTACTAAGAGATGTGTGTTAATGCCTGCCACTGCAGTTGTATATTTGTTTATTGATTTTTTAAATCAACAAATTCTACTAGTTTAATTCTACTGATTTCTGTTTGATATATTTTGAAGTCATGCTATTAGGTGCGAACAAAAGTAGAATTGTTCTATCTTCCTGGTAGATTGTGTACTTAATCATTTTGAAGTGTTGCTCTGTATCTCTAGTAATAATTCCTGGTTTAATGTCTACTTCATCTGATATCGGTATAGCTACTCAGCATTCTTTTGGTTAGGGACTCCAACTGTCTTGTTATCCATATGCAACCGAATGAAATTGTATCTCTGCCTCCCACTATATTAAAAAATTAACTTGAAATGGATCCATGACCTCAACATACAAACTCAAACTCTAAAACTCTTAGAAGAAAACATTGATGTGAATCTTTGTGACCTTGAATCGGGCAATGGTTTTAAAATATGACATCAAAGCACAAGTAACTAAAGAAGAAAATAGTTAAGTTAGACTTCATCAAAATTAAAAGCTCTTCTGCTTCAAAAGATACTCTCAAGAAAGTGAAAAAGACAACGCCCAGAATGGGAGAAACTATTTGGAAATCATATACCTGCTAAGGGTTGAGTATCCAAAATATATAAAGAACTCATACAACTTAAGGATAAAAAAACAAATAACGCAAGCAAAATTTTAATTTTAACAGTGGTTTTCCTAGCCTGCTGGGGAATAGTGGGGGTTAAGGTGACAGGGAATGTTACTTTCCTAGATATATACTATATTTCCTTTTTTAAAAGTTTTATTTAAAGATTTTTATTTATTTATTTGAGAGAAAGAGAGAGAGCAAGGGTGAGTGGGGAGAAGGGCAGAGGGAGAGGGAGAGAGAGAATCCCAAGCAGATTCCCCATTGAGCACAGAGCAAACATGGGGCTCCATCCCAGGACCCATGAGATCATGACTGAGCCGAAATCACAAGCCAGATGCTTAACTAACTGAGCCACCCAGGCGCCCCTCATTATATTTCTTTTATACAGTTTTTATTTTCTATGTTGTGTTTTTATTACCTATTCAAAAATCCAAAATTAATTTGTATTACAATTATTTTCACTACTCTTAGCTGTCCTTTATAAATATTAATTACTTTTTTGGCCTTATGGAGGAGTTGGTTAGGTTTCTTCCCCTCTCATTTAAATCAGTTGTTTGCAATAGTTATTATTTTCCTTTCACGAGGGAACGTTGGGAAAAACTGAAAAATTTTGTACTGTTGCTGATGTATATACAGACCTACGAGGTATGAAAGGATTGGTGGTATGTTTGGGCAAAATCTCAAAGCTCTTGAGTAGAATCCATTGAACCCTGAGTGTACACTTCAGTCAAAAACTTTCCAGGTGATTTCTGGTGAGTAGACATTCATCAGAGGAGAGAGGCAGAACAGTGTTAAATGTTGTTATCCCTTTCTGTTCATCGTGCTCAATCTTTAGCACCAAAACCAGTGTCTGACACATAGTAGACAGTAAATATTTGTTGAATATAGAACAGTTGCAATGTGAAAAGCTTTGCAGGAATTCCTCTGATTGTTACTTGAATTATGTCTTTTATAACCAAGCACCCAATATTTTGAAGATGAATTGTACAAAGGAGAATGGACATAAATGTTACATGAAAAGTATATTTTAGGGGTGCCTGGGTGGCTCAGTTGGTAAAGTGTCTGCCTTCGGCTCAGGTCATGATCTTTGGGTCCTGGGATTGAGCCCTGAGTGGAGCCCCAGTGTGGAGCCCCATGTCGGGCTCCCTGCTCAGCAGGAAGTCTGCTTCTTCCTCTCCCTCTGCTCCCTCCACCCCCCTTGTGATGTCTCTCTCTCAAATAAATAAATAAATAAATAAAATCTTTAAGAAGAAAAGTATGTTTTAAATGTTAAATTGATATGAAGGCACATGCAGACCCCCTGGAATAAAAATATTTTTGGTAAATGTTTATCATTGGGCAGCAGAATTTTTAAATGACTTTGATTTTTCTGTTACATTTTTTATACTCTCAAAAGTATCCATAATGAGCATGTGTTGATTTTATAATAATTTTTAAGGCTATATATATATATACATGTATATATATACATATATATAAACATATGTATATATATATAATTTTTTTTTTTTTACTGAAAGCCACCCATGTTGGCCACCCAGAAGACTTTAGATCTCTTTTGGCACATTATGAAACATGTAGGATTTCAATCAAAGAACCTTAAATACCCCAATAAGGTATTTACAATCTACACATCTACTTAAAACACCACCATTTCTCCTCTAGAATATATTGGAGTTAGTACAAATTGTAGTAGCTCATCTTGAGTCATTGGAAACTGAATTTTTTATAATCACAATAATTAGAGCTCTGCATTCATTTCAAGTTGGAAACAAACACATTATGGCAAGCCTTTCAACCCCAAACCAGTTCAAGGACAGAGAATGTGACTGGGTCCCTCGCTGTAGGCTGCAGGTGCCTGGGGAGCTCTGTGTGATCGCTGCACAGAAATCCAAGGTTGAGTCTCCTGGCTGGGTGGCTGTGATATGCAAGAAGCACGTTTAACTTTTTTATTCAACAGTACTGTGAATCTCCTGTTCTGTTTTCTACCCATATTCGGGGGAATCTCTGTTAGAAGAGTAGGGTTTTTCTCTGCTTCCTTCCTGTACCAAGGAAATAACTCAAAGACTTCTCTGTATGACTGTAGTTGATAACAGCCATTTTTCTCTCCCAGACATTCAGGATTGAAGGACTCTGCACCACATCCTTTTTTTGGCTACTCGCCCCTGTTGAGACAATGAAGATGGGTTACTGGATAATTTTTGAATTTACATTTTATTTCTAGAGTCTATAGGAAACTTGAGAACCAGAATGACCCTCTTCTTTCCCAGACTTGTGATGGATCCTTTCCAGAAACCCCTGGACTTAGTGTCTGCATCTATGACAAATCTTGGCAGATAAAAATATTAATAAGAAACATCCTTTTTAAAAAAAAACCAGCTTCCTCAGAATGATACCTAGTGAATAAAAGTTTATGAATTAACATCTCTGACAGGAGTGTCCAGTCATGTGATCTCTAGGAACAGAAAGTAGAAGCCCTGAAAATATAGAGTTCTACAATAAGGCTACCCTGACTTAAGGATCAAAGTTTTCCTGAAACAATCTTACTGCTTCATGAGCCATTGAAAATCTAGCTTCTTGAATTATAGTTAATGCATATACATTTAATAACACTATTGTGGTTATGTTAAAAAGGAATCTCTTTCTCTTAGAGTACGCCACTTTAAACTTTTAGCTCCACCTTCAACTTGGAGCTGTCCCTGAATTCCTGCAGCAGTGAGATCTCTCTCTACTTGCCCTTGCTCCTCCTCCAACAACAGATGGCTGTTGGTTATTCAGAGCTTGCTAGGCTTACTGTGTGGGTAGGTAGACTTTGTTCTCTTGATTCAGTGTCAATTTAGACTGATCCATGTACCTGGATCTTGGATGTGGGATTTTCTCAGGATTCGTGCCTCCCCTTCCTGTGGTAGCCAAACACCACCATGCAACAGAGTGAGTAGTCAAGGGAAAAGCCCATTACCTTTGGTTAAGGTAGAGGGGCAGGAAAACATTCTGAGCTGTGGACTTGACCAAAACAATTGGGAAGTAGGCATCTGAATTAAAAAAACACTTGGTTTCGAAGCCATGGTCTCATTTCTTGTTTCCCATGAACAAGTCAGGTGGCTACGAGATCAACTTCAGGCTCCAGTGTCTGTAGCAACGCCTCATCATATTCATCCTTTCTCTGTCATGATTAAATTAAAGCTTGTGATGGGCATGGGACTGTAGGGGGACTCCAATAAATAAACCCAGCTCAGGGAGCATGAGAATCAAAGGGCTTGGTAAGCCAAGCTGGAGTTGGCAAGAATTAGAGTGAAATGTGGCCAAGGAGATAAGAAAAAGTGGTCCCCCCCCCAAAAAAAAAGAAAGAAAGAAAAAGAAAAGAAAAAGTGGTCCAGAACAGGTTACTCTACTTCATTGTGTGATATAATTCTGTCTATAATCTCAGCTGAGGTTCCATTTCTCTGGTCAGTCTTTAGGCATCCCAGCAAATAAATTTCTATTTTGTGTGCTTACTTTTCCCTAGTGTCTTTCGTGATTTATAGTAAGAAATACGTATTTTGTCTTTAACCCCATTTGTGGCACAGAGCTCCTAAAGTCCTTGGAGTTTCTGTGATAAGAGCAATGAAGGTATCTTTTATGTTAATGATGTGACATTTGGAAAGCCCTTAGGCAACCTAAGGGTGGGGGCTGTTGCTGGGGAACCAACCATGTGATTCTATTGGAACTCTCAGTATCCACCCAGGGAGAGGAGAAGGGCTGGAGGTTGAATCAATTGCCAATGGCCAGTGATTTAATCAATCATGGCTAAGTAATGAAGCCTCCATAAAAAACCAGAAGGACAGGGTTCAGAGATCTTCTGGTTTGGTGACTACAGGGAGGTGTTGGGAGAGTGGTGCTCTCAGAGAGAATGGAAGCTCCTCACTCTTTCCCTATACTTTGCCTGATGCAACTCTCCCGTCTGGCTGTTCCTGAATTCCTTACATCCTTTTATAATAAACAGTAATCTAGTAAGTAAAATGTCTCTTTGAGTTCTGTGAACCACTCTGGCAAATTAATTGGACCTGAGGACGGGGTCATGGGACCTTCTGATATATGGCCAGCCTGTCAGAAGTACAGATAGCAACCTGGATTTGCACCTGGCATCAGAAGTCTAAGGAAGGTGTTGTTGGAGCCTCACATCTATAGTAAGTTGGTCAGAAGTACAGGTAATAACCTGGGCTTGTGATTGGCATCCTGAGTTGGAGGGGGTCATTGGTACCTCCACCACGTAACCAGTGTGTCAGAAGTACAAGTAACAACTTGGGCTTTCAACTGGCATCTGAAGTGGGGGGAGCATTGTTGTGGGACTGAGTCCTCAACCAGTGGGATCTATCTCCAGATAGACGGTGTCAGAATTGAGTCGAGCGGTAGGACACCCAGCTAGTGTCTGGAGAATTGCTTGGTGTTGTGGGAAGCCTCTTCCCCCCACCACCACATTGGAATTTGGTCCAGGAACCCAGAAAGAACTATCTGTCCCAGAAGATTGAGTTGAGCAGGTATAAAATCTGCAGTAATCAAGTATAATTTTAAAATACTGTCCTTCATATGCTGATTTTTTTTTAAATGACATACTCCATGGGAAAAAATAAGAAATAGGATGATATCTGAAGAGTATGACTTTTGCAAATGGTTCTGAGTGGTCCCCAAGCCAGCTGTGAAGGAGTGCTTCCTGGAATGAATTCAACAACTTCCTTTCTAGATCTTATCTTACACACTTTAATCACCAGCTGCTAACAAATGTCTGGGTAAGGTTTGAGGCTTCCTTGAGAATATGGGAAGAGGCAATTTGTCTCAGGTTGAGTTCTGGGCTTTTTGTAAGGCCCTCTCTGAGACAAGAGAAATATGTTGCAGTCTTCCAGATGTGATAGTGATACGATGAGCCTGATAGTTTTAGCTGCTTTCTGGAAATTCACAAAATATTGACCCTGCATTGCATTGGTTTCTGTATCTGTGTGCTGGGAAATGAGGAAAATCATCTCCCCTCTGGGAGGCCTTTTGTACCAATATAACACATAATATACAACCCCGGCATCATATGAACAGTCCAGTTTCACAATCTTGCCCTCCTGCCTTGATGTTGTTGGTTGAGATGGAATGATCTTTTTGGACATGTTAGATCCTGTAGACAGAAAAAAATAACAAGACTGATCCGCTGAACTGATCTACTAGGGCATGAGTTAAATCTTCAGTCAAAGCAAAAGGAATAAAAAATCTGGTTCATTTCTCCTTCCCTTTTTTCTCCCCGAGAGTGTCTGTCATAATTAGCCATTGTTTATCCCCCTGCCCTCTTCCCACAATCTCCCCTCGATCCTAGACCATCCTCAGCTTCACTATCTGCAACTGTTCCTACCAGGGAAGACAGAGGCCATCAGTTCCTATAACATGTTGAGAAGAGTCATGTTGGCATCTCTGTCTCTAGGAAAATCATCTCCTGCTCTGAGCCTGGGATCTTCAGTCCTATTCAGTTTTGTGTAAATCTCCACCTAGAATTGGTGGAGATGAACACTGCAGCTGTCTCAAAATAGGTTGGTAGGGAAATGTTGTAAGACCACATCCTGCTCATACTTGCATAGACAAAGTTGAGCCATTAGATATGTTTAGGATAGCCACTTTCCTCCTGAAAAAGTTGTTCAGTTATTCTCCAGAAGAATCAGGAGAAAGTTCCTTGGCAAATATTACCACACACACACACACACACACATACACACACTACACTACACATACATTATGTACATAAGTAATCTCTTGTTTTCTCAAGAGAGCCATGGGTGTCTCATCCTATTTCTCTTTTTCTTTCTAATAGTTGGCATCTTTTTTCTCTTTTCAGCTTGAAATTCTACATTTAAGGAATTGAGAATTCAAGACATGAAGAAAAAAATTTTTTCGTAGAAATTCAGGTTGACTAACTTCCTTCTATTCATCACATAAGTGAAAAGCATAAAACCAGTGGTCAGGAAACTTTTGAGGTGAGTGGAATCATATACTCATTGGGTTGCAAGGAAGTAGTATCATCTAGTTCTAACCTGTATTTCACAGGAAACTGAGTGATTAATAAAATTGCCAAGGTCATACAAATCGACAGTGGGGAAGTTAGAATATAAAACATCAGGATATTTTTTATTAGCTATGATGCTCATTTCATTATCACTTATTTGTCAGAAAGGGGAATCCCAGGTAAATAACTTGGGCCATTTAGATCACTTAAGTCTGAAGCTGCAAACTTTTGATTAACTGACAACCTACTGGAGACTCCTGATTAATAAACATTTGGGATATTTCTTACATCTTCTAAGTTCTTAGAGTGACCTTTGGGATGCCTGTGTGGCTCAATCTGTTTAGTGTCTGCCTTCGGCTCAGGTCATGATTCCAGGGTCCCGGGATCAAGCCCTGCATCAGGCTCCTTGCTCAGCGGGAACCTGCTTCTCCCTCTGCCTTTTCTGCCTGCCGCTCCCCTTGCTTGTGCTCTCTTCTCTGACAAATAAATAAATAAAATCTTAAAAAAAAAAAAACCCGAATGATTTTGGTCTGGCTCTTCACACTTTGAACTGCATCCTAAATGCTCAAATGTGATGTATCCATCTCATCTGGGAATTAGGATGGCTACCCAAAACAAAATCCTTGCAGCTGACAACTTCATGACATGCCTGTATTTATTATTATGATCCACAGGGCAGCACCTTCAGCAGACACTACTGATGGACAGTGTGTCAAATAGTTCAATGTCTTCCTTGGGAAAAGAAAGCACAGTAAGTGACTTACTGAAGCAATGCCTGTAAGTATCTTGTGAGTGATGAAACAAATAAATGACTATGACTTATAACATGTACATCCTCAAATGCATTTAATGTAAAGGTACAATTATCCAGAAGTGATGATTAGGGATTATTTTGTTCATTTGACACAAAAATGAAGTACATAATTGCTAGTACTTAAAGGCACACAAACATTCACTGGGAGAACTTGCAGTAGGACCCTGGTTTCCCCATATCAAATGTATCTTTTCCCCTAAGATACAGGGGAAACAGTATCTTCATTCCAGGATCTAGTGGGATCAAAGCATGCTTTAGCTAAACAGTACCCTCTCTCTGAAAGCAAAAAAGGAGAATGATTAGACTTTTTGACAACTTAAAAACCCAAGGAACGTCCTTAACTCATTTGTAAGACTTGCTATGTATCTAGTCTTCCTTAAAGCTCATCCTACTCACCTACTTTAAAGCACACCCTCTCTTACTGCTGTGTGTAAATGGAAGCAAGTATGTGCCTCCCAGTAGAGACCCCAAAGAGGCAAGGACCCAGCTGCAGGTTGGGGTATAGGCTGCAGGTGCCTGGAGAGCATTGTGCACTTGCTGCACAGACGTACAAGGCTGAGTCTCCAGGCTGGGAGCCTGCAATGTGCAGGGACAGGCGTTTGGCACTTTTGTTGAGGAGGACTGTGAATCTTCCATCTTCATTTTTATCCGTAACTGAGAGTATTGATATCAGGAATTCAGGACTTTTAGCAGGATATTTTTTATACCATAGGAAGTAATCAAATAAATCATTATTGTAGTCACAGTTCAGAATAGAAATTTTTCCTTCTTGCACAGTCAGGGATGGAGTCTGCTTGACCTGTTGCTGGTCACCCTTCTGTTGACTATTTACCCCTGTTAGGAAAGAGAATAACAGATTTTAAATTTTATTCTTAAAGTCCCCACAGAAAAACATCATGAGCCAGAACACAAAACAAAATAAAACACAACTTCCCAATTATCCCATCTCCCAGCCTTGTGGTGCCTTGTGGAGGTTTTCTATTATATTCTGACCTCCTACCCAGAACTCACAGTCTGGCTGAAGCCACAGAATCAACAGCAATGCCCCCAGGAGCTTGTCCATTTCTCCTGTGGACTCAGGTTGTCTTCTCTTCTGCCCAAGCAGCCATAAACCTGACTTCAACTTCCTGCACTTCATTCATTTCCTCCCGTGGCCTTCTATTTCTCGTGTGAGCAGCCTTGTTTTCAGCTGTTTATCTTTATGAAAGGAAACACTGCCCCCTTTAGTCCTCGTGTAGAAAAATTCTGAAAATGCACTTCTGTGTTTCCTAAAGATTAATTTGCAATCTCTGCACCATAAACATGTTAAAATAAGAGAGTGGTGGTGTTTTGGGAGAACACAGGGTATGATGTTGTCTTTACCACGGTTACAGATTTAGAACACAGGGAGTTGACAGCTTAGCCTTTAATGTAATTGCATTCTAACATGCTCTTCAGAGGTGTCCATATTTGCTCTGAGTCAATAAATGCCAAAGGCAATTAATGCTGTTAAAAATTCTGGACACTTCTCTTAAAAACACAAATCAACACAACAAAATTTATCTTCTGTATTAAATCATCCTCTGCGTTGGATTGTCTCTCTTAGAACTTAGCTGTGGTCATTTTGTCAAATCTCATTTGTCAAATGAGAAAACATTACATAATCCTGTAAAGTTTATAAATAGCATGAAGCCATAAACTTGAAAGGCACCAGAAGAGGCCAAAAGGCAATGTGTTTGTTTGCCTTCACTCTTGGTCTTTATCGAGTGTATGTCTCCCCAGCTGAATCCAGTGGAAGAGGCAAGAAGAATCTACTGTGCTTTCAATGTTTAATCAGTAGGGCGACTAATGATTGCAGCTAATGATAAATCTCAAAATAATTTTTTGGAATTGATTTGAGCAAAGACACAGAACACAAAATAAAATACTTTTCAATGCATTGGGAGGAAACACTTTAAAATTGTATTTGAATAATAATGAAACTAACATTCCGGGAAGTCACACTAACTATCCAGTTCAGGCCAATCTGATAAGTTGTCCGTGTTTCCTATTATATAGTTTAAACCCATGTAATTCAAACTTTCTAGTGAAGGAATGTTCTCTGATTCATTCATTTATTTATGTATTTTATCAACATTTATTTCATTTCAATGAGGTACCTGGGGCACTGTGCTCAGTTTAAGGTTTCAAAGATGATTATGGAACAATCTTCGATCTTAAACCCCTGGCGGTCTAAATTGAAAGACTAATGTGCAGCTACATCCTTACAACATGGCATGATATGTAAGAGTTCTTACTGAGGAAAACATAGTGGTTATTTTGTTATGGTGTCTCTAGCAAGCACACATACTAGGTTTCTAATTATTATTTCTTCCAGTCAGTATCTGGACACACATTTCCTAAAAACGAAAAAGATTCTCATTCTATTCATTTATATTCTTGCCTAGGATATCAGGGTACAGTCAGTGAAGCAGAGTTACCATAAGTGCTGTGGGATAAGGGCTAATTACGGGAACTTGATCTTACACAATTGTGCCACGAGCTGGGGAAGTGAAGGTCTAAGAGCAGTTGGATAGTCAGAGAAGGAATCCTTAACCAGTCAATCTAAGAACGAAGCACGTCTAGCTGTGGAAGTGTCACTTGAGGGGAAGTTTATGGAGAATCTAGGGAAGCTACTGCCCCATGAAGCTACCATCTCCATGGGTCCATTGCCAGATAGATGGTAGTGGTTGGTCAACAGAGTCAGCAACAGGAGAAAGTGCTGGACAATATATTCATATTTATTTTGAAATCTTTGTGTATGAACTCCAAATGTGAATCAATTTGGGTCTGCGTCTATTCATTATGTAACCCTTGTTCCTGCTTCGTGACATTTTTAGTATTTTTTTATTGTATGCTACATAATGTGGGTAATAATGTGCAGAAGCCCTGGATTGTTTTGCCTCCCTGTAAAAAATGTTAACTTTGTTAAATTACTAGCAGATCAGTTAGATTCTGTCGAGGTTGACTTTCATCTCTGTTAGGGCAGAGATATTTTTCTTCAAGTTTCGTTTTGTTTTAGGTCACAGCCCTTACTCCTAGCGTTCAGTCCTTATTCTGGTGACTCAGTTGAAAGTTTAAGGTGTTGAGCGAGATCTCTTCGCTCTGGAAAGGCCAGAATTCCAATGTCTTCCCAGCATAGCGCAACCTCTGAAACCGCCTTGGAGCTTTTAGACCTTCAGATGCTGTTTCCATGTTTATCAGATATGCGAGAGTGGATCAGTCTATAGGCTTTCCAATGTCTCTCTCTGTGCATGCACAGTTTATGTGTAGGCTCAGAAAAGCCCCTGTACCGACGTCACAGTCCTATTATATGAGGCTCATTTCTCTCCAATACTGGTTTCCCACTGATCCCAGTTGTATTAACAACGCTGCTTCTCATCTCTGTTTTCGCCATCCAGCAAGGCTCCTGCTCTCCGCTGGGGCTCCACGTCCTTGTGCTGAGGTATAGAAAACACCCCCAGGAGAGAAATGCTGAGTGCACCTGCGAGTCCCTTTGCAGGCTTGTTTTCTCCCAAGGATTGCAAGTGGTCACTGTCTGCACTCCTCGAAAACACTTCTTTCGTATGCTTTCCAATTTTATACTAGTTTACAGTTGGAAGATAATTCCACTATCAGCTCTACTGCAAGAACCAGAAGTTCTTTTTTCTCTTAAGATAACACTCTCACATATTTCCTCTCTTTTAAAGGCTATTGTCCATTTTATTCAATAGTCAAAATGTATCATATTTATGTATCATATTTATCATATCCTGTGCAGCTTATTTAGAAATGCTTTTTGCATTTAAAAAGGAATCAGGGTCTCTAGAAAAGTAATGTTTCTTATCATTAATTAGTTTCACAGTTCTTTTTATTAGTCCTCAGTGCAGTTATCCCTGTCCGGGCTCTATGAGTATGTAGGCATGCTGAGTGCTCCCCATATCCTTCACCTTACTGTCTTCTAATATACAGACAACTCATTTCTAGGATCTAGTTTATTTTAAGTCTCTAATAGCATGAGAGTCATCCATGCACCGTGTCTTATCATTTGCAAATTATATATTTTTTTAATTTTATTTTTTAAAGATTTTATTTATTTATTTGAGAGAGAGAGAATCAGAGAGAACACATGAGAGGGGGGAGGGTCAGAGGGAGAAGCAGACTCCCTGCTGAGCAGGGAGCCCGATGCAGGACTCGATCCTGGGACTCCAGGATCATGACCTGAGCCGAAGGCAGTCGCTTAACCAACTGAGCCACCCAGGCGCCCGCAAATTATATTTTAGGACTTAAATTTGCCATGATCTACCTTGCTTCATACACACACACACACACACACACACACACACACACACACCCCGCCTGCACTTTTCCTTGACCTGGAGCACTTTTCCCCTACCCGCTTCCATCTTTCAGCCTGATGAACTCCTATTAAACTGTTAGGTTTCAGGCTGGGGTGTCACATACTCCAGAAATCTATCTCTGACTGACATCTATTTGTCTTCATAACGTCCTTTTCTCTCCCAATTCAGTTCTCCAGGTTTACAGGAACTTTATGATAACAAAAATGTGCTCCTCACTAAACTGTATGTTCAATGAGGAAAGGAACTGTTCATTTAGTCAAAGCTCCCTATGCAGGATCTCACAGGTATTCAATAAATGTTTGCTGAATGATTGAATATATGGAAGTATGAGTAACGGCGGTGGGAAACACGTCCTCACCTAGATGAGGATTCTGAGGTACAAAAAGGATGACTCACTTGCCCACAATGATATAGCATACTTGTCATTGGAAATTAGCTTTTTTTCAATGGCTTTCCAAATAATAACAGAGAGGGAAATGGTATAAATAGGTACTCTTGAATGCGAACAGAATGAACAATTAAATGCACTGTAAGAAGTTGGAACAAAAAACAAGAGAAGGATTACAGAGCATAGCATTGCTCTTTCTTTGATGCTTCCTTATGTCTTAGGTTTGACTTCCTTATGATTTCTCTTCATACATGAGCATAATATAAGGTGGGAAAAAAACAGCTTTCAGGGTGAAAATACCCATTTAACATAAGCCTTATAACTGGGTTTGAGGCATCTTCTAACTGGATCTGTTAATTCACTGGTTCCCTGATTTAGGGATTAGGATGTTAGGCATGGTTTAGTTTAGGACAGAGATGGTCACTACATTGAATTTCATCAGCATTTCCAAGTATTTTGAAAGTGGAATCACTTTGATTGATCAAGTATGCACTTCTCCACACCATGTCAGAAGTGAGGGAAAGCATGCAAACACCTCTCCCATGTTGATTGGTGCGGGGACTGCAGCCACACACCTGGGTTCAGGCTTCAGGTGGGAAGCTCTGTGTGTCCACTGCATGGAAGTAGGTGGCTGAATCTCTGGTCTGGGATGCAGAAAGCTCTGCCCATCCTTCATACTTATAGTGGTCCTTTGTTTTTTTCTCCTCTTTTTATTGCCCATTTAAATATATTAGAAAAAGGATCATGGAGCTTTTTCCAGGGTTGTATGCTAGAAAGATGTAAGCTAGAAGGATGCAGAAGAGATATAGACTAGATCGGTGCTTTCTTGCTCATAGAGATGTAGCGGGAGGCTCTGCTCCACATTGAAGTTGACTGCTCATTCTTGTCCAGAAAGAGAATCAGATATGAGAGAGTGGATCAAGCTGTAGTATTTACCCAGTAACACGAGCCCCGCAGAGATCTCAGGATGAACCATGCAGCTACCTGCACTGTAGTGTCAAGCTGTGGTGCATTTAGAAATGCTTTCTGCACGAATCAGGAGATGCAAGGCAATGCAGTTCGAGTCATACTGGGCCCTTGCTCCCACTCTGTGGGGTGGGTTAGGTCTTCAGCTACGGCTTCATGTACAGGCTGCAGGTGTCTGGAGAGCACTGTGCCACCACAGCGCAGAAATAAGTGACTGAGTCCCCAGGCTGGGAGTCCGCGATATACAGGCGGCTGTTACGTTCCTTGATATTGACGGTGAATTTTAGTCTTCCTTTTTGCTGCGTTCCAGAAGCAATGTATGACAAGGATGTGAAGCGTCCTTCAGGGCTTTGTTGGAACCACTGCACACTGGTCATGGAGATAGAATAATTGCATATCATAGAGGCATTTCTGCCCTCTTGGAGGATCAGGACCCTAGGACTCTGCTCCACCTTCATCTGTACTCTTACCCCTGTTGAGAAAGAGAAAAATAGGCATGGGTGAGGGTCACCACAAATGACTAGCTGTTTCCAAGTGTAGGAAATTTTTCCTAGCTTCCATCCCTATGGTAGAAGACACAGCCCAAGAGACTGGTATTCTCTCTCTTCCTCCACTTCTCCTTTCCTCCCTTGCTTCTTCCCAAATTCTGTTGTGAAATTTCTTCAGGTTCCCTTTGGGATGTTCTTAACTCACAGTAAATCTGTATCCACAGGAGGCCCAGCAAGACTCCCATTTGTGTCTGCATGTTTCTTGACTCTTCTGTTGTATGGACACTCCTTGAGGTCAAGTCCCTTTAAATCTTTACCTTGAATTTGAAGCTAACTTGTTTCTGGAACCCATCAGTTTCATGATATAGATTTGGCAGCAGCCACTCCTAAGCACTGTTACTCAGCTTTGTAGTGGGAAGCTCCACCTACTTGTGGCTTAGGGACCTTCCCCACACTGTAGGGTATTTGCATGTGTGCACATTAACTGTGTGTGTGTGTGTGTGCACGTGCACTGAAGATTATAGAGGGATTGTCTTCTTAGCATTTAAGAATACTTTTTCTTTAAACTCTGCGTATATGTAGAATAATTTGTGTGAAAAATGGGGAAATGTTAGTTTAGCGGAGGAATAGAGAAATAGTTTATATATTATGAGTAAGAGATATTGACCAAACTGAAACCTGAGACATGATCAGACTGAGAAACTTTTCTCAGTTGTGAATGACTTGTTATATATATATATATTACATATAAATTATATATACATTACATATAAGTACACATAAATATTACAATATATATAACCAATTTCCATTTTTTACATTCCATGTATCTTATTTGTTGAATTTATTAAGGTCAAATGATATAATAATAGTTCAGGACATATGAACACTATAGAAATAAGAAATTCATCATAATGGTAGAAAGAAAAATATTTACCTCCTCAGTCTTTTTCATATACATATATATATGTACTTCATATATATTTTATTATATATATATGAGAAGGACTGAGGAAGTGAATGTTAAATAGTCTATAAGTTAAACTGATAGAGCAAAAAGTTTCAGGGCAAATATATATAATACCTGAAATATCTATCATCTCTCTCTCTGTCCATCATCTATCTCCTAAAAATTTCCACTTTATCAATTTAACATATAGATCATTAGTTTTTAATCAGGACTATTGATCCCCAGGGGCTATCTGGCAATGCCTGGAGACATTTCTGATTGCCACAACTGGGGAAGGGAGAGGGTTGCCACTGGCATCTACTTAGTAGAAGCCAAGGATGTTATTAACTATCTAGGATGCACAGAATAGCCCCTCGTCCCAAAGTCCCTGGCCCCAAATGTTACTGATGCTGCTGCTGAGAGACCCATGTAGACAATAGTTTTCAGTTCAAACAATCGTCTGCCATTTTCTTTTACCCTTTATTTCTCCGCCTGCTTCTGCTTGTAGGTGCTTCACCTCTTCTTTCTGGGCCTCTTTCTTTGCTTTTATTTTTCTGATCCTTGAGTTTCTGATCTTGTATGAGGTACAGGCATGGCTTAGAGAAGAACAACAATTTCTAGATGAATAAATGAAATCTCATAGTGGTCATTGATGCTAAAAAATATGGATTCGTGAAACCCCAAAGTTACAGAAATATGAAACGAATTGTCTTGCTTTAATCTCCAGCTTCATTCTGGCTTTTGGAGATAAAAAGAAAATGGGTGATAAGAAAGCAGGATCATGTGTGTTATTAACAAGTCTCTGGCTCATCTACTCCCTCCTCTGCCCTGGCCTAAATTAATAGCCCTCTTTCTGTTTGAGGGATTTTCATTCTTCAATCAGCAATGGATCCTGAAAGCTGAAATATACTTTTCTCAGGTTCGAGTGTTCTTCGTGGACTAACCTAGTGCTGACACCACATTATCAACAGCGATGCAGTCCCGACCCAGGGTTTCCGAGTGTGGCCTTTGGCATCAACGGCATGTTTCAGAAAGCTCCCAGAGCATGGTGTGTGGCCAACGTGCTCTTAGAAATGATTGCTCTGACATCAAAAACTAATGATGTAATGTATGGTGATTAACGTAACATAATAAAATTTAAAAAAAGAAAGAAACGATTGTTCTGAACGGTGGTGGTAGGGCAGAGGATTCTTCAGCTCACAGGCCTTGCAAGCATGATGGCTGGGGCAAATGGCCCTCCTTCCCCATGAGAGGGGGTTCCTTGAAAGCAGGAACAGCCCTTTCCATATTCTCTGCACAGAGAATATCCTGGGACACAAAAGAAGTTTTGAGTGTACCTGATCCGAGCTGTGGTTCCTACTCTCGAGTTTTTCATTTTTAATCCATTGTGCTAGGCAATTCACAAAACATTGTTAATCCTCATGAAGACACTGTAAGTACCGTGCTTACTTCCAAGATACTTGTGAGGAAATTGATCCTCACACAGCTAATGTAAACTGTTGTGAGAAGCTTTGCACTTTTCATAGTGTCAGGTCACTTTTCAGGGAGAGAGCCAGTGAAGAACAGTGATTATGGAAAGGCACGGATCTTCTGGGGCAATAAAAACAAAATCTGCCAGTCCAAAACACTTCTCCACAAAGGAAGAGAGGAAAGAAAACAGTTTTATTATTGAAGAATCAGTAAGCCAGAACCTAAAGGGTACCACAGGCAATCTGTTAAAGAGACTGCAAAAAAACAGAAAGAAATTTTACCCCTTTATGTAGCCCCACAGAAACAACCCATTACAAGGGTTTTCTCAACATAAACAATAACTAGTCTTCAGGTAAGAGGACTTGATAGGGCCATTTGTCACAGTTCTGCCTTAATTTACCTAGTAATTGGGGTAGCCACCAGTGTTGGCTAATTGCTTTTATCCGAAAGAAAAACTTCTCATATCTTTATGACAGAAGCCAACTTAGAGCAAGGCGCCTGTGGAGTTCAGGCTCCTATCCTCCCACAGAAACTGGGAGAGAGGAGTGCCATCCTTCTTGATGATTCCATTTCAAAGAGATGGCTTCCAGGTGCGTGAGAAAAACATTCCTGGATTGTAAAACTGGCAAGAGATTTATTCAGCTTTTTAAAAGATTTATACATCTCAAAGGGACAGAGAAAGAATCCATGACTACAAGTTTTCTAAAGTAAATATTTTAAGAAAAGGGAGGGAGTGTTTTTCCCTTTTATAGTGGGAGAATTAGAATTTATTTTTTTTTAGCTTTAATTTATAATTGCCCTTATAATCTTCAAAATGAAGGAGTTCCATGTGATAAAACTTTCAGGGATGCCTTTGGAATAGGTTACTGGAGTAACATGGAATTAAAAACAACAAAAAAATAACCTTTGGAATCTGAAAGTGACAAAAATGTAAGATTACTGTTATTAATTATTTGCATGGAAATTGATATTGTCTATGGTTGAAAGACCAGATGAGAAACTGAATTCCATAGTCTCCCGTGAGTGTAAGAAATTGATGGAAATTTTTAAATGAGGCCTCTTGGCATGGAAGATGAAAGCTTTTTTCTTAATAAAAAATTATAAGAACATTAATACTTCAAGAAGTACATATAATCAATATAAATGCAGGTGCCTTCTTTGTATAAACACAGCGCTTTGTTCACATCTTTTTTTCTGCACTTACACATGAACCCAGAAAATCACAGAGCCATTTTATGTCAATCCTACTACAGTTTAGCTGCAAGTAACAAAAAATTTAAACAAATAATGGTTTATTAAAAATTTTCAAATTTATGCACAAATACACCTGGGGGAGGGATTTGACATGGCATCTAAAGGAGGAACATGGGATTGGGGAGGGGACTGATGCCTTTCTGATAAAGTTATCACTTCTGTATTGCAGGAAAAGAATAGTTGGGAAGGGGGACAAGAAAATGTGGTCCCATACCAGGACAGCAAAAACATTACAGGAAACCCTTAGCAGGTTTCTGATTATATCTCATTGGTCAGAACTGTGCTATGTGCAACCCTTAGTTGTAAGAAAGAATGTGAAACATAGTGTGGGTTTGTTTGTTTGTTTTTAAAGATTTAGATATTTATTTGAGAGAGAGAGAGAGAGAGCATGTGAAAGCATGAAAGTGTGGGGGAGGAGCAGAGGGAGAAACTGACTCCCTGCTGAGTGTGGAGTCTGATGTGGGGTGATCCCACAAACCTGAGATCATGACCTGAGCTAAACCAAGCATCCAATGCTTAAATGACTAAGCGTGCCCCTTGTTGTTGTTGTTGTTTTAAAGTGATGGGATGATAGTTGCCCAAATCAACATTGATGGTTCTGTTAATAAGGAGGCAGAGGAGAATGGTGATTAGGTTGGCACCTTGCAGTGTCTGCCTTCTCCACTAAGGTGGGGATTCAGAATATTAGGCAGAGATGAAGTCTTTCCTCCTTGAGAAGTCAGTAAAAATTTCACAGTAGGGATAACATTTCCTTAGAGGCATTAAGAATCATATTTATAGGGCATTTGTTCAGTACGTATGTTGCCCCTGGGACTTCATATAATTTTGTATATTTTATCTCATTTAATTCACAGCAGCTCAGCAAGATAAGTAGTTCATATGTTAATGGGAAGCTTAGATGAAGATGAAGAACTTGCCTAAGGATACAGAGCTAGGAAATTGCACACAGGAATTGAACCTGGTTTTTGTGACTCCAAAACCCATGTGTTTTGTATTATATCATCTTGCTTTAGAGACAAATAGGAGTTCTTCAAGTATAAAAGTGGGCCAGTGGGAGGGTTGCCAGGTGGAGGGAACTGTCAACTTCTAGCTTCTTCAGAACAAACTGGTGGTTTCCAGAGGGGAGAGGGTGGGGGATGGACAACAAAGGGGAAGGGGAGGGGGAGATACAGGCATGGCACAAGAATAAAAGGCATAGTAGAGAGTATTGTCAATGATATTTTAATAGCATTGTATGGTGACACATGGTAGGTAGTTACACTTGTGGTGATCATAGCATAACGTATAAACTTGTAGAATCACTATGTTTTACAGCTGAAAATAATGTGACATTGTGTGTCATCTATATTCAAAGAAAACATTTTTTTAAAAAACCAAAAATATCCTATCTTCTTCAGCCTTGAGAACTTGAAGTTATTGATATCTGCCATTCAAAGTCTAATAATCGCCAAGCAAATCCTGTGTAAAAACAGGCAATTTTAGGTAATGTTGAAACAGTTCAGAGCCACCAAATGGGGATTTTGCTTTGGAATCACAGTTGGATGTTACTGGAGTACATGTTAGGCATTTTTCTGCCAAAAAAGTACCAAAACTTTCTTCTAATTATTTTTTACTGTCCTTCTGTCTTTTATTCTAGTTTAATAGACTGGGGAGGTAGCAATTTCATCAACTCTACTAGAGTTAAGTTTCAAAATCATTCACTTCTGTCCCCTTGTACTCACCATGCCTGGCTTGGTCTGTAGGAAAATGGAATGACTCCTCAGAACTATGATGCACTCTGGCTGAGATCTTCCATTTGTTCCTCTATATCGACTTCCTTCTTTTCTCCCACTGCCTACCCCAGGGAGCTGTAGACCTATATTCTTACTGGTTCAAATAGTGAGCAGCATTTCTAGAAGTTCATCTTATAACAGAGGAATCTTGTTCTCCAGTGTATGTGGGAAATACCTGGAAAGGCAGGAGAGATTCTTCCAGGAGAGGCTGAGATTGCTATCACTGTTCATGCCAAGAGAGGTGGGAGGAGGAGTCAGGGAACACAGTGTGACAGAGCCTGCCGCAGGGTTCACGTGCAGGTGGCAGGTGCCCTGAGAGCACTGTGGCCCTGCACAGAGGTAGATGGCGGCATCTCCAGGCTGGGCAGCAATGATGAGCAGGGAGCTGTCTTTTCTTGCCTCACCAAACCGAGTTGTTAGACTCTTGTTCTTCTTCATTTCTCCTCCCTTAGATAATGTCATCAAGTGCACTGGACCTTCCCCAGGCTTCTGTCTGTACCACTGAAAGCTGGAGAAAGTGCTCGTGGAGTTGCAGTAGGCAGTGAAATTTTCTCCCTCCTGGATACTTAGAAAGCGAGGACTCTGTTCCAGTTGCTGGGTGCTCTCCCCTGTTTAAAACCAAAGCAGTGGGCACTGGAGAAGGGCACTGGGGCCTCTTTCCCAGCCTGATATGATTTTTCCTCACTCCTATCCCCCTCCTCCTTCCCTCACTCTTTCCCTTTCTTCCTTTAATTTTCCCTTGGATTTTCAGTTAATGTAACTGGGAATTTCTCAAACTCACATGCCAAAAGAATCCAAAGGATCAACACTGAGAATCTCAGGAGCATCTCTTTTTCCTGTCCCAGGATGGTCCTGGTCACTGACTTTAGCTCCCTGTGAAAGATCCCCTTCTGAAGGAGGCTTTTTTGAACTAGAGTACCACTTGCCACCCACTCTGATCTGGATAAAAAGGCAGAGGTCTCTGTGTGGCAGCCAAATGAATCATTCACCCTCCACCCTCCCCTTCCTCCAGCCTCATACTCTGCTTTGACTCTGAGAAGGATTTTGCCTTTTGAAATAGTACCCTCCTGTGGAGAGATAGGAAAGTGATTTACTTTCAATAATGGTTCTGTTTCTCCCAGTTTCATTAGGTATGCACAAAAATCAAGATTTAAGTAGAGTCTAATGACCTTTTTCAGAAATGGACAATGCATCCTTTTAAAAATTAGACAGAATAACAGCAGATAAAGGAAATATCATCTTATAATTTCTGGTATCTTCAACAAGCATGATGAACAGTACTGTGTTTGTAACTGTTACTTGTAGGTGTATGTATGTGTGTGTGTTGTGTTGTGTCTGAAACTATAGCATATTTTCTGGGTCAATATGGCATGTGTAAGCACCTGGTCATAAATCTATTTTTGCCAAATTAAAGATGAATAACCCTGTTGTATATTACTTTTTTAAAAAAGATTTTATTTATTTACTGGAGAGAGAAAGACAGAGATAGTGATAGAGAGCAGGAACAGGGAGGAGAGGAAGAAGCAGACTTCTGGCTGAGCAGGGAGCCAGCCAGATGTGGGGCTTGATCCCAGGACCCTGAGATCATGACCCGAGCTAAAGGCAGACACTTAACCGATTGAGCCACCTAGGAGCTCCAACCCTGTTGTATATAACTTAAGAATACTTTCCTGGGGCACCTGGGTGGCTCAGTCGCTAAGTGTCTGCCTTCGGCTCAGGTCGTGGTCCCAGGGTCCTGGGATCAAGCCAGCATCGGGCTTCCTGCTCAGCGGGAAGCCTGCTTCTCCCTCTCCCACTCCCCCTGCTTGTGTTCCCTATCTCACTGTCTCTCTCTCTGTCAAATAAATAAAATCTTTAAAAAAAATCTTTAAATAAAAAGAATACTTTTCTGATGTCCTATTGCATTACTCTGCCATTAGGTCCCTGGTTTATGACCAGCAAAGTCTTCAACACATTATATTGTGAATGCATTTGTTGGATTCCCCCACAAGTTCTTTGGCAAAAAGATTGTGCCTTTTTCACCTTTGTGGCCCTAGCAATTACTAAGCAGAAAAATGTCAATACATAGTTAACAAATTATTGAATGCATGTGTAACAGTGTGTGTGTACATTAATCTAATGATTCAAGTATATAGATATTGTGATGTGGATGTAGTATGTATTCAAATCTCATAAAATCTTGAGTAAATAGAATCATGGTCGTTTTAGCTACTGCTCACACTCATTAGTACAGATCTTTGGTGTTGGCCATGTGACTATTTGTATCCAAGTATAATGAGATTTTGTTTGGCTTGAAGGCTGTCCAGGTGAATGTTTTTGCTCCTTCTCTGCCATCTTATGCTCCATCAAATGCTATTGAATTTTAAGTACTATATCATCCTTTTGTTATGAGCTGTATTATTCAGAATATCTGACAGAATTAAGTCACACCATTTAACAGCTCATTTTCTGAAGTAAAATGGAATCACAATCAACTTTAGTCTGTTGTTGAAGAAATGTTTCTTTCATGTGCCCATTATAAATGGATCTGTTTGTAATCATCCATTAAAAAGAAAATAAAAACTAGTTATGCTCAAACAACACAATGATCTGTCTCATTGTATAATTGTTACCGAACTTCAAGTTCAGCTGCCCATTGCTCAAAAGGCCAATACTCAAGAGATGAGTTTGGATCGGAAAGGAATATGAACTTATTCAGGAGGCTAGCCACCTGGGGAGAAGGCAGACTTTTGTCCAAGAGATTTTATTCAAGGTCTAAAGAGGCAGCCCAACAAAGATATGTTTGTGGGGAACTTGTCCACTTGCCTTTACACACAGACAGAGAATTAAGTGAGAAGCAAGAGAAATAAAATAGTGCTCTGGAGCTAGAGAGGAAAGGGCTGAGATCAACTGTTGACCTGTGGGATATTGCCCCCATTTCTCAGAACTTAAAAAGAACCACGAACCACAACACTGAGTCCCTCAAAGGCATGCAACGGGGACAGCCTTTGGCCCATATGGTCCTCCCCTGGGTAGACACTAGTGCTGATGAGGGGTGCTAGAGGGAAACAGAGTTCACGGTGCCAGGTCTATGTTCTTTTCAGTGCCATAAAATTCCTCCAGGGAGCTTAGAACTCATCAGAACAGATAGAATGTTGAATATAAAGAAATTTAATACAAAATCTTTTGGTGGAAGAGATTTGATGTTAGAGTCAGACGTACTTAGATTGATACTGCACCCCTGCCATTTACCATGAGGTCACACCAATTTCCTTGACCCGCTCATCTAATAGCTTCCATGCAGTGGAACGGGGGCTTACGTTACTTATTCCATGTGTATGTCTTGAGGATGCACTGAGATTATGTACATAAATCAGATTGTGTTTCAATCAGCCTATTTAGAGGATTCCATATAACACATTTCTACTCCTCATATTCCTCTGCAACAGGACTTAGCTAAAGGTCCAGCTGGGTCCTTTTTCAGAAAAATCCAAGAGCACGTCACCATCATTAGTCACAATCATCCTAAGTGAAAATGCCCAGACCGTGTGAGTGTCCTGCCCTGTGACAAGGGTCATGTGAAGAAGTAGGACAAGCACATAAGATCCAATTTGTCACCCTTCCCTTTTTAATCAACTGGTATACAAAGTATCCAGGTAGGTCAAAACAAAGGTATCTTTGATTTGGTAAACTTGATGAACTATATATACAATTAGCAGTGCTATCAACTCCTCTAAACACTTTATATAAATCAACTCATTTAATCCCACTCACAACACTGGGAGGTAGCTAATATTAATCTCATTTTTACCGAGGAGCAAATTGAGGTAGAGAGACATTAATTAAGCTCCCCAAGATCATATAGCAGTCAGGCTTCAAATCTAGGTAGTGCAGCTGAACAAAGCATAAACTTGACCGTCTTAGAATACTGCCTCTCAGATTGTGTAAACCTTGCCATGAGGGGTTAGCAGACCAGCAGCATCACCTGGGAGTTCATTAGAAATGCAGATTTACAGGTCCTACTGAATCATAGTCTGTAGTTTTACAAGAGTCCCACATGATCAAAGTTTGAACAACTCTGATGAAGAAGTGGTAGAGTAACCACCCCAGATCATTGTGTCCATTGTGGAAAATAAATAAGCATCCAAGCAAGGTGGTGGATTCAAGGGAAAAAAAAAAAAAAAACTACATATACTGACCTATTGAAGCTACCTTGAACTTTATGAATATTCTAATATATATTTCCTCTTAAAGCAGCTGTGGATATTCATATCCTTGATGCGCTTCCTCAACTCAACCACTGATATTTTTACTCCCTTAACTTAAGTCTGTAACGTGGATGCTGGAGATATCTTGTGTTTTTATCTTCTAAATCTCTGCCTAGGGAAATCTTTTCTATCCAAGACTGAGATTGCATCTTCTCTTTCCAAGAAAAACACCTCATATCTTACCCAATTTATTCAAGTCAGCTACAATTCTGAAGATGGCTTCTGTGCAAAGAGCTAGAGCTTCATTTTGCAGTCTAGGGTTTAGTGCCTTTGGATGTTCACAGGTGCTATCAGTTAATTAACTGGCTTGTGTTCCTAGTTGATGCATCAACAGCACTCTCTCTAACTCTGTTTTATATGAATAACTGTACATTTTTAGCAATTCACCCCCCCCACCAGATTGCAATTTAGTATCCAATCCATTTCAGAAATAGTGTACTTTTTACTTCATCCACACAATGAGGCTCATCCCATCATTTATATAATTCTTTATGAGTTTCTTATTAGTTATCAATGGACATCTTCATTTTAGAAGATATTTTAGAACAAGCCTGTGAGAGGTAAGGTAGGTGAAATTGTCCTTTCAGAATAGAGGAGGAAGCCTGTCTAAGATCGCCGATTAGGGATGGATGGACAAGAGTCAAAGTCAGTTTCCTCTTGCCTCCTCCTTTTAGGGTACCACAGAGAGGCAGAAAAGGGAAATGGTGAGGTGGGGCAAAGAAAGAAACGTCCATGTAGATATGGAAGAAACTAGAGCAAAAGTAAAATACTCACGCGGCACCTGGGTGGCGCAGTTGGTTAAGTGGCTGACTCTTGGTTTCCGCTCAGGTCGTGATCTCAAGGGTATGAGATCCAGCCCTGTGTCAGGCTCTGCTCAGCAGAGTCTGCTTCAGATACTCCCTCCCTCTGCCCCTTCAGCTCATGCTGTCTCTAAGATAAATAAATAAATCTTAAAGTAAAATACTCACATTGTAGACCCCATTCATGCAAGGATGGGAAATCAGTTAATATAACCAACATTTAGGAGGGCGCCTGGGTGGCTCAGTCGGTTGAGCGACTGCCTTCGGCTCAGGTCATGACCCTGGAGTCCCGGGATCGAGTCCCGCATCGGGCTCCCTGCTCGGCAGGGAGTCTGCTTCTCCCTCTGACCCTCCCCCCTCTCATGTGCTCTCTCTCTCTCTCTCATTCTCTCTGTCTCAAATAAATAAATAAATAAATAAATCTTTAAAAAAAATATAACCAACATTTAGGAGATAGGAAACTATGAAAACCATAGTTGTAACTCAGTGTGTAGGCCTGATTGGGTCTAGAGTGTCACATTATATAATGTCAAAAAATGAGAGGATAGACTGAGTTACTGACATGGTTGATGCAGAGGAAGAGAGGTTGACAAACCTCATATTAAGGCATAGATAGCTACATTATCAAATGTATATATTTGCATTTTGAGATAATTTTTTCAGACTCAAAAATATTTGATTCACCGGGGTTGCTTCTCCAAAACACCTGTTGAAGACAAGTTTGCTGCCTCAACACTGGGCAACCCCAGTAGCAGGATGGGGGACAGGCTGCAGGTGCCCAGAGAACACAAACCACAGAGTCTGGAAGACTGAGGTGTGCAGGAAGCGCTGAATCTCCTTATTAGTAAGGGGAGCTCTTAGTTTCTCTCTTCTTTTTCATCCCAATTTAAGTTTATTACAAGCAGGATATTGGCCATCCTTCCTAGGATTCTGCTTATACCTATGAAACATACAAAGAAAGAGGAATAGCACCTTCAACCTCTCTCTCCCTGCTTTGACATGCAGGGCTCAAGAACTCAGCTCCCTGTTGATTGGCAAGGCAGCATAAGCATCTAAGTTTAATCTCACCATAGAATTTACACCCTTTTTATACCCTTCTTGCAAGGAACCCTGGATGATCCCAAGAGCATGACTGTGTTACATCCCTTAGCCTGTTGGGAAGGTCTTTGACAGCTTCGGGCCCACATCCAAGGCGAAGCCACAAGATGCATACCCCAGGGTCTTCTCCATTTGTCCTGGCTGAGTATCCAAACCTAAGACGCTTTAAGTTCAGAGCTGTCAAGATCTTCAACTTCAAGAAATAGAACGGTGTGTGTGGTTATGAAGATAATCAGAGACAAGCTCCACTCTTTGCCAATAATCATTCACACAAATTATAAATGGTTTCGCTCAGATCTGTGAGTGGAAACACAAACATGACCCTCTTGGGGAGGATTCATAAATATTAAAAATATTATCCAATGTACAGTAAACTATTTTTCTTAAGTGGGGTATTCCAAGTAGAAGCCTTCTGCTTTCAGGCTTACGGAGACCCAAGAATCTCTTGCAAGGCTGAGAACTCTTCCTAAAGTCACCAAATAACCTTCCCACTCTAGGTCTTACTAATTCTAAGAGAAATGTCAAGAAACAATGACCTGCCCCCTACTGCTCTGGGACCTGGAGACCCTGCTCTTCTCTTCTGGCCACTTTCTCTTTTCTGTTTCCTACCACAAACTCTCTTCAACCCCTACCACTTCCATAAACTGTATACATTCCTGAGTAAATTTAGGTTATTCAAAACAAGCCAGAAGATACATAGCTTTCTTGCCAGACATCATCATTTTCATGTTGAGGCAGAGATACACCACTTGCAAACACAAATGAGAAGGAAGGAGAAACACACAAGGAGAAATAAAATACAAACAAAAACAGCAAAATAATGTCAAATTATATTTATGTGTACATATAAATATATATATGTAAACCTCCACCCACATAAGTGTGTGTATACACTTTTCCATCATATCAAGGTATTAAAATTTATTAACACCCCAGTGTTCAACAGGCATCAGAGTATATCTATGTGTGATTGGATAGCTGAACAGGTCATATGTGCTGTGTTGTTTCAAAGTATTTCTCCCAGCTGTCTCTTTTTTCCCCCTACCCTTCTTCCACCCTGCCCATCCTTTATCCTTGATATGGGTATATGGGAGAATACACCCATGATATCATAAATTAAAAATACTTGGCTTAAATTTACAGCCAGGAATAGTCAGAACTTACTCTCCATAATGTACTAGGTGTGTGATTATAGAAAAGGTTATTTATGTTTTCTGGGCCTGACAGTTAAATGAGATGTGAGCACATTGTTTTATTGTTATATTGGGATGCACTCCATGTAAAGTAAAGGAAAAGTGGATACACTGCAATAGAAAAGGGCTGTATACTCTCCCATGCACCCCATTCTGAGCTTATGGGCTCCTGGTATGCTGAGCCTGGCTAATCTGTGGTTACTCTGAGTTGTGGTTTACTGGTCAGTCTTATCATTTGTTCCTAGGCTTGACCTGCTACATGACTTGAAAATTTTTGTGCTTGATCTTCGAAGGCTAAGGGAAAGCACAGTGGCAGAGTTCCACTTAATAATTAGTGATGTTCCGCCTTGTATGAAAACATGTAATTGTTTACCAGTTACCTTAGATTGTCCTAGTGTAGTTCAGCATGTGTTTATGGCATTCATTTTGTGGCAGATAATCGTAACTGGTAATTTTTTTAAAAGGTTTTATTTTTATTTTAGTTGAGAGAGAGTGAGAGAGAGCATGAACAGGGGGAGGGGCAAAGGGAGAAGCAGACTCTCCTCTGAGCAGGGAGCCCGACTTGGGGCTCCATCCCAGGACCCTGGGATCATGACCTGAGCCAAAGGCAGACGCTTAACCGACTGAGCCACCCAGGTGCCCCCATAACTGGGAATTTTTTGAGATGAAAGAATAAAGTTGTTTCTTCTAAGCAAATCTTTACATGTTTTCTGTTGTTTAGCAGAGTGTTCTATAAACATGTATCAATAAGATCAAATCGGTAGATAGTGTTGTGCAAGTCTACTATATTCTTGCTGATTTCTGACTACATATTGAGCACAAAGGGTGAAGGTCTCCAAGTGTAATTGTAGATTTGCCTATTTTTCCTTTCAGTTCTAACAGTTTTAGCTTCCAGTGTTCTGAAGCTCTATTGTTAGGAGCACACACATTAACATTGTTATGTCTTCTTAGTAAATTGACCTTTTATAAATATATAATATCCCTCTTTATTTCTGTAACAATTCTTTTTCTGAAGTCTAATTTGTCTGACATTAATATAGTCTTTCCAGATTAGTGTTTGCCTGGATGTTTCCTTCCATACTTTTATTTTTAATCTATCTATGTCATTATATTTAACGTGGGTTTCATGGAGACAGTACATAGGTGGGTGAAAAAAATTCATACTGGCAATCTCTGTCTTTAAACTTCTTTAAATTTGTGTATTTAGACTATTTGTGTTTAATGTAATTATTGATGTGGTTAGATTAGGCCTATCATCTTATTGTTCATTTTCTGTTTGCATCCTCTGTTTTTGTTCCTCGGCATCCTATTATCTATTTGTTATTTGATTTTTTCTTTTTGCAGTATGTTTTTAGTGTCTTTCTAAGGATTGTAGTAGCATGCCTACTCTCTCATCTTTCACAGTCTCTTTAGAATTATTTCAGTGCTTTAAGCAAAATATAGGAAATCTTACAATTGGGTAGGTTATTTTACCCCCCGCCCTTTATTTTAGATGTCCTCCATTTTCAGACTTTGAAAACCCCACCAGTCAATGTTATAATGACTTGATTTCAATAGCCACACATATTTTAAGTAAGGAAATAAATTTCTTACATTTTACCATATTTTACTATTTCCATTGCTCTTACTTCATTCTTAAAGTTCCAGATTTTCCTCTGGTATCACTTCCCTTCAGCCTGAAGAACTTCTTTCAGGATTTCTTTTAGAGCAGGTCTGCTTACAGCGAATTCTGTTTTCCTTCATTGGAGAATGTCTTTATTTTACTATCATTTCTGTGGGAAATTTTCACTGGCTGTGGTTTTCAGGATTGAAAACTATTTTTTTTTCCCATCAGCATTTGAAAATTGTAATGGGAGAAGAGCATGTAGAGTCTTTTTTTGTGTATGCGATAAATATTCTTTTTTTATTTTTTAATTTTTAATTTTTTAAATTTATTTTTATTTATTTATTAACATATAATGTATTATTTGTTTCAGAGATACAGGTCTGTGATTCATCAGTCTTACACAATTCACAGTGCTCACCATAGCACATACCCTCCCCAATGTCCATCACCCAGCCACCCCATCCCTCCACCCCCCTCCACTCCCACAATCCTCAGTTTGTTTCCTGAGATTAAGAGTCTCTTGTGGTTTGTCTCCCTCTCTGGTTTAGTCTTGTTTCATTTTTCCCTCCCTTCCCCTATGATCCTCTGTCTTGTTTCTCAAATTCCTCATATCAGTGAGATCATATGATACTTGTCTTTCTCTGATTGACTTATTTCGCTCAGCATAATACAAGGGACACGTGCACCCCAATGTTCATAGCAGCAATGTCCACAATAACCAAACTATGGAAAGAGCCAAGATGTCCATCAACAGATGAATGGATAAAGAAGATGTTATATATATACACACACACATATATACATAGACACACACACACACAATGGAATATTATGCAGCCATCAAAAAAATGAATTCTTGCCATTTGCAACGACATGGATGGAACTAGAGCATGTAGAGTCTTATAGGCCATTGTAAGGACTTTGACATTTTACTCTGAGAGAAATGGGTTTGCAAAGGTTTGGGTGTTATAATCTGATCTATGTTTTAAAGAATCACATTGGCTGCTTGTTATGGACTAATATGTGCCCCCCCCCCCCCAATTCACTTGTTGAAACTCCACCCCCTAATGTGGTGATAGTAGGAGGTGGGGTTTGGGAGATAATTAGGATTAGGTAAGATCATGAGAGTGGGGCCCTCATGAATGGGATTAGTGATCTCATGGTCGTCCTGACAGAGCTTGTTCTTCTCTGCTGTCTGCCACATGAAGATGCACAGAGAAATGCAGCTGCAGTCTGAGAAAGAATCCTCACCAGAGTCCAACCATGCCGGCACCCTGATCTCAGACTTCCAGTCTTTAAGACTGCGAGAAATAAACTTCTATTGTTCATGAACCACCCAGGCAATGGTACTTGTTATAGCAGCCCAAACTGAGTAAGACAGTGCTGTATTAGGAAGGAACTGTAGGAGGACAAACAGGGGGACCGTCAGAAGCCTCTCAGAGTCATTCATTTGAGACATGGGGGTGGCTTGACCAGGGAAGTATAGTGGAGGTGGTAACAGTGGTCAGATTATGGGTCAATTTTAAAGATAGGGCCACCTGGATTTCTTGGTGGATTAGATGTAAGCAGTAAGAGAAAAAATAAGAATCACAAATAACCGGAGATACTGAAAGAATGGAGTTGTTAGCAGCTGAAAAGCAAAAGATAATGGGAGGAGCATGTTGGAGGTGAATTCAGAAGTTGGAAGATCAGAAGTTCAGTGTTGCTCACATTACACTGGAATGCTGACCCTCTAGAATGCAGTAACCCCATCCATACAAGTCTCTCTGTTTGAGGACTTATCTACATGACCCAGTCGTTAAAGAAGAAACACATTGAAGTTGCTATTCATCCTCAGGAACCACACACTCCCCGGAGCTCTCTTCCTCCATCCCGCTCACTTCCAGCAAATGAGAGAGCTTGCTAAAAACAAACAAGTGAATCTCTGAAAACTGCCGTGTCCCAGGAGGTTTGTGTTCAGCTCTTTCTGCAGTCCAGACACTGTGTCATTCACAGCACAGAAGTGCTTGGCCGCATTGCCCAAAAGGGCTGGGGATTTCTTCAGGTGGAAGGAGGTTTCATTCTTCTTAAATTCAGCCTCAAAACCTTTGATGCCTTTAACAGGCTGTCTCCAAACTGGAGGCCTTGGTTGGGGTGCTGCACGTAACAGATGAGATTAGGAGTTGCCCCAGCACCAGAGTGGCTTCTTCAGAGGAATAGTTGCACCTCAGCACCAGAGTGGCTTCTTCAGAGACCAACACGTGGGCCTCAGGCTGGGTCACTGACTGGACGCTGGTTCCTCCTGAAACATCAATGTCAGTGAGACCAGGACAGGCCTACTTAAAATGAGACAATGTCTCCATTCAGACTCCAATCTGTTTCTGATATGGAGGCAGGAACATGAAATACATTGTTACTTACTCACTGTGAAGAGTGTTCCAAGCAGCAGAATTGTCATTGAGAACATAGCTAGGCAGTGAGGAAGCTGACAGCTATGCTGTGGAAGATCTCCCCTTCCCAGCAGGAAGGAGTGTGCCAGATTATGCTGAGTCCTTGTAACTGGGAAAATCTGAGATTTCAGAAATCCCTATTTAAAGGCAAGTTCTAGATGGGGCGCCTGGGTGGCTCAGTCAGTTAAGCGTCTGCCTTCGGCTCAGATCATGATCTCAGGGTCCTGGGATCGAGCCCTGCATCGGGCTCCCTGCTCAGCGGGGAGTCTGCTTCTCCCTCTCCTTCTGCCCCTCCTTCCCACTTGTGTTCTTTTGCTCTCTCTCTCAAATAAATAAATAAAATCTTTAAAAAAAATAAAGGCAAGTTCTAGAGACAGTAAGAAATGCTTCCTTGACAATGACTGTTCCTGGCGTTGAGTCTATTCAGAATCTGGGCCTCAGTGAGCTGTAGGATAAGGAGGCTCACAGGAGTGAGGTAGAATTTTTATGAGAAGAGGCTTTTCCAGTTTACACAACATTGCCTTCTGGGGGTCAAATATAGAAACAAACTGAGTCAAGGTTTTGGTGCCTCCTCTTTTTCCTGCTCCTATCTAGACTTGAATTTCTTAGCATTACAATCTGATGAGAGTGTTTTCAAGGGTCTGCTTATCAAGAGGCTGTTTTAATCTTATAAATTAAATAGAATTATTTAATCATATGAAGTAAATTGTATTACCATCCTCATTTTATAAATGAGGAAACTGAAATGTGGAAGGAAGTTTGTAATTTCTCCAAGGTCACAGAAAATGACAACTGGAATTTGTCCCATTAGTATGATTCAAGAATCCATGTTATTAACCACTGACAATTTACTACTATAGTCTTGTAGAGTAGATATTATCCTCACTTAGTGAAGGGAAATCAAATCTTTATGAAGTTAAATAATTTGTCCAAGGACAAGAATCTGATTCTTACTCCAAGCCCAGCTCTTCACCCACCATATTATCTGTGATATGGAACTATCTTCAAGAGTAGATGTAATTTCACCAAGACAGACACCCAGAGCAAAACCCAGAAAAGAATAGAAACTAAGGGAAATCCCCTAAGGAACCCAAACACTGAAGAGATGGACACTGGAAATCATACCAAAGAAACCTCAAAGCATAGTCCAGAGAGGTAAGTGGCAAATCAGAAATGACTGGTGTCCAGAAAGAGAAGGGAAAAGGGGTTTTAATAACAAAGGAATGTCCAACAGAGCAAATCTGAAGAAATGTCTACTAGTAAGGTGATGACTAAAAAGTGTCCACTGATTTTTAACAGCACAAAAATCTTGCTTTGAGCCTTTTCAGCAGAGGCTAAACTGCAGTGGGATGAGGCATGGAGGTGGGACAAGGACAAAGGAGATTTGAATATAGGAATCTCTTTCCAGAGGCTGAACTCTGATGGATAGGAAAGAGACATGGCATCAACCAGAGGAAGCTGTTGAAGTGGTAATTGAGTTTTTAAAAATTGGGATATGTTTACATGCTTTTGGAAAGAATCTCAAGGCAATGGATCAAAATTCCGAGGAGACAGATAAGATTGAAATATGGACCATAGGTAGAAGGACCAACTTTTGGTAAGAGGGGAAATAGTTATTTCCAGTTTTATTGGAAAGGAGGACAGGATTGGTTTAGATTGCAGCAATTTTTTAGAGCGGGAAGGCAGAAAGTTGAAATGTCTATTAATTTCTAATGGAATCTTATTTGTTCTTATAAATAGAAATTAAGTGTCTCCCAAGAGAGCAAATGGAGGAAGTTCTGGGTTAGGAAGTCTGGGAGTGTGAGAAATTTTGAAATAGTCACTGTAGGAAATGACAGTGGGAGGTGATTACAGAGAAGAATACTTTCCTGGCAACAATGGGGGCCTGGTTAGTGTTAAAGACAACAGCATGTTTTAATGACACCAGTCTGCACACTTGTGTGATTATCTTGAACTCTGCTTGTCAGATAAAGTATACATTATAAGAAGGCAGATATTTATCTATAATTAGGAATTAATAAGACCACTGATAGGACACAGAATTGGAGCAAGAATTGGGTTAATGACTAAAGGTTGATTGAAGTAGGGCCATGGGATTCAGGTGTTATAGATAAGCAAATAAAAAATAGGAGCTGCCTGGGTGGCCCAGTCAGTTAAGTGCCTGACTCTTGATTTCTGCTCAGGTCATGATCTCAGGGTCATGAAATCGAGCCCTGTGTGGGGCTCCGCAGTGGGGCTCCGCACTGAGTGTGGAGCCTACTTGGGATTCTCTCTCTCCCTTTCCCCTCCTACCCCCACTCACCTCTCTCGCTCTCTCTCTCAAAAAAAAAAAAAAAAAGCCTCTGAGAAATAAGATGACAGTAAAGAGATCCAGGAACCAAATGTCATATATAGTCAAAGAACAAGCCAGTGGATGTGACTGAATCTAAGCATGCGAGGTTTTAGACCAGATGTAAGATTTCACTGGTGGAGCAGCATCTAACTGGAGAATTATCGTGGGATATTTTTAGAGTGTGGCCATGGGAATTAAAGGCTAAAGGGGATTCTAATTAATGGTCTTTACAATTGTTGAGTTCAGGCTTTCTCTGAATGGTCCACGTGGACATTTAAATCATGTGGTATTCTAGATTACACTGGAATCCTCCTAACTGTGTTATAGCCTTCAATATATAGGGAAGAGTATCTGGTGTTTATAAATATGCAAAAAGAAGTAGGAAAAGTAGGGGTGAGAGGTGTAGAGACAATGGTCTGGGTTTTGTGGGTGGTGGTGAAGAGAATGCATTCTCTCTAAATCTGAGGTGTTTTAGATAAGGGAGAATAAGGAGCAACCACAAAAGAGAGTCACGCTTGGTTAAGGCATATGGAAAGACTTTCCACAGGGGCTACTGGATGTCTGTTTGCAACAGAATGGGGATTTAGAGGCCACAGTAGAAAATTTTCATGGGAAGGTAAGAGGCAGTTAGGTCAGCTTAGAAAATAAAATGGTCAGATTCCTTGGGGAATCATTCCTCTCTGGAAGGAGTAAATCACAGGGAGGACTGGATGTGCTTGTGAGGGTTCCTAGTACAGAGAATCATGGCCACAATAAGATTAGCTGGTGTTCATCTCTCAGCAGGTGTAAAAATCAGCAAAATCTGGCTATCTAGCTGAATCAGCTCTCATACACTGCATTTCATCCCACTCCAAAATCTGCATTTGCTTATAGATAGAAGCTCTAGAGGAAAGTATGTCTACCTCACATTCAAAACCCATGTGGCAGAGAACACACCTGGAGCACAATCCAAGTTCCACTATCACTGCCCTCATTGCTTATACGTAATGCCAGGATCTCTGCAAAAGAAGCCGTAATGTGCGGAGAGACTCTGGGTCTGGTTGACCGGGAGTCTTCTTTCTTTCCCATCTATTCCTGTTGGTATTAAGTACCTGACTCCCCTACTTTCTTTCTGAATGTTATTCCTCTCTTATCTTCTCTTGCTTCGTATTTAACATGAAGTCCAAAGCTCTCTTACAGATGCCATCCGTCAACACATTCCTCTCTCTTCCGTTTCAACATCCTGCCAAATCCAAAGACTGGCTGAACTCCCTCATACACTATCATAACAAACTGGAACCATGCACTAGATTTTAGGGTACAGTTAATTATGGCAAAGATGTTGGCTAACAAATCCTATTGACCACATAATATGTCATGATGCCATGGGAGTCCTTTCAGGCTATGGCAGGTTTTCTCGTCCCCTACAAATAGCAAATTTACTTCTTCATCCTTCTAAACAGAACCTTGATGTTCTTTTAGTTACCAATATTCCTAGATAAAAACACATACCTTTGCCAGACCTTTGCCACTTGGGGTTGCCACATACTCTGTACAGATCAATAAGATCTAAGTACCCTGCGAGATTTATGGTACTTTCCTATTTAATGGAATTTTCTACTTTTTCTAACTAATCCAAAATATTGACAGCTAGGTTCCTCGGTACTACATATCAAGAATCAAAAGTCCTACATTTGTATTTCAGGTAGAGGAAAAAGACCATTGTCACATTTCTCATCTATGGCCTTTTAATAGAGGGCCACAGTTTACCTGTGGTCTGAAGTTATGTTTGGTTAAAGAATGTGTTCTTACTCAAATATTCCAGGCACAAAAATAGAAAACTAGAATGAAAACACCTGAAATTTTAGTTTTAGTTCACATATCATCTTATAGTTAATATGAAGCTATTGTATCATTTTAAAGTTTTTATTGGAGTATAATATACACACAAGAAAGTGTAAATATATCGTAAGTGTACAACTTGATAAATAATGTATTTCATTTACTTTCAAAAAAGCAGTAGAATTTGATAAAGGCTAACACTTTTGCATGACAAATACCCTCAGCAATCCAGAATTAAAAGAGACATTCCTGAATCTGATAAAAGATACCTATGAAAATGCCCAAAGTCAATATTATTCCCCTTAAAATCAGGAATAAGATAAAGAGATACACTATCACTACTTCTATTTATTATCATACTGGAGATCCTGGCATCAAGTCAGGAAAAGGAGATAAAATGTACCAAGTTTGGAAAGGGAGAAGTAAAAGACACTTTTATTCATAGATGATGCATTTGTGTATGTAGAAAATACAAAAGAATCTATAAACACACCGTAAGAACTAGGACCAGGAGGTGAATTAAAGAAAGTCACTAAACACAAAAATCAATTTTATTTCTGGATTCCAGCTAAAAGTGTTGGAAAATAAAGTTAAAATGCCATTTAACAAATACCTGGGAATGAATTTAATGAAGGTTTGCAAATGCCCAAGAATAAAAACTACAACCCATTATAATAAAGAGAATTAGAGAGAACCTACCTAAATGAAGAGGATATCAAACAAATATGAAGACTCCATGCTAAGATGTCAATTGTCCCATATTTACTCATAAATTCAACACAATCCCAATCAAATTACCAGGAACCCTTTTGGTGGAAGTTGAGAGGCTAATTCTAAAACTTACGTGGAAGCACAAGGATCTAGAATAAGCTTTGATTTAAAAAAAGAGAGAGGGAGAGAAATTTGACTTGCATTTCCAGATTTCAAAACTTATATGAAGCCTTAGTAATTAAGCAGAATGGTCAATTGGTATGAGGATAAAATAAATAGGTTGGGAAACAGAATTAAGTTCAAAAATAACCCCATACACATATACTGTCAATTGATTTTCTCCAAAGATGACTATTGTGAAAATTAATAAAAGTAACCTCACTAAAATAGAGTTAGGAATGTTGGCAGTAGAGGCCCAACTACTTGTAGTCAATTGCGCCTAGACACTATTTACTATCCCAGCAGGAGGAAGACTTTCCTTTCCACCCAGAATAGCCCAGCCAATTGGAGACAGTCACAACTCAGCCAATGAGAAGCTGTTATACTTCAAATTCCCATTTCCTCCAAAAGGCTTTTTTTTTTTTTTTTAAATAACAACCTTCCCACTTTCCTCTATAAAAGAATTCCTCTCCTTTGTTTTGCAGACTTGCCTATGGTTTTTACCATAGATTGCTTGTCCCAGATTGCAATTCTCTGCTATTCCTGAATTAAACCCATTTTTGCTGGTAAAATAACTAGCAGTATCATTTTTAAGTTTAGCACTATATAATTCAGTGGAGGAAAGGACGGTTTATGTAGGATAAGTGCTGGAGCAGTTGGCTACTTGTGTGGGGGTTTTTTTGCCCATTTTTTTTTATTATGTTATGTTAATCATCATACATAACATCATTAGTTTTTGATGTAATGTTCCATGATTCATTGTTTGCGTATAACACCCAGTGCTCCATGCAGAACATGCCCTCTTTAATATCCATCACCAGGCTAACCCATCCTCCCATCCCCCTCCCCTCTAGAACCCTCAGTTTGTTTCTCAGAGTCCATAGTCTCTCATGGTTCGTCTCCCCTCCGATTCCTTCCCCCTTCATTTTTCCCTTCCTGTTATCTTCTTCTTCTTCTTTTTTAAAACATATAATGTATTATTTGTTTCAGAGGTACAGGGCTAGTTGTATTTTTAAAAGTCTCCTGACCTCTCCTTCACCAATACAAAAAGTTAATTCTAAATGAATAAGAGATCTAAATGTGATAGGTGAAACTATAAAGCTTCTAAAAGAAAACGGAATTTCTTTATGACCTGGGGGTGGGCAGAGGTTTCTTTGAAAGGGCACACACAAAAAAACACTAACCATAAAAGAAAAAATAATAAATTCCACTCCTTAAAAATTATGCTTGTGGTGCCTGGGTGGTTCAGTCCTTAAGCGTCTGCCTTTGGCTCAGGTCATGATCCCAGGGTCCTGGGATGGAGCCCCTGCTCTTCGGGAAGCCTGCTTCTCCCTCTCCCACTCCCTCCGCTTGTGTTCCCTTTCTTGCTGTGACTCTCTGTCAAGTAAATAAATAAAATCTTTAAAAAAAAAATTATGCTTATGTTCCCCAAATACACCAATGAAAGAGTGAAAAAGCATGTTACAGACTAGGCTAAAATATTTGTGCTATATGTATCTGATAAAGAACTTGAATACAACTAAGCTTGCTTACAGTTTTTTAAATAATAGAAATAAAATAAATAACCTACAATCCAAGAAACATGGCAAATGATGCAAAGTGACGCTTATCAAAAGAAATAATCCAAATGGCCAATAAGTTGAGGAAAAGGTGCTCAACATCATTACTCATCAACAAACTATAAATTAAATCCACAATGCCATACCACTGCACACACACTAATATGGCCAAAGAATTTAAAAGAATGACAAGAACTTTTGCTTCTGGAAAGATGGAGTTGTCACGAATTTTATTTTAGCCATTCTGATGGGTGTGTAGTGATATCTCCTTGTGATTTCAATTTGCATTTCTCTAATTGGCTAACAATGTTGAATATATTTGCTTGTGCATATTTGTCATCTGTATATCTTTTTTAGTAAAATATTTTTTTGTCCATATTCTGATGAGATTGTTAGTTTTATTTACTGTTCAGCTTTGAGAATTCTTTATATATTCTAGATACTAGTCTATTGAGGGATATATGGTTTGCAAATAGTTTTTCTCAGTCTGGAGCTTCTTGTCTCTCTATCCTTTTAAAAGGATCTTTTGCAGGGCAAAGGATCTTAATTTTGAATTTACCTCTCTTCCTCTCTCTCTCTTTTTAAACTTGTATGGACTGTGTTTTTGGTGTCAAGTCTAAGAACTCTTGGCCCAGATTTACGTATCAAGAATTTTGTCTTGGGGCGCCTGGGTGGCTCAGTCGTTGAGCGTCTGCCTTCGGCTCAGGTCATGATCCCAGGGTCCTGGGATCGAGCCCCGCATCGGGCTCCCTCCTCGGCGGGAAGCCTGCTCTCCCTCTCCCACTCCCGCTGCTTGTGTTCCTGCTCTCGCTATCTCTGTCTCTGTCAAATAAATAAAATCTTTAAAAAAAAGAAGAAGAAGAATTTTGTCTTATGCTTTTTCTAAGAGTTTTACAATTTAACATTTTACATTGGTCTGTGATCACTTCAAGTTGATTTTATTAACTTAGTTTTTATGAAGTGTGAAGCTTAAATCACGTTACATGTTCCTTGCCTACGGAGGTCCACTTGCTCCAACACCATAGATTGAAGAGCTTATCTTTCTTCCAATGAATTTCTTTGGCACTTTTGTAGAAGAAAAAAAAAATCCAGTTGGGTAGATTCGTGTGGATCTATTTATGGGTTCTCTAGTTTTTACCCTGATCTATGTGTCTCTCTCCATACCAGTAACACATCGCCTTGATGACTGTAGCTATAGCTTGAAGTCACATAGACTGACTGCTCCCACTCTATTCTTTTTCTCTCAAGATTGTTCTAGTTATTCTGGTAGTCTACATTTTCACATAAATTTTAGAATAATCTTGCATATGCGTATAAAAACCCTGCATGGATTTCAACAGGAACTATGTAAAATGTATATATCATTTTGGGGAGAATTGACCTATCTACCATTTTGAGTCTTTTTTTTTTTTTATACTGGATTTATTTATTTATTTATTATTTATTTTTTTATATTTAATACATTTTTTTATTCTTATGTTAATCCCCATACATTACAACATTAGTTTTAGATGAAGTGTTCCATGATTCATTGTTTGTGCACAACACCCAGTGCTCCATGCAGAATGTGTCCTCCTCAATACCCACCACCAGGCTAACCCATCCTTCCACCCCCCTCCCCTCTAGAACCCTGTTTGTTTTTCAGAGTCCATTGTCTCTCATGGTTCATCTACCCCTCCGATTTCCCCCGCTTCATTCTTCCCCTCCCGCTACCTTCTTCTTCTTCTTTTTTTTTTTCTCAACATATATTGCATTATTTGCTTCAGAGGTACAGATCTGAGATTCAACAGTCTTGCACAATTCACAGCGCTTACCAGAGCACATACCCTCCCCAGTGTCCATCACCCAGTCACCCCATCCCTCCCACCCCACCCCTCACTCCAACAACACTCAGTTTGTTTCCTGCGATTAAGAATTCCTCATATCAGTGAGATCATATGATACATGTCTTTCTCTGTTTGACTTATTTCACTCAACATAATACCCTCCAGTTCCATCCACGTCGTTGCCCATTTTGAGTCTTTTAATTTACAAACACAGGATGTGTCTTCATTTGTCTTCTTTGATATCCTTCATCAGCATTTTGGAGTTTTCAGCACAAAATTTTGATACATGTTTTGTTAGGTTTACACCTAGGAGTCTCGGGTCCTTTTGAAGCATTGTAAATGGCACTATATTTTTAATTTATGTGTCCACATGTTCACTGCTAGTATATAGAAATTCATTTGATTTTTCTATGTTTATCTTGTATCCCATGACCTTGTTGAACCCATTGAATAGTTTTAGGATATTTTTTGTATATACATTGGGATTTTCTACACAGACAATTACGTTATCTACAAAGAGTGGAAGTTTTACTTCTTTTCTGATCTATATGATTGTCTTTACTTGTACTTGTTTTATTGCACTGGTTTGAGCATCTAGCATTATGTTAAATGAAACTGACAAGTGTGACTATCCTTGTCTTTTTCCCGATATCAGGGCAAAAATATATAGTATTTACTGGTGAGCACGCTATTAGCTGTTGAGGAAGTTCACCACTACTCCTATGTTTCTCAGAGTTTTTACCATGAATGACTGTTGAATTTTGGCAAAAAAAATTTGCATAGATTAACATGATCATGTGATTTTTCTTTTTTAGCCTGTTAATGTGGTGGATTCCATCAATTAATTTCCAAGCATTGAAGCAGACTTGAGTCCCTGAAAAAAATCCATTTGCATTTGGTATTATTCTATTTATATATTGATGAATTCTACTTTCTAATATTTTGTGAAGAAATTTTGTGCCTATATTCACAAGGGAAATTTCTCCGCAGTTTTCTTTTCTATATGGTCTTCGCCTGATTTTGGTATTGGGGAAATACTAGCTTCTTAAAATGAGTTAGGAATTACTTTCTTTCTATTTTCTGGAAGAAACTGTGTAAAATTCATGCTAACTCTTCAAATTTTTAATAGAATTCTCCAATTAAGCCATTTGAGCCTGGAGACTTATTATTATTATTGTTTAACATTTAATTTTTCACATTGTGACCAGCTTTTTTTTTTTTTTAAGATTTTATTTATTCATTTGAGAGAGAGAGAGAGATAGCAAAAGAGAGCAGAGCAGGAGGGAGGGACAGAGGGAAAAGCAGGCTCCCCGAGGAGCAGGGAGCCAGATGTGGAAGTCCATCCCAGGACCCTGGGATCATGATCTGAGCTGAAGGCAGAGAGCCTAACCAACTGAGCCACCCAAGCACCCCATGACTTCAGCTTTCTCTGACTCCTTCCTAAGGAGAGATAAAGAGGGGCTGCTCCTGGAGCTCTACAGCAAGGTTTGGGGACAGGTCGCAGGTGCTCTGAGAGCACTGTGCCCTGCGCAGAAATAGGTTCCTGCATCTGCAGTCTGGGAGGCCTCCATGTGCAGGGAACTGTCCTTTCTAGTCTCTCCAAACCGAGCTGTCAGTCTTTCTTGCTTCACTTCACCCTTAAGTAATGTGATCAGGAGAACAGGACCACCGCCAGGCCTCTGCTTATACCACTGTAAGTTGTTTAAAGTGATTGAGGAATTGCAGTAAATGGTGAAGCCCTCTCCTTCTTGAAGAAGCAGAAATTGAGGATTTTGCTTTATCTCTTGTCCATTTATTTCTGTTAAAAAAAATGGGAGGCATCAGAGAAAATCAGATTAAATCCCTATTCTCTGAGCTACAATGGCCTCTCTCTTTTGTCTAATTTTCTCCTTCTTTCCTTGTGTCCCTTCTCCAAGTCCCGCTATCTTTCTCCTTTTTCAGCCCTCCCCCCCATTTTTTTTGCTATTAATCAGAAAACCTCATTCCTGCAGATGCCGGCAGATAATATTCCACTGTGTTGGATTCTCGGGAAGCAATCAGAGAAATCTCAAACTCACGTGATATTTGCATCCATAAGATCAACATTAGTACTGTAAGTAACATCTCTTTCCTTCCTCTTCAGAAAGAGTGGCTGAATCTGAGTGCTCCTAAATGCGTTCCCTTGTACAAGCGTCTTCCAGTCCCAAAGAAATGTGGTCTACCACTACCTTTTGAAAAGGAAGGGGAAAGAAGTGACTGCAATTTTAGACAGCCAATCCGATTGTTTTTCTCAGCCGCTTTCAGAGGAGGGTCTATGTTTACAGATGTTGCCTCCCTGTGGCCAGACTAAAAAATTGCTGATTTTATAACTGATTCCTTTATACACTGTTTTCTAATTCAAATGGTATAAATATTTGTCAAGGCTTGGGGAAACAAGAGTTTACTGTTTAGGGAGGAATATTGTTTAGGGAGGAATACTTTGTCTTTTAAAAATAGATTCTGTGATTTAAAACTGGGGTGTCAAAAGGAAATAAAAAGTTCCATTTGTCATTTCCAGTTTCATCCAGAATCAGGTGTGTGTGCTAACAGAACATACAAGGTAACAGGTATTTTAATAAATGTGGAAAAGATTCATAATTTTTGTTAAATCACCCATGATCTCAAAGTAGAAGATAAAAAGTACCCAATTCTCTGTCATCATACAGATTATCCTGGTTGTTAATTATCTAATTTAGAGGTCATCTTTACTGTCCCACTGTGTTACTTTCCCACATCTCAGGGATTTAAAAAAAATCAATATAATTTGAAAAAAAGGTCTTATACACCAGACATGAATTTCTCTAAGAATGCTTCCATAAAACACAACACTTGGGTAGAATAGCTCCATATGGTTCCACAGATTTTCACTCTCACTTACCACAGCACTTAGTGCCCTGTCGTATATGATCTGTTCATTGTCTGAGCTGCCTTGTATATCTTGAGGGTATGTACTGTATCATCCTCAACAACTTTGCCGTCCTAACTGGTAGCTATTAGCCACACGAGCCTACTTAAAGTAGTTAAAATTAAATAAAATTTAAAATTTAGTTTCTCAGTTGTATGAGCCACATTTTAAGGGCTCAGTAACCACATAGGACTAGTGGCTAGTGGACAGCACAGGTATAGAACATTTCTACCATCTCAGAAGGTTCTGTTGGACAGTGCCCCTCCAGAGTGTGGGGTCTATGAAAGCAAGGAATTTTGTCTGTTTTGTTCACTGATGGTAGTCACTCAATCAATATTTGTCTTTGTTCATCGCCATGTTCCCAGGAACTATTCTAACACCTGGTAAAGAGTGGATACTGAAATATTTGTTAAATGATAAATAAATGTGTATGTTTGCATATATAATATGTGAAAGTTTAACTCAAAATTTTCCAAAGACCAATCTAAATGTACCCTTCCATGAAGGTAAACAATCAAGGGTTGGTTGTAGCTATTTAGAAATGTTAGTTTGGGGGATGCCTAGCTGGTTCAGTCGGTTAAGCATCTGCCTTCAGCTCAGGTCCTGATCCTGGGGTCCTGGGATCAAGCCGCAGGTTGGGCTCCCTGCTCAGCGGGGGGTCTGTTTTTCCCTCTGCCCCTCCCCTTGCTTGTGCTCTCTTTCTCTCTCTCTCCCAAATAAATAAAAGAAATCTTTTAAAAAAAAGAAATGTTACTTTGGGGAGAAACTGTATTCTTTTCCTAGGTCTCCATAACAAACTACCACAAATGTGGTGGCTCAAAAGAACAAAATCTTATTTAGTAAGAGTGCTGGAGGCCAGGAGTATGAAATCAAGGTGTCAGCAGGGCAGTGCTCCCTCTGAATGCTCCAGGGAAGGATCCTTCCCTGCCTCCTCCAGCTTCTGGTGTCTCTAGGCATTCCTTGGCTTGTGGCTGCGTCACTCTAAACTCTACCTCCAGCAAGAATGTGTCACAAGGCCTCCTCATCTGAGTGTCTCTTAAAAGGACACTTGTCATTTATGATTTATAACCCACCTGGATAATCCAGGATGATCTTATGTTGCTATTCTTAACTTAATTACATTTGCAAAGGCTCTTTGTCAGGTAAGGTCACATTCACAGTTTCCGTGGATTAAGATGTGGACTTATCTTTTGGGGACTCGTCGGTTTACCCACTATGGGAGCTCTAATGTCTTTGAAGTATTGCCATGTAAATGTTTTCATAGTAGAAATCTCAACACTTCATTTAGAGTCACAGGTGGATCTGAATTTGAATCGAAGCATAATACAGAAACAGAACAAGAAGCAGTTTCAGGATGTGCCAGAAATGGAAATCCCATGGGTTAAGATAAACCTTTTGGACATACACACTATTGGGATATTTTTCCTTCATAGGAGTGTTGGACTTGGGTCTCAAAATGAAGACAAAACTATCAGTGCTATGGTAGTGAAGACTCCTTCCCATCTCCAAAGAGCAGAGAGTTTGGAAGGGGCACCTGTGGGTGTTTTCATCATTCTGTCACAGAATGTTACAGAAGTGTCAGCTGGTGCAGGAGAAATCTGCTCTTCCCCAACACACACCGTGGTCTCTGGTGTAACCTTTCTCTGGGTCCTACAGCCTGACGTAGAAATTTGCTAAGTTAAGAGAAGAGGACCTGACCATGCATTGGCTTAAGGAGTAGAAAGAATCTCTACATTCCTGGTAGGAAATGCTTGCACTGAATATAAATATAAAGTAGCAAATATTCTTGTTAAAACTATCAGAAGGGAGGACAAATTCAAGAATATTTATACTAAAATGTTATGTGTTATCCCATGAGAGGACATCCTTCAGATAAGAAATCAATAATGCTGTCTGAACTTGGACGTGTTGGATGAGTAGACTTGTGTGCATTTGACAATGGGGAAAGTATAATCTGGGCAAAGGGGGCAGCATCTGCAAAGGCACAGATTTAAGAAAGAGTTCAGTGTGCATAAATGGTTAGACTTTTTAAATGGCTGATATGCATCAGGAGTACATAGTGAAAAAGTGGGGGAAGGCAAAATTAGAAAATAGCTGGAGGGAGTCTCTGGGTGGCTCAGTCATTTAAGTGGCTTCTTTCGGCTCAGGTCATGATCCCAGAGTCCTGGGATCGAGCACACACTGCCCTCCCCCCCCGCCCCAGCCCTGTTGGGCTTTCTCTCACTCTCTCCCTTTCTCTCTCTCTCTCAAATAAAGAAATAAAATCTTTTAAAAAATAAATTTAAAAAGAAGATAACTTAGGGGAAAACCGTAAATGGCCTCATATCTTTTAATATAGAATTGATCTTTACAACTTCTAATGGTTCCTCATTACCCAAAGATCAGCAAGAAGTGACCTAATCAAATATATATCTTATAATAATTCTAGTGGCTGCTTAAAAGAAGTAGAGACTAGAGGCATCAGATGATTAAGAGGCCGTAGCAATCATCCAAGTGAGAGGTGCTGAATGCCTGAATTAGGACAGTAGTAAGAGTACAGAAATAAGGAAATTGCTCTGTGTGCTACTTGAGAGGTCAAACTGACATGACCTTGAAAATTACTGGCTATGTGTTGTGCTTCATTAGCACTCTGGTACCTATCTGTCATAAAGAATGTGTCTATTCCATTAGCTTTTTGGTAAGATGCCCCCAATGTCCGTGCTTCCTGAATTCCATGCTCCACTTCCACAGTGAATCTGGCCAAGCTTTGTGACTCACTTTGAGTCACAGCTGAACCCGGCCTTCCAGGCATTCTTTAAGGCTCCAGACATGTCAGTGAGCAATTTGGGGTATTCCAGTCCAGTCGAGCCCCAGATGTCACATGGAGCAGAAGTATTATGAGATAGTAAGATGGTAGCTGTTTAAAACCATTGAGTTTCGGAGCGGTTTGTTATGCAGCAAACTACAGTGGCACCGAAGTCCTTTGCAGATTCTTGTTGAGGACTTGGGGGCAATTGGCAAGAATTAAAATGTGTTTTTCAACTATCTGATTCCTGATGGTCTCTAATAGCTCAACTTGGAATAGCTGCCTATTTCACCAAACTTCTTTTTGAGTGTGGTCCTTGTGCTCCTGCTCTGGCACCCAGAAGATGTGTTCGGGTGTAATGTGAGTTCTGGGTCTCCACAACACAAGAGCTGGTGGCTGATTGCTCATGTTGGGGCCCTACAATAAGCAGGGAGACGTAAGGTTTTCTTGTTCAATGTCATTTTTATACTTCACTTGTTCTTCTCATTCCATTTACTAAACCCTAAAAAACAAACAACCCCCCCAAAACTGTGGGGCTATTTACAAGAGCATGCCAGTATTTCTGTGGATAATAAAAATTTAACAGACTTGGGCGCCTGGGTGGCTCAGTCGTTAAGCGTCTGCCTTCGGCTCAGGTCATGATCCCAGGGTCCTGGGATCGAGTCCCACATCGGGTTCCCTCCTCGGTGGGAAGCCTGCTCTCCCTCTCCCACTCCCCCTGCTTGTGTTACTGCTCTCGCTATCTCTCTCTCTGTCAAATAAATAAATAAAATCTTAAAAAAAAAATTTAACAGACTATTTTCAATTTCAGAGCAATCTTAGAGCCCAGAGACTGAGAATTTTGGTTTATATTTCCTTGGTTACATATGACTTTTGTAAAGACATGGATATTTTTTGTAAAGACTCTGCATTCCAGATTTACATTTTTCCCCATACTTAGTAGATTTTCCAAATTATGTGCCACTGTATCCAGGAACTGACCACATGTGTGAAAAAAGCTTTCTCGCCTCACATCCAAAGACAAGCAAGGGGCCCAAGTAAGTTGGAGTCAGGGACCGGTTTCAAGTGGCACTCTATTTGGAAGCATTGTGTAAACATAATCAATTTCTCTATGTTCTATGACATAGAAAAGCCTGTGAAGTCTTGTGTTGCAGCAAAGCACAAATGAACCAAACTCTGTCCTGGATGACTTTCTGTGCCTTTTGTTTCTACCAATTCACTTAGCTAAAGCCACAGGATAATTACTGAAAATATGAGAAATTCCTACCATTGATTTTTATGCCAATAATGATGGAGAGCTAGTCTGGGAAGCTGACCCGCAGCTGGAACAGTGATTGATCTCCTTCTGTGTTGTTTTACTCCACCAACACTAGTGTGCAAAGGACTGTCGGTTTTCCTCCCTCGGTGTTGTGCTACACACTTCCCATTCTACTACACACACGCCAATAACATAAGAGATTCAACCATTCCCAGTCAGATGGTCAAATAGATTTATTACTACCTTGTAAATGATTTTTGGAAAAACAATCTTTCCATATGTATGTCTCTTAACTAAGGGTACAGTCTGAGGGATTTGTATGTATGCAATTCAAAACTGTTTACAGAATATGTAGTATTTTTGTTACACATGTGATAATGACAGGAATGAGATTTCAAAAAAAAAAAATCTACAAAAAGAAATAGAGAGAGAGAGCAATAGCAGCATAATTTGAGAAGCTGGACCAGAGCTGGATAGGCTGTTATTAATGTGGATGTCAGGCTGACAAGTAGATGAAGAGGCCCAGAAACAAGTTAATTCATGGTAACAAAACCCAAAAATGTTCCAGAATTAGAGGCCTCTAGAGTACCAACGGGGTAGTAAACTGGTGGATTGTTTGGAAATCTGCAAAATAAGCAAGCACCAGATATTTTACCCATCTCATGTGCCTGGAAATTACAAATGAAGAAACTTAAATCATCATAGAGTTCAGGTACTTATCACAATCACAGTATAGCCTGGAGGATAGACAAAGAGCCTTAGTGAACGTCCCTTATCAGTGCTCCTTTCAGATTTCACAAGTGATTTTTAAAAAGTGGAAATCGCCAGAGGGCCTGGGTGGCTCAGTGGTTAAGCATCCAACTCTTGATCTCAGCTCAGGTCTTGATTTCAGGGTCGTGAGTTCAAGCCCCACATGGAGCCTACTTAAAAATAAATAAATAAATAAATAAATAAATAATGCAAATGGCCAAAAATGCAAATAGCCACATATGAGAAGAAATGAGAAGAAATGAAATCCAGATGTTCACATAGGGAGAAGGTTGAACTGAACCAAAACCAAAATCCTCCGTGGGTTAACAGAGGCAGCATTGCCTGTTCTGGTATGAACCATGCAGATCTCCATGCCAGGAATGACAAGAGGGCATATTCACACTCTCCATTCATACATGTGAAGAGATGAAGTGATATGACTGATATATTGGTGGGAGTTGAGGTTAGTGGTGCTTAGTAACAGTCCAGTTAGGTGAGGGAGCTACAATGACTAGAAGGCTTGTTTATCTATGTCTGCAATTTCCCCTGATTATTGAAAACACTGTAATTCAGTGAATTTGCCTTTTCCACCTACACATGGCTCTTTAAAAAAAAAAAAAAGACTTATTTTATTATTTATTTAAGAAAGAGAGAGAGGGCACGAGTGGGAGGGGCAGAGGGAGAGGGAGAGAGAATCTCAAGCAGACTCTGCTCTGAGCACGGAGCTGGACCTGGGTCTCGATCTCATGACCCTGAGATCAGGACCTGAGCTGAAACCAAGAGTCAGTGCTTAACCAAGTGCACCACTCAGGTGCCCCACTCAGGTGCCAGAGCAGCCCCAGCCGTGGGTTTTGATATGGGCTGCAGGTGCCTGAAGAGCACTGTGTCATAGCACAGAGGTATATGACTGCATCTTCGGGCTGGGATCCTTCGATGTACAAGGAGCTATAACCCTCCTGTGTATTAAGAGTGGTTTTTACTCGTCCTTTCTTCTTTTCATCCCCATTTAAAGTAACTGAAAACAGGAACGTGGGGCTTTTTGCAGGTTCCCATCTGTACCAGTGTAAAGAGTAAAAAGTGCTGGAAGGAAAACGGCAGGTGAAATTGGTGTTCTCTCCTTCCTGAACATGAAGCCTTGGGGGATTCTGTTCCACATTCAATACGCTCCCCACTCCTGTTGAGAAAGACAGGGTCAGACATAGAAATTGGTCTCTCTACAGTTTCCATTTTCTTCACACATTCCCAAATAAAACCTAGGGGTGCCCGACCGCATCTCCCCCCTTCTCCGTCACCACCCACGACTGTTCAGAATGTGTTCAGCAATCCAAGGACTTACCGCGAAGGTGAAGCCACAGGATTAGCAGTGAGGGTACAAAAGGACTTCTCTCCATTAATCCCGTACAAGGATCTCAGCAGAGGAACGTTCTGCAGCCTAGATCTGTGGAATATTCTGCTTCAGAAAAGAGAATTCTGCATCTGGTTGCCCAGCCAATCAGAGACAAGTTCATATAAATGTCTCGGACCACACCAACCAACTCTGCCCTGGATTCAGTTTCCTGTGGTTCAAACACTGTTTTCTTGATGCCAGCTTCACAAACGGTGAGGAAATCCCCCACAGGTTTGTAACATAAGAGAGCTGACAACCTTTCAGAAGGCTGCTTCATCGTGGACTGCCATTATCCAGCTGCAGAGACAGTTGCAGGTGGCATAACGATCTGGGGTACGAAAAGCACTTTGGTTAGAAATCTTCCTATAAATTTTCAAAAAAATTTTTAGAACTTGCAAATCACCCCAAATTGAGGATGTGCATCCATACTAGGTGCTAAATTACCTTTTTGCTTAATTACCTTATTCTAATACAAAAGTCATGCAAGAGATATTATTACTCCCAGCGTACAAACAAGGAAACTAAAGTTCAGAGAGATTAAGTAATTAACTCAAGGTCAAACACCTAGTAAGTGGCATAATAAGAATGAGAACAGGGCACCTGGGTGGCTCAGTTGGTTAAGCGACTGCCTTCGGCTCAGGTCATGATCCCGGAGTCCCGGGATCGAGTCCCACATTGGGCTCCCTGCTCGGCAGGGAGTCTGCTTCTCCCTCTGACCCTCCCCCCTCTCATGTGCTTTCTCTCTCTCTCTCTCAAATAAATAAATAAAATCTTAAAAAAAAAAAAAAGAATGAGAACATACATCTATCTACCTATCTGGAGTCTGTGATGTTTGGAATCTGTCATGCCACCTACATTTGTGATGCCCAGTAAATGGTTTAGATGTTAGAGAATATATGTTCTAAAAATAATGGGAATCAGTATTGTGATTATTTTTCCTAATAGCCAAAAATGTGAGAACAATTCAAATATCCATCAGCTGGTAAATGGATAAATGAAATGTGGCATATTCTTCAAAGGAATACTATTCAGCAATTAAAATGAGTTAAATAAATAAATAAAAATATAAATAAATGAAGTTAAATACTACTATATGCTTCAACATAGATGAATCTAAAAATATGTTAAGGAAAAGAGCCAGACACAAGAGCGAACATATTATATGTTCATGATTATATTATATGAACATGAATCGTTCATTATATTAAATGTTCAGAAGAGGAACCCAGAAAGAGATAAAGGAGATCAGTGTTTGACTGGGGCCAGGGGTGGAAATAAGGATTCAATGTAATTGGATATGAAGGAGCTTTGGGGGGTGATAAAATGTTTAAAATGTTTAAAAATGGACTATTGTAATGGTTTCACAAACCACTTATGGTATCGATAAATATAGTATAGTACTGTGAATGTATATTTTTCTTCCTTGTGATTTTTTTCCTGATAACATTTTCTTTTCTCTAGCTTACTTTTGTAATGATACAGTATATAATACATACAATATGCAAAAATCTAGGTTAATTGACTGCTATCAGTACAGCTTCTGGTCAACAGCAGGCTATTAGCGGTTTTTTGGTGAGTCAAAATTTAAAAGCACGATTTTCAGTTGTGCAAGGCTCAGTGTCCCCAACGTTCGCCTTGTTCAAGGGTCAACTGTAATTTCTTCTTTTGCACATTTATTCAACAAATGTATACTTATTGTACCTCCTCTGGGCTAGGCATTGTTCAGGCAGGGAAGATGCAGTAGATAGGGTAGAAAAGGCCCATGGTGCAGTGGGAAAAGAAAAAAATTAAATAAACAGACTTTTAATAATAAGATAATTTTAAAGAGTGATGCACACTATAAAGAATATACAATACTGTACTGAAATAGAGCATTACTTTTGGGGTGAGGAAAAGTATCTGCTCTAAACAAGATATGGAGGGAGGGCTCTGTAACTTACCCAGTGAGGTATTTAACTTCTCTTGCACTCAACTTTCTTTTCTGTAAGTAGCCAGTGTCTATTGGGCAGTGGGCTGAGCTTGGCATGCATCATCTCATTTACTTCCCATCAGCACCCATGGTGTAGGGATGAGGAAACTGAAGCATAAAAATTATTAAGTAATTTGCCTCAGATCTTAACTAATGAATGGTAGATTTAGAAATCCAACCCAAGTTTATGGTCTCAAGCACATAGTTACACTGCCTCCTGAAAGGATGATGCAGCCAACCTTGACGTGTTCCAATAAGAATTAAATGAGGGGGCGCCTGGATGGCTCAGTTGGTTAAGCGACTGCCTTCGGCTCAGGTCATGATCCTGGAGTCCCGGGATCGAGTCCCACATCGGGCTCCCTGCTCGACAGGGAGTCTGCTTCTCCCTCTGACCCTCCCCCCTCTCATGTGCTCTCTCTCATTCTCTCTCTCTCAAATAAATAAATAAAATCTAAAAAAAAAAAGAATTAAATGAGAACACACATGCAAATCACCTAGTGTAATAACCTCCCTATCTTAGGCACTCAACCAGATGCGTGTAATGTATAAAATATTGAGGGGTTGGGCGACACCTCCTAACCTGAATCTGAAACTGCAGGGGAGTTTATTGACAAGATAAAGCTCAATATTTTCTGAGGTGTGTTTGTAATCTAACAGCATATTTCACATATTATCATAAGTGTCCATGGTCTATCATGTTTCTTACTGTTACTGGGAAGTCAGGGCATTATGGTGTCATATTGGGAGGTTGGGCGGCATATTATAACATGAAAAGAGTAAACCATGCATGGTTCCTTACAATGCAATTATTATTTTTTTCCATCATTGACTCTTGCTCCTGCTTCTCAGCATATTTCTATACCACAATAAAGGACAGAGCAGTAAACACAATTTCACTTAACGGAGAAAGACCTCCCAACCTCTGCAACAGTGTCAAGCTTTATTTCCATGACATCTTACTACTCTCCAGCCCAAATCATCCCACGTATTATATTTATCATTTGAAGTCGATCACTTTCACTTCTGGCTAGGCAAAAGATTAAAAACAAGCCAGCTCTCCCGAATCTTCTCTCGCATGATTACCACAATGGGGAGTTTACTGGCTTGATTCAGCAATGGTAGCTCCCACTGGGACTAGTCTTCGTCACTATTTAACTTGTCTGTCATCCCTGGAGGGCAGTCACAGAATATTATAGTTTGTCCATGACTTTGTTTACATCCAAATTTCCTTCACAAATGTTACCCTACCTGACTTCCAGTAAATTCAGGCTCAATACTAGGTGCCTAGACAACAGCTCTGCATAGACTTCTCCACCAGCTATTGCAATTGCATGAGGTCAGATCCTTATAGCTACTCTCTGATTCTACACTACTCGTGGTGGTTGGTGGTTCTGCATCTCTGATTGTACCCTGACACAAAGCCTAAAAGGAAAAGGCTAAGGAATCACAGACCTGTACCTCTGAAACAAATAATACATTATATGTTAAAAAAAGAAGAAGAAGAAGAAGAAGAAGAAGAAGAAGAAGAAGAAGGAGAAGAAGATAGCAGGAAGGGAAAAATGAAGGGGGGAATCGGAGGGGGAGATGAACCATGAGAGACTATGGACTCTGAGATACAAACTGAGGGTTCTAGAGGGGAGGGGGGGATGGTTAACCTGGTGATGGGTATTAAGGAGGGTACATATTGCATGGAGCACTGGGTGTTATAGGCAAACAATGAATCATGGAACACTACATCCAAAACTAATGATGTAATGTATGGTGATTAACATAACATAATAAAAAAATAATTTAAAAAAAAGAAAAGGCTAAGGAGATAATTTTCATAATGATTCCAGATAATTGGACCCAGATTTGTGATGTGAGCATCTTTAAGTGACACTGCCCCTTTAAATCATTATGGGGCAAATTTATTCAACTTCAGCAACTTTGCACATATTCTTTATGATTGACTTTAAGTAAAAATTTCAAGACTGAAAATGAATTAGAAAAAAGTTACTCTGGACCCCTGCTTCCAAATGACATAGAAAAAGGTTTACCTTAGAACTAAATCTGATTCAGACCACATACTAAGCAACCACACTCACTAACATTTCTTGTCTGGGATCTGCAGGTATGCATTTTGGCTTGGCTCCTGCAGCAAGGGCTCTCTCTTATTTCGCTCTGGGGTTTTTGTTCAGCTTTATTATCACTTCAAACACTCTGTTCCTGGAGAGCACAGAAATACTTTGCTGAGTCTTCCAGCTATAAGGTTGAAATGGTGAAGCTGATGGATTTAGCTGCCTTCTGGAAGTTTGTAGAATAGCAACCGTTCTTTGCACTCTGGTCAAAAGAACTCTGATGAACAAGGAAAGTGATCTCTCCACTGGGAAGCTGTGGATACCAAAAAGTATAGTATGTGCTCTGCCTTGTTTCACACAGACAGTTCAGGGTACCGAAGGGCTGCCCCCTCTCTCATGGATGGGGCTGGCTGGACTTGAGTCACTTTCTGGGCCACACTGGATCCTGAAGGGAAAATCAGACAACAGAGCTGATGTAGTAAATAAAATATGGTTAAGAATTAGACTAATTTGGGGTGCCTGGGTGGCTCCATCGGTTAAGCCTCTGACTCTTGATTTTAGCTCAGGTCATGATCTCAGGGTCGTGAGATTGAGCCCTGTGTCAGGCTCCGTGCTGGGTGTGGAGCCTGCTTGGGATTCTCCCTTTCCCTCTCCCACTGCCCACCCCCCTCTCTAAAAAAAAAAAAAGTATTAGACTAATTTTGGGCCCAAAGACAAACCAAACTGATATCATAATATGTAAAATGCTTATTTTTCTCCAGTCTTCCTTCCTTCCTCAAATGCACGTGAAGTACCATACACCTGCACGTAGTCCTTTCATCCTTAACATTCTGACCCTTGTCTGGAACCATCCCCACCAGAGTAGATGGAGGCCACGAATACCCTTGGCAGGTCGGGGAGCAGCATGTGGGCTGTGTTCCCTGGCACAGATGTGTTTAGCTTTGCTCAAGCTCTGAGTTCCCGGCAGCACATACACAGAGCTCCCGAGTTCTGATGCTGCTCCCCCAAACAGGAAAGAGGGTGACTTATGTTCATTGACCACATGGTCCATGCACAGACAAGAGTCTGGCTCACCCCAAACCTTTACTTGGTCTACTGGTCTTTCCCCGATAGTTAAGTCAGGCAGTACCTGAAAAGGGACGTGGAAAAAGCGATCACCATTAAAATTTTGAGCTGAGGGGAAATGAAGATTGAATCAGTTGACATACATTGATAATTTGCAGAGGAAATAATTTTAGGGGCCCATTGGAAATAGAATTTATTATGGGCCGTGGACTTTCCTTGTAAATCTACTTACTGGTCGTTAAGTTAACCAATATGTACTTTTCTCCACCCAGAATCTAATGACTGAAAAAAAACACCACCACCTCACAGATCTTTGGTTTCTCAGTGAAAGCCAATCCTATCCGAAGCAATGAGTGCATCTCTTTTTCTTCTTCCTTACTGACTTCTAGGGCTCTACTTAACTTTTAGAATAAATAAAGCTATTCAAAATCAAATGACAAAAAATCAGTCCTTCTGACTTTCCGAATCCATTCAGTTTATATTTTCATGACATTATAACAGAAATAAAATACTATTCTTTTGAAATCTGACATTGAGCTTTACTTATTAGACTCAGAAAAGGATCAGTAGTTTCAACCCTATTGCCTCCACAAGTAGAATTGTACTTATTAGATCATGTGTCCTAGAATTATCCTTATGTCCAATTTTCTCTCTTTGGTCCAGAGAGTTTGGTCTCACTTATTAAATTCTGTGGCTGGGTAAATTTTTTTTTTTTTTTGTAAAATAAATTCAAGATAAGCATGCTAGATCTCTCAGTTACACAAAGCTCCTACAGATGTGACATCTATACGCTGCACATACTTAGGACATGTCAACACCAGATGATGGCTGAAGTTTTGTATCCTGTTACTGATCATGTGGAAGGTAGCTGTCATTCTTCTATATGGTTTCATTGTTTCAATGGATGAATTAACCTGAAAGGACCAAAAGGCAAATAATTAGATAAGAGAGTACAGACAAGGTCTCTAAAACAATGACAGTTCTTTGATTCGAAGGTCAAAGTAATTTATCAATGAGTGGTGCAGGGAAGAGAGTTTATAATTAGTTCTGTCCCACTGCACCTCGGAATGCTGACAGGTAACTGATGCCTTGGTGAGCAGTTATTTGTAACTAAGCAAAGGAGACCACGTGCTGTGGGCACAGCAGCCTGGGGAGCAACATGATGGCAAGATTTCCGTCTTGTTGAAACAGACCTGCTGTATTTCTGATGGTAGAGGTGAAGGTCCCTCAGCAGCATATAGCAGTGGCCTCTGAAGTGTGGTTTCTGGCTAGATCAAGTTTGAATGTGCTATCACACCTACCTGGCCCATCCCAAATGTTTCATCTTTCCTTGTGATTTAATGATTATATCTGGTAAAGGACAAGCCTCACGCTTCATACCAAAGGAATAATGAAAAGGAAATTTATTACTTAAAATTTCCAAGTTTAGTAAATTAATCTGTGGTAAGATCTGACAGGCTTATCTGAAACAAATTTACTATGAATCATGGCTGTGATTGCAAATACTTATTCATGTTTTGACTCTTCTCTTGCCTTCAACCTGATTCTAAGGTGAAATGTGCTCACTGACCTTTGGCTTCCCTACATGAGACAAATGAGAAATCATGACCTCCTTTCCTTCCTGTTTACCACCAAACCCTGAGAACTGGTAGCTTCACAACAGCAAACATTGCTCAGACAAATGATATCAAAATATGCTTCTGACTTCTGTGACCTCTCCAGATGTGTATTGGAATACTAAATATAACAGCAGTAAAATCATATTCATTTATGATGTAATGCTATGCTTAATTTATTAGAAGTTATAGAAAGGAAAAAAAAGAAAGAAAACAAAACAAAAAACAACAAAAAAAGAAATTATAGGAAGGGAGAATCCGTGAATCCTCTAAATTCAAATAAATTTGGCCATGTTGTTGCCATGAGTGCTCACATAATGTTTGGTGCAATTCTACCATTCTTATTATAGTTATCATGAAAACAAAACCTCTCCCAAAATGCTGTTTTATCAGTGAAAATCTTCCAAATTTTTAATAGTATATTTTTCAAAATGAAAGTATTTCATTCTGTATGTATTTTAGATATTAACTCATCAAATATATGATTTGCAAATATTTACTCCCATTCTGTGAGTTGTGTTTTCATTTTCTTGATGATTTCCTTTGCTGTACAGAAGCTTTTTGGTTTGATGTAGTCCTGCTTATTTATTTTTGGCTTTTGTTGACTTTGCTTTGGGTATCAAATCCAAAAAGTCACTGCCAAGACTGATGTCAAGGAGCTTACCCTCTATGTTTTCTTCAGGAGTTCTATGGTTTCAAGTCTTAACATTCAAGTCTTTAATCCATTTTAAGTAGAACTTTGTTTATGGGGTAAGATATAGGTCCAGTGTCATTCTTTTGCTTGTGACTGTCCACTTTTCCTAGTATCATTTAGTGAGGAGACTATCCTTCCCCATTGTATATTCTTGGCTCCTTTATCATAAATAAATTGATCAAATATGTGTGGATTTACTTCAGGGCTCTCTGTTTTGTTCCATTTATATTTGTGTCTGTTTTATGCCAATATCATACTGTTCTGATCACTACAACTTTGTAATATAGTTTGATATTAGGATGTGTGATGCCTCCAGCTTTGTTCTTCTTTCTGAAGATGGCTTTGGCTATTTAGGGTCTTCTGTGGTTCCATACAAGTTTAGGTTTATTCGTTCTATTCTGTGAAAAATGTCATTGGAATTTTCAGAGATTGTATTGATTCCAAAGATTACTTTGGCTAGTACAAACATATTAACAATGTCAATTTTTCCAATCCATGAGTATGGAATATCTTTTCATTTATTTGTGTCTTCTTCAATTTTTTTCATCAGTGTCTTATAGTTTTCATTGTACAGGTCTTTCACCTCCTTGGTTAAATTTATTCCTAGACATTTTATTCTTTTTGATGCAATCATAAATGGGATTCTTTTCTTAATTTCTCTTTGTGATAGTTTGTTATTAGTATATAGAAACACAACTGATTTCTGTAGATTGATTTTGCATCCCACAACTTTACTGAAATCATATATTGGTTCTAACATATACTGACATCTTGTGGCATATCTCTAATTCTGAGCCAATTGATTTTTTTTCCCACTTTCCTTTCTGTGTATTGAAAACATGTACAGTGTGACTAGGGAAGGAAGTCTCTGTGTTGTTTATTTTAAGTTGAAGACACTGTAATTCACAAGCCAACTGAAAGATTTTTCTAATGGGATTTTTATTGGCATTTATTTAGCCTATTGGGAGCACATCTGGCAAAGTAGTAGGTAATAAGCATTGCATTCTCCATTCTATGAACTGGTAGAGCTAGAAAAAAATTATTAAATAATTTTCACATGGAAAGGTATAAAAATTATCTAGCAGACACCTTTGCTCCCAGCAATGAGAATAAACAGATATTTAATTTTGCTATGTTTCCTGCAGATCTCTCTCTCTCTCTCCCTCAAACTTTACAGACAGAACCAAAAGAGTAACCCCTATTCCTTCTCTTGTTTCTAAAGTAGTAACCACTATTAGGAATATTCCATGCATGTCTTTTAAAATTTTAGCCTTATAGATATGTATCACAAAACAATATATTATACTCTGTTTGTATTTTGACATTTCTCATAAATAAGTGTGATGCAGTACGTATCATTATGGTACTTTTTACACTCAGCACTTTTTTTTAAAAGATATATCTAAGAAAATCTGCATAGAACTACTTTTTTGCTTTTAATAGGGTTATATTTCCATTGTGTGAATACTCCACTATTTGTCCATTCCGTTACTGATTGATTATTCTTATGTTAAAACAGTGCTGCAGGGGTACCTGGGTGGCTCAGTCGTTAAGCGTCTGCCTTCGGCTCAGGTCATGATCCCAGGGTCCTGGGATCGAGCCCCACATCGGGCTCCCTGCTCTGCGGGAAGCCTGCTTCTCCCTCTCCCACTCCCCCTGCTTGTGTTCCCTCTCTCGCGCTCTCTCTCTGTCAAATAAATAAATAAAATCTTAAAAAAAACAAAAAAACAAAAAAAACAGTGCTGCAGTGAGTACCCTGTAGATGTCTCCTTGCTCAAATATTGAATTTCTTTAATGTAGATATCAGGAATTGGAACTGCTGGGTTTTTTAGATATGTATATCTTCTTTATTAGGTTAGGCAAATTGTTCTCCTAAGTGTTTGAATAAATTGTTCTCTGTGTGGTTGTTTTTCTTCAACTGAACAGGTCTAATAGTCCTTATCTCCCTGTATTCTTGTCAACATACTTTTATCAGACTTTTAATTCTTTGCTGACCTGATAGAAATGAAATAGTAATTTCTTTTAATTTAATTTCCTCTGATTACTATAGAAGTTGATGTTTTATATGTTCACTGGCCATGCCTAGTTCCTCTCCTTTAGAGTGTCTTTAATATTCTTATCTATTTTATATTGGATGTTTGCCTTATTTATTTGTAGGAGTTCCCTATTGTACCCATAATTCCTAATATTTTCTTGGTTATATGGCTTACAAATACATCCTTCATCTCATTTTTAATTTTGTAGTGAGGTTCTCATGTAGGCTAAAATTCCCCTTCTTTTACTAATGCTTTAGGAATTTTTATTTCTAATTACTTTATCAAAGTAATCAAATTACTTTAATGACTCTAGATCTATTTAGTTTTTCTATTTCTTCTTGAGTTATTTTTGATAATTTATTTTGTCTATTAAGTTGTTCCTTTTTCTCAGAGTTTTAAAACTTACTGGCTCAGCATAACTTTTTCTTAATAAAATTTTAATTTCTACTGTATTTCTAGATACGTCTGCTTTTTAATCTTTCATTTAATTGTTTTTATTGGTTTCCTAAAAAATTACCACAAACTTGGTGGCTTAAAACAATAAAAATGTATTCTCTTACAACTCTGAAGTTTGAAAGTCTAAAATCATTTCCACTGGGCTAAAATCAAGGTGCCAACTGCTCTAAGTTCTTCTGGAGGCTACAGGGAATAACTGTTTTCTTGCCTTGTCCAGCTTCTAGAAGCTGTCCTAAGTTCCACATCACACCGCCTCATCTCCCTCTGGTTCTGTCCTCACATCACTTCTCCTCTAACTCTACTACCTTCATCTTATAAGGACCCTTCTGATACATTGGGCCCACCTGGATAACCCAGAATAAACTCCCCAGCACAAGGTCCTTTTTTTTTTTTTTAATTTTATTGTTATGTTAATCACCATACATTACATCATTAGTTTTTGATGTAGTGTTCCATGATTCATTGTTTGCATATAACACCCAGTGCTCCATGCAGAATGTGCCCTCTTTAATACCCATCACCAGGCTAACCCATCCTCCCACCCCCCTCCCCTCTAGAACCTTCAGTTTGTTTTTCAGAGTCCATCGTCTCTCATGGTTCGTCTCCGCCTCCGATTTCCCCCCCTTCATTCTTCCCAGCACAAGGTCCTTAAATAACCATATCTGCAAAGGTGTTTTTCTTTTCTTTTGTTTTTTGTTTTTTTGCCTCTGTAGGGACCCAGGACAGGTGCCCCAAAATGTACCACAATGGCATATTGATTATTTTGAACTGAAACTCTTTGGGAAACAGCAGGTGCAAGAACACTCAGCCCCTTCTCTGTCCCCCTGAAAACAGGAAATAAATCTCTGATGTGAAAAATACCCTCCCTGTACTAAGAAGTAAAAAGACAGCCTTTTCACCAAAGATAGGGACTTTAAAGCCGGGTAAGCTATAGAAAAAACCTTGTGACTGTCAGCTCAAATTCTGCTTAGAATTCCGTATTAATAAAGTTCCCAAACATCTGGGGGTTTTGTCTTCTAAATTCCTCACAAACCTATGTTCTCCTTGTTTAAATTGTATTAAAACTGCCTGCTTTGGTCATTTCTTTGGGTCTCAATTTCATTATTGGGCCTCCATGTGCATATAATAAAACTTGATTTTTTTTTTTTCTCCTGTTGCTGTCTTGTCTCAATTTAATTTCTAAGCTAGCTGGAAGAAGCCTGGGAGTAAAGAAGGAAACTTCTTCCCCTACATCATGTAAGATAATATATTCACAGATTCCAGGGAATATGACATGAACATCTTTGAGGGTCGTACTCAGCCTACTACATTGTTTAAGTATTTTTAAATTTTTTTATTATTAATATTATCAATATTTTTTAGTTCATTAAAAATATTCAGCACTGGATTTCCCCATTTATTGTTTTGGTTTTGTTGCTGTTTGATTAATTTTTATACTTTATTTTTAATTAAAGTACAGTTTATACAACGTAATAAATGGGTCATAAGTATAAAGTTAGAGGCATTTGAAAAATTGCAGACTTATAAATCACACCCCCATCAAACTGTGGAGTATTTCCTTCACTCCATCAAGATCCCTTGTGCCCCACCCAAACAGTTCCCAACCCACACAGGAAACCATTGCTCTGCTTTATTTCACTATGGATTGGTTTGCCTATTTTAGAATTTCACATAAATGGAGTCAAACTATATGCACCATTTTGCATCTGGAAATTTTTGCTAGGCATTATGTCCCTGACGTTTATTCATGTTGTTATGGGTATCAGTGGTTCTGTCCATTTCATAGCTGAGCTAATATTCCATCGTATATATACAGCACAGTTTAATTTATGTATATTTTCTCTAGTTTATTGCTATTATGAATAAAGCTGCTGTGAATATTTCTTTTTTTCTAAAGATTATTTATTTATTTATTTGACAGAGAGTGACACAGTGAGGGAGGGAACACAGCAGGGAGAGTGGGAGAGGGAGAAGCAGGCTTCCCGCCGAGCAGGGAGCCTGTTGCGGGGCTTGATCCCAGGATCCTGGGACCATGACCTGAGCCGAACGCAGACGCTTAACGACTGAGCCACCCAGGCGCCCCTGCCGTGAATATTTCTACACCTAGCTCTAAGTCATGAAGATTTTCTCTTATATTTTCTTCTAAAAGAATTACAGTGTTTCATTTTACACTTGGGTGTATTAACCATTTCGAGATTATCCTCAAATTTTTGTGTAAAGGTGTGAGATTTAGGTCAAGTTTCAATTATTTGCTTATGAATATCTGATTATCCCAACACCATTTGTGGCTAAGACTATCTTTCCTCCATTGAGTTGCCTTGAAACTTTTCTCAAAAAATCAGTTGTCCCCACTTGTGTGGGTTTACTTCTACACTTTCACTCAGCAGCACAAAGTTGTTAATAATACTCTTTTATTTCCTTTTAGTGTAGAATCTGGGGTGTGGTTTTCTTTCTCATTCCTTACATTTGTACTTTGTGTCTTCTCTCTACTTTGATAATTCTCACTAGGAATATACCAATTTTATTAATCATTTTACTAAAATAAACTTTTAAATTTTTTATCTTTATTGTTTGTTTTGTAGTTTACTAGTTTGACTTTCTAATTATTTTTTTTTCTTTTAGCTCATGTTGGGTTTAATTTTTCTTCTTTTTCTATCTTCTTTTGTTGAAAGCTTAGAGCTGTGTTTTTCAACTTTTCTTCTTTAGGAATATAAGTATCTAAAATATTAAATTTCCTAAGTGAAGGGGATTAAGAGTACACTTATCATGATGAACACTGAGTGCGTGTAGAATTGTTGAATCAGTGTATTGTACATCTGAAACTAATATAATACTCTATGTTAGCTACATTGGAATTAAAATAAAATAAAATGAAATGTTAAATTTCCTTCTATGTACTATTTTAGCTATATCCCATATACATTTATATTTTTATATACTGTAATAAAAGTTATGTGAATGTGGTTTCTCAATATCTTATTGTGCTGCACCCCCCTTTTCTTTCTTATGATGATGTAACATGAAAAAATGTCTACATGGTGAGATGAAGTGAGGTGAATAATGTAGGCGTTGTGACATAGCGTTAGCTCACTATTGACCTTCTGACAATATGCCAGAAGGGGGATCATCTGGCTTCCAGACTACGGTTGATCACGGGTAACTAATACCACAGAAAGTAAAACTGAGGTTAAGAGGAGGCTACTGTATTTTAAAGTTTAGTGCTTACATTCCAAGTACTTGGAAGTTTCTAGAGACATTTTTTTGCAATTGATTTTCTCAATTTCACTTTGGTCAGAGAATAAATTCTATATAATTGCAGTCCTTTTAAATGTATCAAGAATTTTTTTGTGGCCAAACAGATTCTGTGTGTGTGTATGTGTGTGTTTGTATTTCCTCTACACAGTAGGATTTGGCTGGAGCCTCAGCTTCAGGTTTGGGGCCAGGCTGCAGGTGCCTGGGGAGCACTGTGCTTTTGCTGCACAGAAGTAGGTGGCTGAGTCTCCAGGCTGGGGAGCCGTGACGTGCAATGAAAATTGTTTGGCACTTACATTGAGGGAAACTGTGAATCTTCCATCTTCCTTTGTACTCGCGACCAAGAGCATAGCCAGCAATAATTCGGGGCCTTTACCAGGGTATTGTCGGTACCATAGGAAGTAGTCAAATGCACTGTTCTCGTAAGTACAGTTCAGCGTAGAAATCTCTCCTTCCCGGACTGTCAGAGATTGAGGGACCTGTTTTACCTGCTGCTGGCCACTCTTACTATTCTGTTGGCCACTCACCCCTGCTTAAAAAGATAATAAAAGTCATTAGGTCCCCAAATTTATATTTCCCTACCTGCATGAGGTTTTCTGTATCCCAATGTCCTCATCCCCCCCAAATTAATGACATATCCTGGAGTTTCTCCTCCACAACTCACAGCCTCGTTGAAGCCATAGAATTAAAATGGATGTTCTCAGGATCCTGGCCATCCCTCCTGATACCAAAGCTCAGGGACAATTCAGCTGGTCCTCTGGTCTTCCTCGCCTGCTAGGACTCTAACTTAAAGTTCACACCTGCTTTTAATTCCTTCAACAGGCCCCGCCCCTTCACAAGTGCATTTCCTTGAAGCTATTTCTGTCCAAGGGTCAAAGGAAGCTCTTCCTCATTTTGCCCGAACTTAGAATGGCTGAAAATATTTTCACTGGGAATCAGAGATTTCCTTCTTACACACAGATTAGGATGAGTTTAGAATATCTTTCCTACAAAACCCCTCTTCCTTTTCCTCACACCTCCTAAAATGTTAAAAATCATATATTAAGTCGGCTTAATATGTCAATAAATATTACATTTATGGTGGGGAAGAGAGGGACTCCTACGAAGCCACAAGATCAGCATGTATAGGGGCATTTCTTTTTTTTTATTACAAGTACAAATTAAAGCCTATTAAAGACACACAAAATGCACACTATCCCATTATAAGCTAGGGTAATGGGGCAGAGCACAAAGAATATATGGTCTCTTTACGCTCAGGGAACTTAAATTTTATTACAGTCTTTCAGATATGTCCATATTTTACATGATCCTAAGAAATGACAGAAAGTAATTAAATCAATTTCAATTTCTTTTTTTGTTTTGTTTTAATTTTTTTTTTAAGATTTTATTTATTTATTTGAGAGAGAGAATGAGAGAGAGCACATGAGAGGGGGGAGGGTCAGAGGGAGAAGCAGACTCCCCGCTGAGCAGGGAGCCCGATGCGGGACTCGATCCTGGGACTCCAGGATCATGACCTGAGCCGAAGGTAGTCGCTCAACCAACTGAGCCACCCAGGCGCCCCAATCAATTTCAATTTCTTTAAAATATTTCTTATTTAAAATATTTCTTCCAGAATAGAAATCAGGTAAATTAAATATTTCTAAGAATATACCTGGGGAAAAGAAGTTAGGAAGTACTGGAATTATCTGTCCTCCAGGAGCTTTGATCTCCAAATGGGTACAAGAGAATGGAAAGATTCTGCAGATTTCGGAAGACTTGGAGCCTTGACCATCCAGTGTGTAGCACTTTTGGTAGCACTCAACCTGAGTTTGAGCACATGTTGAACCTTTTCTTCACGTTTTGTCCTTATGGGTGAAATATGAAAATACGAAGAATCCATTTGGCTTTAGATGTTAACACAGCAGGACGCAGAGACAGAAATTGAGGATAAATTCCAAAACAACCCTAAAAAACGGTGACCTGCATTACAAATAATAGAAATTAGAAGAAATAAGGAGCACATATTTTTTCTGAGGCACAGAGAAAATTTTGTATCTGTATTTGATATCACCTCAAATCTAATAAAAAAGTAAACATATCACAGTCCAACAGGAGCCAATGTTAAGAGTCCCCATTCCTCATTCTACAATCTAATCTCATTCTAGTCCAGTACCGTAAAGAGATTTTTTATTGTTTGCTGAATTTGTGATGTGTTTTTTCTTTTTCATTTATTCATTCATTAATGCATATCTTCATAATATATTAAGTGAGTGCCTACTACATCGGCAACACTTGGGTCTCATTCATCAAAGAGACATAGTCCTGATCTTCAGTCAACGTAGTCAGTACTCAAGTATACCCAGATAAAGGTTTATGAAAGAGAACTGTGTACCTATACGATGTGACTAAAAAAAGAGTAACGAACTCTTGTTTCTGGGCCCAGAAAGAGAAGAGTTCCAATGGAGGAGATGCTTGAACTGGGACTTATACATCGTCAATAGGGTTCCTAGTATAAATTATGGGTTAAGAGAATTCTAGACACACGTTAACTCAGTGATTGGAAGTTGGCTGTGTATGGTGAAAACAACATAAATTCATATTGAAGAAGCTAATATGGCCCTGACTTTGAAGAACAAGGTGTATCATTTTAAAAAGTGTTGCTTTTCAAAGTCTTTTTCAAACTATTAGACTGGAAAAAAACACAGATACTCTTAAGGTAGATGGATGGATATGTAGGTAGATAGATACATACATAGATAGACGATTGATAGATACAAATTTAAGCAAAGTAGGAGATAATAGCCTATTAAATTTTTTAAAATATTAGTTCTGGCTAGCTGATGATCCTGTGTGTGAGACCGATGTTAATCTTCTCTGAAGCAGCACTGCCTCTTGGTGGCCATATAGAAAAGTTACACTGACCAATTTTACGCAGCTTCTTAACCTTTGTGTTCAGAAATCCCTGGATCAATCAGAGCACTGAAGTAAGAGGCTGAGTCTTCTTGAGCCAGTGATTTCTTCAGATGGAGTAGATTTTGTTCTTGTTGAGATCCCCTATGAAACCTTTATGGCTATTTACTGAGGTTTATCTCAGATGGATCTGGGGGTCCTGGTTGCGATGCTGGACTTACCAAGAGGCAACAGGGCGCCTGTCAATCTCACTTGCCCTAGGGGCTTTTCAGATGCAGAAATTGGCCCTCAGGCTGAGTCCCTGCTTCGGCTGTCCTTCTTCCAGTAATACCAACATCAGATCAGGGAGAGCCCTTCATACTGAAGAGAACATGTCCTGAAATAAATTCTAATGTAGACCGTTGTTTTATATCTTTGCCAAAATGTGATATAGTCATCTATTTTTTTTTCAGCTAACATAATAGTTGTGTAATGATCTCATTGTGGTATTACCCTGCATTTCTCTGATGACTAATGATGTAGGAAGTTTGGCAAACTTTTTCCCTGAAGAGCCAAATAATAAATATCTCAGGCTTTGTAGGCCATTCGGTCTCTGCCACAACTACTCAACTCTGCCATTGTAGCAGGAAAGAAGCCACTGATAATACATAAATACATGAGCATTGCTATGTTCTAATAAAACTTTATTTGCAAACATAAATGGCTCGCTAGATTTGGTTTGTGGGCCATATTGTGTTGACTCCTGATGTAGAGCATCTTTTTATGTGCTTATTGGTTCTTCCTATATCTTTTATGAGAAGTCTGCTCAAATATTTTACCCATTTTTAAAATGGGTAATTTATCTTTTATGGATATTTTTTTAATGGCATGTTCGTGATTCAGTGAAGAATCTTACTATGTGGACACAATCACCTATCACTACACGGTCCACAATTGCTTTGAAAATTCTGACTTTGGAACCAGTGACTTAGCAGACATACAGAGCAATAAACATCATGATTCGGACTAGAATGAGCTACAAAGAGAAATTCATTTTCCCATAATCACAAATGTTGATGATTTTATGAGTTCTGATATCATGTCAACTAATGCTGATGTTGAGTTTCAAACAAGAACAGATGTCCTTGATGTTAGGTTTGTTGTGGGTATAGGGGAAAATAGTAAAAAACTTAAAATTTTTAAATTTTTCACAAGAAAATATGCACTAACTGCCGTCAAAGGATAAAGCAAACTGTGGTGGGATTTATACTCTAGAGCTCCCCACAAAATCAGGTCATCTGAAATCTGATCCTTGTTAGGCCTTTTCCCTTTCCTTTCCAGGTGCACAAATCCTTATCTCAAGGTGTGCCTCTGGGGAACAGGACCTAAGACAATGGGTATTTAAGTTGTTCATTATTTTCTATTGGTGGAAAAATAGTCATACTCTTATAATTGTGATGTCTTCAGTAGACATGATGTGCCCAGTGTGGGAAGCAAAAACAAGAGAAAAAATTAAATTTCCTTACCTCCTACAGCCCATTGACAAGTCCTTGAAACAGGCAGAGTGACCCTCTGGTAGCTCAGCTGTCTTGATGAAGGAAAAGGCAATCTTAGCTTAACATTATCCCAACCCCCCTGGATCCTGTGAGTCTACTTTAACATACAAAAATTCCTTTGGAAACTTCCTTTATCTCTGCTCCACGAGACACATGTTGGCAGTCATCCTCCAAGGATATGACTCACCGATATACATCTGAAGGGTCTCATGACTAGGATTTTACTAGACAGTAATAAATGACCTTTTCCTAATGATAGCTAGCCCCCTCAAGTTCTGGAAACCTTGCTTCCAAAATTCCTTAGTGACTTATGCTATTCCCTAACTCCCTCCCAACTTGAAAATATATAATGAGTCACTCCTCATGACCACGGTGCAGCTCTTTCTGCCCATGGGTCCTGTCCCCGTGCTTTAATAAAACCACCTTTTTGCAGCAAAGACGTCTCAAGAATTCTTTCTTGGCCATCAGCTTTGAACCCCAACCCTTTCCTACCTCAAAACTACACTGTTGGGCTTTGTAAAAATCAACACTAATGGTGTTTTGTGTTAAAGAGTCAGAAACTTAGAGATGAGCCTTAGTCTTCCTTTATTTTGGATAATAACTCTAAGAACAACTAGTGTTTGATTTGAGAGAAGTTATAGTATTCCTGTTTCTAATCATTAATCCTCTCCAGAATACACGGTTGTTTTATGATGACGATGCATGGTGTGTTTGATTAATTGTACCTGGGACAGGGTTAGGCTAAAAGCAAGATGATGGCTTGCTTTCTTGATGGAGAAAATCAATGTATCTCAAAGAAAAGTTGAACTTTCGATTATTCTCTGTGTAGGCCTATTCTATGTGCTAGTACCATGAATAGGAGGCTGTAAATTCCAGAATGGCAGTGTGAGTAGATCTGATGTAGTTTTGGAATGTTGGTGAGGTGAGGTCCAGAGCCAACAGCCAAGGAAGAATTTTTGAGATGTCTTTGATGCAAAAAGTGGTTTTATAAAAGCGCGGGGACAGGACCTGTGGACAGGAAGAGCTGCTGCCCTGGGATTGTGAGGAGCATCTGATTATATACTTTGGGGTCGGGGGAAGTAAAGGTAAGGGAGGTTCCAAAAGGATCTTCATATGCTAAAGAAGACTCTCAGGATCCTGGGGGCCTTGCTATTGTCAAACTAAGATTGTTTTTGCCTTTAGCAAGGAGTCAACATAAAGACAGTTGGGAGCTTCCTGAAGGAACATTTACTCTGCTTGTCTCAAGTATTTGTCAATGGGCTGCAGGTTAGTTATAAAGACACTTTTATCTACATTTCTTTCTACCTCTGTTTCCCACATCAGATCCACGGATACAGTCCCCAACAAAACAATCACAACTGGTGGAAATTATTTTTTAAAAATTAAAGTCTCTGGACATTGTCCTAAGGGTATACAGCAAATAAAAAGGGCATGTAGAGAAATATTTATTCAGGAAAATCTACTAAATCTCTAAGAACAGAAGGAGTCTGTGGCAATGGAGCCATGACCCATTCCCCACCCCCCCTGACCCCAGCTCGGGATGATGGAAGCTCTATGCTGGGTGAGTATAACCGAGAACACAGGGATCCTTGTCCCCCCAACTCCTGATATAGGGCTACACTATCTCCCTGGGAGAAGCTGACTGCCAACACCTCTTATCTCCCCCAGCTTTTTGTTACAGAGGCTCCATTGCAAGCAAGAGAAGCCACAGAGTGCCTACTTTTCACCCCACTCACAGGGCAGAAAAACGGTACCCCAAGCATGACAGACTGAGAATACTGGGTCCCTGTTGCACTCACCCCAGCTCACTCATAGAGTGGTGGTTCCATGCTGGGAAAGGCAAGCCAAGAAGACCAGAAGCTACTCCCTCCACCCAGCACACTGCTCATAAAGCAAGAATACCACTCGGAGAAATGCAAACTGCTGTCCCTTCTCACACCTCCAGAGTAGTGGCACAGAGGTTATGCCCAGGGAGACAAGCAGCTGTAAGAACAGAGCTCTCCCATAGAGAAGACTTTATCTGGAACAGAGCATTAGGAAGTTCAAGTTTAAGGGTACTTTTGAAAACAGCAGAGGTTTTTGGTTATAAGCAATTAATAGAAGTCAGGTAGCTTAAGGACAGCAATAAGCTAAATCATGAACTAGCTAGAAATTTAACGGGAAAGAGAGCTAGGAAGAACCCTCCAGCGGTCAGAACAAGCCTCAATGATGAATCTCAAAGACTACCTTTGCGAGGGGGCTTGGAGCAATTGATGCCAACTGAGATATTGTTGAAAATGACAGAACAGTCAACCAACACTTAATTGAGGCTAGTGGCAAGGTGTCATACAAACAGGGCAGAGACCTTACTTACCACAGATCAGGGAAAAGGACCACCAAAGATTGTCTTGCTAAAACCACTATCATATCTGCATGTCTGGGCACATCCCCAAGACAGTGTCCTTCTAGGACCCATGTCAGAGGCTGTACAATGTGGGGAAAACGGACTTAACTGAAAGAGTCAAGGCACTAAACAAATAAACAAGCAAACAACAAGCCCTAAAAGGGGTGGGGAATGGAGATCCAGAATTGCTGTAATATATACGGCCTGAATAATGGCCCCCAGTGATATTCAGGTCTTAATATGCTGGGTATCTGAATATGTGAACGAATATGGCAAAAGGGATTTTAGATATGTGATTAATATAAGGATTTGATATGAATTATCCTGGATTATCTGGGTAGGCCCAAAACAGAATTACAAGTGTCTTTATAAAAATGAAGTAGGAGATTTGACTCCAGAAGAGGAAAGAGATGTGGTAGTAGAAGCAAGAGGCTGGAATGATTCAAGGACGTGTCATGGGCCAAGGAATCCAGGTGGCCTCCAGCAGCTAGAAAAGGCAAGGGAATGGATTCTCCTCTAGACCCTCTAGAAGGACTCAACCCTGCTGAGAACTTTTACTAGACTGAGAAACTGATTTCAGACTTGTTGAGTCCAAAACTATAAAAGAATAAATTTGTTTTGTGTTCAGTGACCAAGTTCATATATGAACATTCAGCAGAAAATTTTTTTGTTTGCTTTGCTGCACTAGTAGGATGGGATGCAACTATTGGCAATTGTCTGTTGGGACACATCGTGCTAAGAGAGATCTGAACACTCCTGAGACACCCAGCTAAGCTGGATCATTGCCTAGTAACATCTTTATTGGAGTGGTTTTTTTTTTTCTTTTTATTCCTTTGACTTTTTGCCCTTTTGGAGTCCAGCCTACTGTGGCTTAAATATTTATTTTAATTCCGTCTTCTTATTAGCTACTCTGGGTGTTCCAAGTTAGAGGTTTATAGTGCAGAAAAAGAGACACCAGATTGAGAAGGGAAGATGAAGACCAAATCCCAAATCTGTAGGACCAACAAGCGTCTGGTTCCAACTCTACTGATATAGTAGGGAGTGGTAAGCTGTACAGATGCTGTGTGGTGGGCTCCTGATCTGACGGCGGCTGGAGGAGGAGCCCAGCCCAGCTGAGGGTTTGTGCACAGGCTGCAGGCACCTGGGGAGCACTGTGGCTCCACGGCACAGAAATAAGTGGCTGAGTCTGTGGTCTGGGAAGAGGAAATGGACAGCGAGCTGCGGCGTTCCTTAGCGACTGTCGTAGAGTTTAATCTTCCATTCCGCTTTGTCCCTGAAGGAATGTAAAACAGGTGGATGAGGCGGCCCCCAGGATCTTGGCGATACCAGTGCACGTTAGCCGTAGAGGTGGAAAAATTGCACTGCAGCGTGGAACTGGCTCCCTCCTGGAGACTCAGGGCCGGGGGCCTCAGCTCCACCTCTGCGCCTGTCACACCTGATGAGAAACGGACACACGGTCAAGGTGATGGTCACTGTAACACCTGCAAAACCTGGAAAACGTCCCCGCAGATTATGCGCATAGAAAGTCTGCAAGGCTTGTGAGCACCTTCCCTCCCCCTTCCTTCCTTCTTTCCCTCCTTCCCTCCTTCCTTCCTTCCTTCCTTCCTTCCTTCCTTCCTTCCTTCCTTCCTTCCTTCCTTCCTTCCTTCCTTCCTTCCTTCCTTCCTTCCTTCCTTCCCTCCTCCCTCAATAATACTGCAGCTACCAAATCCTTTCAGATTCCCACGGGGAACAATCCCAACTCACAGCAAACCTGGGTGCAAAAAAGTCCCAGCACAGTGACCAATAGCCTCTTCATGATGCTTTGCCTTGTTGACCAGGACATTTTTCACCACAAGATCTGTTTAACTAAACCCTAGGGCATGTGTGTTACCACTAGGATCTGGAACTGTTCCTGTCTCTGCAACAGATCAGCCTCACCCAACACACACTGCTCTGGCCCCGACCTCTGCCACACGAAGCCCCACCCTCAGCCCACTGAGGAGGGGCTGGATGGGGGTTATGACTTCAGGAACACTTGCTGGTAATCCTGGAAGCCACAGAAGGAAAGGGGGAGGCTCCCCTGGGGAGGGAACCAGGCTTCATCTAAGCTAATGGGGGAGGGAGATCACAGAAAGAATTTCCACATTTTAAAATCTAAAAAACAAGCAAGCATTCTGACAAAAAGATGTTTACTCACCTATGAATTAATTATGTGAGAGTCATTTCAGTTGTGCCAAATAATAAAAACATAAATGTTATATATTACATACTTAATGAGTTCCTATTATTGGAATATGTGAAATATTTATGGCTTGAGACTCTCCTGGAATTACCATGACTGGTGGTAAATATTATTATGGAAAATGAACCTAATAAGACTGTAAATTGTGAGAAAAAAAATAGGATCAACTTGGACATTATTTCTACATATTCACTTCGCTGCTTAATGTTTTGTTTTTCTAATTCTTGGCTGTAAAGTTTCCTGGGATTCACACTTGCAGTTCAGTGAATCTTTTTTCTAATTTCTCTATCTTCCTCTTTTCCTTCCATCTTCCTCCTCAGTGTGCTTCTACTTCCTCATATTCTCCTTTTTTTTCCCCCTTAGCTTCTCTGTCTTCCCTCTTTTTAGTTTTCTAGTTATAGGAAAGAGACAGAAGGGATACTAAAGAAAAGGTGGCATGCAATGATTTAGAAATAATTTTGGATCTGTGACCAGAAGTTTCTATTTCTCCCCATCCAGAAAATTCTTAGGCAGGAAAAAAGGAAACTAATCAGAAAAATCTGATTTCTGAACTTGGGAATTCATCTTCCCTTTTGCTTTATAGGACTCTTTGTTTGATCTAGAAGTCTTTTCTGATAGAAGCAGATTAAGGTAATGATACAGATAAAGATCATAACAATGTAAACACAGATATATGCATTACAGCTAGAAACTTCCAGTACTTGAATCAGGGAATAAGGCAGAGCTACTAATTGAAATGAATATTCAGTGGGCGCCTGGTGGCTCAGTCATTAAGCGTCTGCCTTTGGCTCAGGTCATGATCCCAGGGTCCTGGGATCGAGCCCCGCCTCGGGCTCCCTGCTCAGCGGGAAGCCTGCTTCTCCCTCTCCCACTCCCCCTGCTTGTGTTCCTGCTCTTGCTGTCTCTCTCTCTAATAAATAAATAAAATCTTTAAAAAAGAAAAAAAAGAAATGAATATTCAGCAAGAAGCATGTTTCTTATATGCTGATAATGATTTAGTTTTTCCTTATACACAATTATTCTGCCTTCTTTTACTACTTATTACTAGTACTATTCACAACTAGGTCCTTCAGCATAGTCCTGGTTTAAGAAAAGCCCATAGTGCCTCCTAATGGGCTAGAACCTTAAGAAACCCCTCTTACTTAGCGGGTGTACATAGCTCAGCCTTGTCAGGGGTGTACCTGTGGATTGACTTGAAACCATAGAAGTGTCCACAAGGATGGATAGAACCATGGATTGGACCATGATTCCCCCATGGTCCTTTTTTATGAAAATAAATACTTTCATGTAATATATTTTTAGGTAATGATATGAAAATAATCTATTTAATTCTTAGCTAGGAACTTATAAAAAATGAAGCTCCAATGTGATTTTCTCCCCAATGTGATTCAATACAGTTTAGCCAATGTATTTAAGAGTGTTCCAGACCTGGGAAAACACAAAAATGAATTAGCCACTAGATCTCCCTTCCAAGAGCTTGTGATAATAGTGAGGGAGACAAACATCCCTCAAATGTAATAAAGGCCTAGAGGATGCAGCAATAAATCATGCCATAAATACTACACGAACACCAAGACAGCAACAATTACTTTAAGTCTCTATTATGGGAGGCAGCTCAGTGGAGGATATGATACTGTATGCCTTCTATGCAGGTGACAAGAGTGGAGAGTGACAAAAGCAAAGATGGGTGATCTTTGAAGGGTGGCCCATTATTTTAAATGCAAAGAACAGAGAAGATGAGCAAGTATGTGGACAGGACCACTGATCACACACACACACACACACACACACATGAATAAGTGTATTAAAGCATTCAGGTGTCTCTGTAACTTGGCTCTGGGCACAATCTGTAACCTTAAGTAACTAAGATACCGTTTAGGTTCAGGGAAAAGGGCTTATTCACATACCTTAACAGTTGCCTCTGAAACTGTATTTGACTATCAGAAAAACTTGTGAGCTGTGTTGCTGTAGATTTTGATTTGGAATTTGGGGGGATCCGAGGTAAAAGAAAAGAAAAATCAATGAACTAACCTGTTCTTTCCTTTCAGATGGCATGGATACAATAGGTTCTTGCATAATGAAATATTACTTCCCAGGAGCGCTAAGGATCCATTTACTTGCTTCTCTATGTACTCATCGTGGCTCTGAAGGCTGATCACATCAGCATGGGACTCACAACAGTTGCTCATGGTGGTTGGAACACTTTGCAGAATTTACCAATACTACTTTAAAAGGATGCATATTTATTCTAGACCAACCTGCATAAAACTGGTGTTACTTACTTTAGCAACTAGATGGACATTGACACCAAAACTGTGAATAACCTTATTTTTATAAAAAACATCTATAACTAAGCTTAAAATTTTTAAATAAAATTTCAGTTTTAAATACATTTTATTAAGACTGTTGATTATGTTTTTGTATTTTGTTTTTTTGCTTTGATAATTTTAAAAGAAAAATAACTGTTTGAAAACATATAAATATAATTTCAGTTTGTGCTCTTGTCTCAGACTCTTTTAAAATAACAAGAATCCTCTTGTTATTTTGGCTCTGGGCACAATCTGTAACCTTAAGTAACTAAGATACCGTTTAGGCTCAGGGAAAAGGGCTTATTCACATACCTTAACAGTTGCCTGATAAATAACAAGAATCCTCTGCAGATGGATTTGGAGTTTCAAGGAATGGAAAACGAGGACCTCCATATTTTTACTGAAGTCAAGTGATCTGCAGACACTGAAGATCAGGTGACTTGCTCAAGAATATTGCAAATGTTTACCAACAGCACTGTGAGAAAAAGTGTAGGAAAAAAAGATGATGAAGGATTCACTAATTATTATTGGGCATTCAAGTGGTATTAGAGAAATTGAATTAGAGGAGAGAAAAAGAGGGGAGCCGTAACCTGGGTGTGTCTGATAAAGAAAAAGGCTGGTCACTCATAGAACAAACTAGCCCAAGAATTCACATGGAACTCCAGCATGACAGTGTGTTTGATTTAGGGTGTCTGTTACCAAGGACCACTGGATAAAGAAGGCCCTTTTCCCTTCGTTCTAAAGGTCACCTGTATGTATTCTTATAATGTCAGCTTTAATTAGGTCCATTCTCAAATATTTTAGTCATAGTGTTGAAGTTCTTTGAGGGAAGAAGCCTCTCAGGATCCTGGTAAAATATTCTGGAGATAATGCAGGTCGACATAAGCAATTGTCCTGGGTTTCTGCAAAGCAATTAATTCTCTGATCTGCCTTATGCAGACTCACATGGCCAACCCCAAACTATCTTCGCCCATCACTATTTCAAGGTTTTTTTTTTATTTTTAAAAGATTTTTATTTATTTATTTCAGAGAGAGAGAGGGAGAGAGCATGAGTGGGGAGGGGGGGTAGAGAGAGAGGGAGAAGCAGACTCCCCAATGAGCATGGAGTCCGACGTATGTGGGACTGGATCCCAGGACCCTGGGATCATGACCTGAGCCGAAGGCAGACGCTTAACTGATTGAGCCACCCAGGCGCCCTCAAATGACATGAGAGCAAGTAACTTCTTCCAGCTTGTTGAAAATCCTATGGCTTCATTCCCTCTAGAATCTTGACTCTAGAGGATAAAAATGCTGCATTTCAGAAAACAGCGGTCTTGCCTTTGCAAAATGGGGGGGGAAAAAAGGAAAAATATCTAAGATGTCCATAGAAACCAAACACCTCCCAGGATTCTGTATTCTCTGCATTGTTTCTCTTCACAGAACATGTCAACTTCCTGAAAATCGTTCAGGCTGAGACCCTGGGTCTTTTAAGTTACAATGTTTCAGGAGGTTTGTGTTCAGCTCCCCCTGCAGTCCCAGGCACTGTGTCACTCACAACGCAGAAGTACACAGCTGAGTCGTTCCAATGGGCTGAGGGTTTCTTCAGGTGGAAAGAGGTTTCACTCTCCTTAAATTCAGCCTCGAAACCTTTGGGACCTTGAACCTTAGTGTTCCCTGATACGTACTGGAGGAGAAGCTGGAGGCCTTGGTTGGGGTACTGCACGTACCAGTAGAGAGAGGGCCGAAAAGATGAGTAGTTGCACCTCAGCTCCAGAGGGGATTCTTCAGGGACAGTGACGTGGGCATCAGGCTGGGTCACCTGGGCTCTGGTTCCTCCTGAAACATCAATGCTGAGTCAGTGAACTCCGCTAAAAGAAAAAGTCTATGTTCTGAGTCAAACCAGAACAATGTTTTATTTGTGGACAAGGAAATTAAATGCAATGTTACTCACTTAGGAACAGAAGCACCCCAAGCGTCAAGATGAACACGAAGGTCATGGCTGAGCGCTGAAGAAGCAGGGAGTTTCTTTCTGGGAAATTCCTCACAAATAAAATAAATAAAATAAAATATGATGACTGGGGTACTTGAATCCAGATGGCTCTGAGGTTGAGGAGGAATGATAGGGGATTTAGATTCCTTCTTCTTAGGGGCTGTTAGGAAGAGATGCTTTCTGGGCAAAACTATCTGCCCCTGGTGTCTGAGATTCTTCACATGTCATTGTCTAAAATTGCCACCAGAACACCTCTTTAAGCTGCAGGGAAAGAGGTTTTTGTGGGCGTATTCTGAGCTTTTACAGAAAAACTATTTCCAATTTAGGCAACAGCGCCCTCTAGGGCCCAAACAGAGCTAAGGACACATTAATGTTTTTGTGAACCTTCCCCTCGTGTTCCTGACCTTCTATGGTTGAATTTCAAAGCATTATGATTATGTACAGAGAAGGATCTATGTTTCATAGGCCCTGAAACTTACAAAATGGGGCATTTTATTTTTTTATGTTTTACTTCAAGTTTTTATTTAAATTCTAGTTAGTTTACATATATAGTAAAATTGGTTTCAGGTGTAGAATTTAGTGATTCATCACTTACATATAACACGCAATGCTCATCGTATAACAAGTGCCCTCCTTAAAACCCATCACCTAAAATGGGGGCTTTTTAAAAAAACACAAAATTTTTAATAAAAATTGGGTATAAAATATGTGTTATGGTGATCGCTATGAATTGTGTAAAACTGATGAATCACAGACCTGTACCTCTGAAACAATACATTATATGTTAAAAAAAGAAAAGAAGATAGTAGGAAGGGAAAAATGAAGGGGGGGAAATCAGAGGGGGAGATGAACCATGAGAAACTATGGACTCTGAGAAACAAACTGAGGGTTTTGGGGGGGTGGGGGGATGGGTTAGCCTGGTGATGGGTATTAAGGAGGGCACGTATTGAATGGAGCACTGGGTGTTATACGCAAACAATGAATCATGGAACACTACATCAAAAACTAATGATGTAATGTATGATGACTAACATAATAAAATAAAATTTGAAAAACAAAAAATAAAAAAATAAAAATAATTTTTAGAATGAAAAAACCACAAAAACTTACAAATTTTATAAAACAAATACCACCATCATAAAATCTAGAAAAATACACATTTTATTATGTAATTTATGTAATAAATAAATACACAAATCCTTTTATGTAATATTTTTTGTATTTATGTAATAGTTTTTGTTCCTTTGGGTTTTGGTTCCATACTTTTTAGTTTTCTCTTCATTTGACAATAAATTTTTAATACTTCCTAGATAGAAAAAAAAATGATAATTCAGTCTTTACTCCTAGCATGATTGATCACAAAATTTTTTTAATTCACAGTACATTATGATAATGCTACGTAAGTTTTTAGGATTATAGTCAAATTTTGGAAAACCTCTATTAAGTTACTATGTACTGTAAGATTTCATTACATTTCAAGTTTTCTTATGCTATAACAAACCTTAAATATTATGAACTGATGATACTCATCAACCAGTTTATTAAGTCTGTATAGTGTCTTATTGCTGTGTAGCAAATTACCACAAGCTTTGTGACCTAGAGCAATACCCATTTATTATCTCACAGTTTCTGTAGGTCAGAAGTCTGGGAACAGTTAAGCAAGAACTCACAAGCCTACAGTCAAGAAGTCAACTAAGACCACTGTCTTGTCTGAAGTGTGGGGGTCCTCTTCTAAGCTCATGTGGGTTTTGGCAGAATTCATTTCCTTGTATTTGTAGAACTCATGGCAACTTGCTTCTTCAAGCCTAGCAGGAGAATCTCTCTGATCTCAGGAAAAGCCTAAGCCCTCTTGTAAAGAGCATACCTGATTAGATCAGGCCCACCAAAGATAATCTCCCTTTTGATTAACTCAAAATCAAGCTTATTAGGGGCTTTGATTATGTCTGCAAAATCTCTTTACTTTTGCCATATAATGTAATTTACTTGCAGAAGTGGCATCCATGATATTCTAGGTCCTGCCCACACTCGAGGGGAGGAGATTGTACAGGGCATATACACCAGAGGGCAGACATCTTAGGTATCATCTTAGAATTTGCCTACCACAGTTGTTAATGTCTTCACTGTACTGGTGTATTATGAGTTTTACATTATCCCCATAAATGTAAAAAGTTTGTGACCAATCAGCAAGAAATTAATAAAAACCTTAATAGATACAACTGGGCAAGGCCATTTTACACCAAAGGAAAACATAAGCAAAGGCATCCTCCAGCAGAAGGTAAGGAATCAGGTTTGTATAGAGCGGAATGCACAGATACAGTAACAGGAGGCAGTAAAACTATGAAAGTGGATTGGAACCAGCTAGGAAGGTAGGATATAGTTTCAAACACTGGAAAGTTGCCAACGTAGACGATCAGGCCTTTAAGGAAACAAAGACTTGTTAATGGACATTAGCAAAGGAACCGCAACATAGTGTAATATAAGATAATTAATATTAGTGTCAAATAAAATTTTGTTTGAAACTTGTCTCTGACGTTTAGCCTGTGAGATTTTGCTAGCAAACACTTGAAAATATACTGATATGACCCTGAGCCACATATATAAGCCCCACTAAATCCAAATTAAATGTCTCCTTAATTCACGTTCACCTTAGCCAGTTCCCAGTATGCTTGTGGCCACTTTATCAGCATCTGATAGGAGTAGAATTGCAATGAGAGGAAGTTGGAATGTAACAGCAGGGGTTTTAACTGACTGTGGTTATAATATCTTATTTTTTGAAAAATTTACAAAATGTATGACCACATGAGCACGTTGCTAGGGCCCTTCCCAGGGTCTTGGAAAGAATCAAGTAAGGGGCCCTGAAGTTTAAACTTGATTAGCCTCACATTAAATCTGCCTCTAATCACAAAAACAATTGTTTAGGAATTATTTGTTACTATATACTTCATAAGCAATATCTTAATATAACAACCTGCTGGGTTACTAATTTTATTCTTCATTTTAATATGAATAAACTTAGCTTCAGAGAAGTTAAGTGAAATTGTATAAGATCACAGTACTTTTAAGTGGCAGAGCAGGAATTACAATCTAGATCTAACTCCAGAGCCCGGTCTTATCTCTAGTCTCCTCAGTCTGCTGAAAGCCTAATTGAAGCCAGAAAAGTAGATGGAATTTCCAAAGTACAGTGTATGGATTGAGAAGAAAAGAGGGCCTACAGCAGGAGGAAGGCTCACAATGTGGAATAATCAAAGCTGATTAGTATAAAAGGACACTGCAGGAGATCTCCCAGATCTTGAATTTTTTTTTTAAAGATTTTTTATTTATTTATTTGACAGAGAGAGAGAGACAGCAAGAGAGGGAACACAAGTAGGGGGAGTGGGAGAGGGAGAAGCAGGCTTCCTGCCAAGCAGGGAGCCCAATGCGGGGCTCGATCCCAGGACCATGGGATCATGATCTACAGCTTGCAGATGGCAGACTGTGGGACTTCTGGGCCTCTATAATGGGTGAGCCAATTCCTATAATAAATCTCCTTTTATATATATCTGTATATATCCTATTAACTTTGTTTCTCTGAAGAACTAATACAAGTGTCATAGGATAACAAGTGGATGAAGTGAGATGAGAATACGAGCATGAAGCAGTTGAAATATGCCATGGAGAATGCTGGATGGGAAGGAAGGGAACATAGAAGATGAGACAGAAGACAGGAAGGAGCTGGAGGATCAGATGTTATTAAAGAACAGATTTGGTGGGAGTAACTAAATGAAAGAAATCAAAACAGATAATTGCCATCTGAGAAAGTAGGACTTCAGAGATGGAAAAGTTCTGGTCAGTGACTAGTGGCATGACTAGCTTATTTGACATCTGGATCAAATAATGTTTAAGACTCTTCTCCACTCTACACAAAAATGTTTCATAATTATCATGGTATATTTAGGAGAAGGCTTATTTTCTTGATGCATTTGTTAGTTTTAATGTAAATAATTAACACTTTAATAAAGAAGATATTTCAATTTTTAAAATATTACTCAAATTTAATAAATTATTTATTTGTGACTTAAATTCACACTTAAAAAATTACCTCTTATAGTGTTCACTCTCTGTTTTATGTTTTAAACACAAATAGAAACTACAAATCGTCTCATGAATAACAAAACCGAATAACTCAATACTATGTTTCTCTCTGCAGCCATTGTACTATTATTGTTTGTTTCAAATCTGTTTAAATGCAGAACTATGTAACGGCCATAAGGTTTAGAAATATGAACTGCAGGGAAAGCAAGCTTAAACAATTACACAATGTTATGAACTTGTTCTGAAAATTAAATGAATGAACTTTCACTACTGGGAACATGGAGTAGATGTACTTTTCTCTAAATCCTGTATGATTAAAATTCCTGGACATTATGTATAAAACAAAAAAAGGTGAAGAGAAGAAGACTGACCAGCGAGGGACTTTGAGACCTGAGAAAGAGCAACATGGTGAATTTCCTGGGTTTTTCTTTTTGTCTCATTCCAGATTTGGAGCTGAGGAAGCTGACAATCAGGAAACACCCATGGGCTCAGTCAGGAAGCCCTGCAGCACAGCCCTCTCTGGAGCTCACCCACTCTTCTATCTTGAGAGTGTACTTGTAGTTTTAATAAACTTCCCCGCTTGGGGCGCCTGGGTGGCTCAGCCAGTTAAGTGTCTTCCTTTGGCTCAGGTCATGATCCCAAGGTCCTGGAATTGACCCCCTGTGGGGCTTCCCACTCACTGGGGAGTCTGCTTCTCCCTCTCCCTCCGCCGCCCCCCCCCACTCGCCCTGCTTATGCTTTCTCTCTCTCAAATAAATAGATAATTAAAAATCTTAAAAAAAAAAAACTTTCCCACTTCTGTTACTCAAGAAAAACAAAACAAACAAACAAAAAACAAAAAACAAATTAAAAAAACCCCTCAAAGCAGATCTTATCCTTGAATCAGTCACTGTATATATGGAATTGTGCTAATTATCAAGACTTGAGCCACCAACCCTCCACCTACACCAGTAACTGTATCTGGATCCAGCTGTCATCCTTGTTGCACATTAGAATCAGGTACAACTGGGGGAAAAAAAAGAGAGAGAGAGAATGAGAGAGAGAAACACAATGCTTCAGTGTTTGGGAACCACCCCAGGAGGCCTGATTTAATTGCCTGAGATGGACCCAGGTATCAATGCTCTTTTAAGCCCCAAGGTTGTTCCAATGGGCTCACAAGGTTGAGAATCCTGGTCAAGAGGGACTCAGTCCACTGATCAGCCTGGACTCCATCACTAGAGCCAACATCAGAACATCACCTAAACCACTAGAGCCAACATCAGAACATCACCTAAACCTAAATTATACTGAAAGTGGAAGAGGAGCTGTGCCTCAAAGCAACTATGAGATATGATTACTAAAAAAAGGAGGGATGAATCCTACCTGGCAAAACAGATGTCTTCCACTATATAGGCCACACACCTTATCTTCACACTTGCTGCCAATCTTTCTGTTGCAAACCTTGCCAAATTCTCAACGCCCTAAAGGGAACATCATGGTTCTTCCAGGTGAAAAGGTCTAAATATTATAGAGAATATTACTTTTAAAAGACCCTTCAAAAAAGCCTGCTTTCTCTAGTCAAAGGACCAGAAAAGGGTCTTGTTTAGCAAGACAGAAAATGTTTAGACAATTACCACTGTATTCCAGACAAACACCACAGAAAAAACTGTGACCCCATGCACACCAACACAATCAAACACCAAGTGGGGACCCCAGACTTTTGCTTTGCAAACATAAAGAGGCACCTTTAGGGCGCCTGGGTGGCTCAGTCGTTAAGCGTCTGCCTTCGGCTCAGGTCATGATCCCAGGGTCCTGGGATCGAGTCCCACATCGGGCTCCCTGCTCGGCGGGAAGCCTGCTTCTCCCTCTCCCACTCCCCCTGCTTGTGTTCCCTCTCTAGCTGTCTCTCTCTCTGTCAAATAAATAAATAAATAAATCTTTAAAAAAAAAAAAAAAGAGGCACCTTTAGTACCTCGACTGATGAAGTGTCAGAAAAGAACAAATAGAGAATGAGAACTTTAATTCCTGCCTTCTGGTAATGAGCTTTACTCTGTTCCTTAGGTGTGAGTGGAGACTCTGTGGGAAGCCTGGATATCCACCATCACTGGGAGCAATGAAGTACCTCCCCTTTCCCCAGGGGAGTGGTCTAGTGGAGACCTAGAAAGACCTAGGCCAGGACTTTCACCATTGCCCAGTACAGTGTCACCTCCACAATGTCAGTGGAGACTGGAGACCATGTGGGGAGTTGGATGTTCAACTCTTACCCAGCAGTAATGAGGTGCACTGTCTTCCTTGGGTGTCAAGAAGGCTGAATGGTGAACCTAAATTTCTACTTCCACCTGGAGATAATGAGGTAGCAACTCCTCTTCCCCTGACAGATTGATGTCAGAAAAATCCATCTAAAACAAAAGGTTTCTTTCTTTTATTAATGTATTGTATCACATTGATTGATTTGCAGATGTTGAACCAACTTGCAGCCCAGAGATAAATCCCACTTGGTCATGGTGAAGAATGCTTTTAATGGACTGTTGGATCCTATTGGCTAGTATTTTGGTGAGAATTTTTGCATCCATGTTCATCAAGGATATTGGTCTCTAATTCTCCTTTTGGATGGGGTCTTTGTCTGGTTTCGGGATCAAGGTAATGGTGGCCTCATAAGATGAGTTTGGAAGTTTTCCTTCCATTTCTGTTTTTTGGAACAGTTTCAGAAGAATAGGTATTAATTCTTCTTGAAATGTTTGGTAGAATTCCCCTGGGAAGCCATCTGGCCCTGGGCTTTTGTTTTTTGGGAGATTTTTGATGACTGCTTCAATTTCCTTAGTGGTTATAAGTCTGTTCAGGTTTTCTATTTCTTCCTGGTTCAGTTTTGGTAGTTGATACATCTCTAGGAATGCATCCATCTCTTCCAGGTTATCTAATTTGCTAGCATATAGTTGCTCATAATATGTTCTTATAATTGTTTATATTTCTTTGGTGTTGGTTGTGATCTCTCCTCTTCATTCATGATTTTATTTATTTGGGTCATTTCTCTTTTCTTTTTGATAAGTCTGAGGTTTATCAATCTTGTTAATTCTTTCAAAGAACCAGCTCCTAGTTTCATTGATCTGTTCTACTGTTCTTTTGGTTTCTATTTCATTGATTTCTGCTCTAATCTTTATTATTTCTCTTCTCCTGCTGGGTTTAGGATTTATTTGCTGTTCTTTTTCCAGCTCCTTTAGGTGTATTTGAGACCTTTCTTGTTTCTTGAGAAAGGCTTATATTGCCAAATACTTTCCTCTTAGGACCGCCTTTGCTGCATCTCAAAGATTTTGAACAGTTCATTTTTGTTTGTTTCCATGATTTTTTTTTTAATTCTTCTTTAATTTTCTGGTTGACCCATTCATTCTTTAGTAGGATGCTCTTTAGCCTCCATGTATTTGAGTTCTTTCCGACTTTCCTCTTGTGATTGAGTTCTAATTTTAAAGCACTGTGGTCTGAAAATATACAGGGAATGATCCCAATCTTTTGGTACCGGTTGAGACCTGATTTGTGACCTAGGATGTGATCTATTCTGGAGAATGTTCCATGGGGACTAGAGAAGAATATGTATTCTGTTGCTTTGGGATGGAATGTTCTAAATATACCTGTGAAGTCCATTTGGTCCAATGAAAAAAGACAGTCTCTTCAACAAATGGTGTTGGGAAAATTGGACAGCCACATGCAGAAGAATGAAACTGGACCATTTCCTTACACCACACACAAAAATAGACTCAAAATGGTTGAAAGACCTAAATGTGAGACAGGAGTCCATCAAAATCCTAGACGAGAACACAGGCAGCAACCTCTTTGACCTCAGCCACAGCAACTTCTTCCTAGAGACATCACCAAAGGCAAGGGAAGCAAGGGCAAAAATGAACTATTGGGACTTCATCAAGATAAAAAACTTTTGCACAACAAAAGAAACAGTCAACAAAACCAAAAGACAACTGACAGAATGGGAGAAGATATTTGCAAATGACATATCAGATAAAGGACTAGTATCCAAAATCTATAAAGAACTTATCAAACTCAACACCCAAAGAACAAATGATCCAATCAAGAAATGGGCAGAAGACATGAACAGACATTTTTCCAAAGAAGACATCCAAATGGCCAACAGACCCATGAAAAAGTGCTCAACATCGCTTGGCATCAGGGAAATCCACATCAAAACCTCAATGAGATACCACCTCACACTAGTCAGAATGGCTAAAATTAACAAGTTAGGAAACAACAGATGTTGGTGGGGATGTGGAGAAAGGGGAGCCCTCTTACACTGTTGGTGGGAAGCAAGCTGGTGCAGCCACTCTGGAAAACAGTATGGAGGTTCCTCAAAAAGTTGAAAATAGAGCTACCCTACGACCCAGCAATTGCACTACTGGGTATTTACCCCAAAGATACAAAAGTAGGGATCCAAAGGGGTACGTGCACCCAGATGTTTATAGCAGCAGTGTCCACAATAGCCAAATGGAAAGAGTCAAGATGTCCATCAAAAGATGAATGGATAAAGAAGAAGTGGTATATATATACAATGGAATATTATGCAGCCATCAAAAGGAATGAGATCTTGCCATTTGCAATGACATGGATGGAACTGGAGGGTATTATGCTGAGCGAAATAAGTCAATCAGAGAAAGACATATATCATATGATCCCACTGCTATGAGGAATTTTTAATCTCAGGAACAAACTGAGGGTTGCTGGAGTGGTGGGGGGTGGGAGGGATGGGGTGGCCGGGTGATAGACACTGGGGAGAGTATGGGCTATGGTGAGTGCTGTGAATTGTGTAAGACTGTTGAATCACAGACCTATACCTCTGAAACAAATAATACATTATATGTTAAAAAAAAAAAAGAAAAGAAAAAGAAAAAGATAGCAGGAAGGGAAAAATGAAGGGGGCAGGAATCGGAGGGGGAGATGAACCATGAGAGACTATGGACTCTGAGAAACAAACTGAGGGTTCTAGAGGGGAGGGGGTGGGGGGATGGGTTAGCCTGATGATGGGTATTAAAGAGGGCACGTACTGAATGGAGCACTGGGTGTTATATGCAAACAATGAATCATGGAACACTACATCAAAAACTAATGATGTAATGTATGGTGATTAACATAACATTAAAAAAAAAAGGTTTCAATAAGCTCCACAGTCTCTCAACATAATACTCAAAATATCCTGGCTCCACTAAACATCACTCATCATAGAAGGAACAAGGAAAATTTCAACCTGAATGAGAAATGCAACCAACACCAACACCTTGCTCATGCAGATGTTACAATTATCTGACAAGGGTTTTAAAACAGCCATCATAAGAAGTGCTTCAACAAGCAACTATAAACATGTTCAAAATTAATTTTAAAAAAGAGAAAGACTGAGCAAAGAAATATAAGGAGGAACTAAATGGAAGTTTTAGAACTGAAAATAAAAAAACAAAAAAACTCAGCGATGAGTACAGCAGAGAGGAGAGAATCAATGAACAAGAAGATAAAACCATAGAAACTGCCCATTTGAGCAACAGAGAAAAACAGACTGAAAAAAGTGATCAGAGCCTCAGAGACCTGTAGGACTATGCCAAAAGGCCCAATATCTGAATTATTAGAATCCCAGGAGGAGAGAAAAGAGAGTAGGGCTGAAAAAGCCTCAAGGAAGTAATGGTCGAAAACTTACAAATTTATTAGGAGACACAAAGCTACAGATTCAATAAGCTAAAGCACAGTAATCAGAAAACAACAAAGAAATTCATGCTCAAACACATCACAGTAAAATCTGACAACAAACAAAGAAAGAAACCAAGAAAGAAAGGAATTTTGAAGGCAGCTAGAAAAATGACACCTTACCCAAGGGAAAAACAATTCCAAGGACAGTGTATTTCTCAACAGAAACCAAGGAAGCCAGAAGGAAGTAACCCAATATTTTTCAATTGCTGAAAGAGAAGAGCTGTCAATACAGAAGAGAAAAAAAATGATAAAGGAGGGAATCTTGGAACACCAGGAAGAAAGAATGAACACAGTAAACAAAAATATGGATAAATTCATTAGGCTTTCCTTTTCCTCTTGAGTTTCCTAAATTACATTTAATGGATTAAGCAAAAATTATAACACTGTCTAATGATGTTCTAAGTATATATAGAAAAAATATTAAATAAAATTATATTATGAATAATGGAGGCTAAATGGGTGTAAAAAGGAGACAGTGTTTTTAGACTTCATTCAAATTGGTGAAATGACATCACTAGTAGACTCTGTTAGTACTTAGAGCAACCATTAAAAAAAAAAGCTAGGGGCGCCTGGGTGGCTCAGTTGGTTAAGCGACTGCCTTCAGCTCGGGTCATGATCCTGGAGTCCCGGGATCGAGTCCCGCATCGGGCTCCCTGCTCGGCAGGGAGTCTGCTTCTCCCTCTGACCCTCCCCCCTCTCATGCTCTCTCTCTCAAATAAATAAATAAAATCTTAAAAAATAAATAAATAAATAAATAAAATAAAATAAAATAAATAAATAAATAAAAAAGCTATACAGGAAGATACATCTAAAACACTGTAGATAAATTAAAATTGAATTCTAGAAAATGCCAAATAATTCACAGAAATTCAAAGGCAAGAACACAGGAAAACAAAAAACAATGAGAATAAGAAAATAAATTTAAAAAATGCAGATTAAGCCACAAAATATCAATGTAATTAAAATCAAATTATATAAATACATCAGTTAAGATACAGAGACTGCTCTGCATATTCCAATGAAAAGACAGTTAAAATAAAAAGTGGATTAAAAAATCATAACCCAATTATAACTGTCTACAGGCAATTCATTTTAAATGACACAGGTATGTTGAAAGTAAAAGGATGGAAAAAGATATATCATGTGATCATTAATCAAAGGAGAGGAGTAATGGCTTTATTAATAGATAAATAGATAGACTTCTGAACAAAGAAAATTACCAGGAACAGAGAGGAACCTTCCATACTGATAAAAAAGATAAGCTGCCAAGAAGACATAGCAATCCTAAATGTGTATGCACCCACCAACAGAGCTAAAAAATAAGTGGAACAAAAACTGACTGGACTAAAGGGAGAAATAGACAAATCTAGAATTACTGTTGGAGACTTTAATACCCCTCTCTCCACAAGAAAGAACAACTAGCCATAAAATCAGCAAGGATATAGAAGAACTCAACAACACCACAAACCAGCAGGCTCTAATAGCCGGCTCTACCCATCAACACCCTACCCAATAAGAGCAGAACACACACTGGTTTCAAGTGCCCATGAAATACATACCAAGAAAGACCATATCTTGAGCCATAAAGCAAACTTCAGCAAGTGTAATGTAAAAGAATTAAAATCATCAAACTTGTGTTCTCTGACCACAATAGAATAAAACTATAAATAAGTAACAGAAAGATAACAGGAAAATCTCCAAATGCTTAACAACCAAACTACATACTTCTCAATCTAAGGGTCACAAAGAATGTCTCAAAGGAAATCAATGTATGTTGAACTGAATGGAAATGAAAATATAACATATCCAAATTTGTGGGTCTTAGCCAAAGTAGTGCTGAGAAGGAAATTTATAGCACTAAACACAAATATTAGAAAAGAATAAAAGTCTCAAGTCAATCATCTAAGGGCTCTCCTCAAAAACCCAGAAAAAGAGGAGAACAATCAATCCAAAACAAGTGTAAGGAAGGAAATAATAAAGGAGGAAATCAATGAAATGGAAAATGGAAAAACAGTAGAGAAAATTAATGAAACAAAGAGCTGGTTCTTTAACAAGATCAGTAAACCTGACAAACTTCTAGCAAAACAAGGGAAAAATGGAGAAGATGTAACCGGCTAACTAGAAGTAGGGCATCCTACATGATTGGGTAGTGGTGAATATCCATCTTTCTCCAGCTGGTCCTAAGTCGGATGGACCTCCAAAAGAGTATGCTAAATGAAAGAAGCCATACCCAAAAGGCAGCATGATTCCATTTATATGAAATGAACAGAATAGGTAAACCCATAGAGACAGAAAGCAGGTTACCAGAGGCTGGGGGGAGGGGAGAATGGTGAGTAACCGCTTAATGGGTATGTGGTTTCCTTTCCGGGTGATGACAAAGTTTTGAAACTAGGTAGAGGTGGTGGTTACACAACACTGTGAATGTACTAGATGCCACTTAATGGTTCATTTTAAAAGAGTGAATTGTATGGCATGTGAATTGATCTCAGTAAAGCTAGTATTTAAATTGAAGTTGATAAAAAACTAAAGGCCAAATTTAACTTCAGATACATATGTGTATGTACTTATATATGGATGTGTGTGTACACATACACGTGTGTGTGTATAGATGTATAGATCCATATATAGATGAGGTTTTGCATACTTAATTGCTTCTATCTGGGGAGAGAATCAATTTGGAAAACCCTTGGATGGAGAAAGGTTCCTCAGCTTCAAGACAGAACACGTGATCGGAGCCCCAGCTGCAGAGTTTGGGTATTGGTAACAGGAGCCTGTTGTGCGCTGTGCCCCACAGCACAGAGGTAGGTGGCTGAGTCACTGGGCTCAGAAGCTGCAATGTATAAAGCGCTCTGTCTTGCCAATGTATCCAACGAGACTTTAATTCTTCCGCTTGTTAGTTCTCTCTGATTTGACTGAATTAACAACAGGAATGTGAGCCCTTTCTTGGGGTCCTGCCTAAACCACTGAAGGGAATAAAGAGCGCCATCCGTGTAACTGCAGTTGAGAACCGCACTGTCCCGTTCACAGATATTCAGAGCTTCAGGAATCTGCTTCACCTCCTGTTTACTGCTCACCCCTGTCCAGAAAGAGAACACAGACAGAGGGACTGGTTAGTGGTTAACTCTTCTTTGGAAATTACTTTTGATTTTGCTTTTTCAATCTACGCAAAACATCACCCTGGTACAATTCCTTATCTTTCTTTTTCTTCCCCAAGGAGAAATGCCCTGGGGTCTGTCTGTTCTTTGCCCATTTCCAAATCCCTTTAACTCACAGTCTAGTTGTAACCAAAGGATGAGCAAGCCCAGGGATTTGTCCATTCTTTCTGCCACTTAGAGTCACTAAGAACTTTTCCTTGTCTCTGGAACATTGACAAGGGCTCACAAGATAAAGAATCTGCTTTGCTATCTCCTATGTTCAAATATCTATGGGAAACAGCGTCAGCCCAGCCAATCAGAGAAAGGTCACACGCTCACACCCACACACGCACGCACTCACCCCCCACCCCCCACCAAACACACACACATACTGATCTGCACAGAGTAGGAGGTAGAAATGGAAACACTGCCATCTGAGGACTCACCCCAGCATTGCCAGGGAAATGCTTCTCTCTCCTCCTCCTCCTCCTGAATGACAACAAAGTTTTAAATACCAAATGTGTAGACTGCAAAATATCCATGCATAGAGAAAAATGCAGAGTACAAATGCTTATATCAGAAAAGAAATCAAAATTTTTACCACCCAGTTGCAGTTGCTTTCTTTAGGTTCCTAGAACTGCTCCCTCCTCTTGCCACTTCAGCCCTAAAGTGCTGGCTTCCCTCAGCTCACACCTTCTTGGAAAGTCCCTTTATATCATTTCTCACCCATCAGGTAGGAGGTAAGAGAACAGACACTCAGCTGAGTCACTGCAGCCCCTCACTTGGTGGCCGTCACGCTGGGGAATTCCAAGCCTCTAGTCAGCTATGAGATGGTAGCTTCTTGGTTGGCACATCTCCCCGGTTTAGTGAAGTCCCTGGAGCCAGGGTAAAAACATGACAAACTCTTAACCCAGGGGTTCTCTCAAGAGCATTTATGAATTTTAAACTCTAAGAGGATGAGTCTGAAAGAGGAAAATAAGAACCTTAAGGACAATATCCACCCAGAATCCTTTTCTTACTGCTTTTTCACAACCCAAGAGAAAGAATATATCTTATCAGTAACTGATGGTCTGGGGAGCTCAGAGGATTTTTCTTTAGTTCAGGAAAACCACCAAGTAATATACATGAGAGGACCAAGAAAGCCCATCTAAATGACAAGAACGAGCAAAAGAGACTCAGTTGCAGAAAGTGAAGTGTTCACAGTGACTGGGAAGGTGAAGGTCAGAGCCTGATCTAGAAGCCAAGTTTTCTGAGATGCCTTCAGGGATCATGTATCTCTAGGAGGGCATTTAGAGACTTCATGTGTCGGTATAAAGAAAACAAGAGACCTGGAATGGCACCCCCTTTTATATTCCACAAACCCTGCTCAAAACCCGCCTTCCTCATTCTCTGTGTGTGTGTTTCATGGTCACACACAGCTGACCTACAGAGGAGGACAGAAAGGAGGGAGGAGAGGAAAGCTCAGTAAGAAGGAGGGGGGGGGCACCTGGGTGGCTCAGTCGGTTAGGCGGCTGCCTTCGGCTCGGGTCATGATCCCGGGGTCCTGGGATCGAGCCCCGCGTCGGGCTCCCTGCTCAGCGGAGAGCCTGCTTCTCCCTCTCCCTCTGTCTGCCGCTCTGCCTACTTACGCGCTCTCCATTTCTGTTAAATCAATCAATCAATCAATCAATCTTAAAAAAAAAAAAGGAGAGAGTGACCTTGAAAACTTTTTCCTGTTATCTTCCCAAATTTAAGAGAACTGGAATAGATTGAGTAAAATAATTTCCTTCCCACCCCCACAAAATTCTACTTTTCTCTATCACTACAAAAAATTGACAAAAATAGATTATTTATGCTTGAAAACTTCCCGTCTTACACTTCCTGTCTTCTTCTGTCATCCTATTTTAAGTGGAAAGAAAACCTTTCCTAATGGATTGGGACAAGGCCAGGAATCACTGAATGTTGGATGCTGTGCACAGACTGTTCTGCTTATAACGAAGAGAATAAAATAAATCATTTGTCACAGTTCTGCATAACCTCGACATTGAATGCTAGCCAAACACTCTCTCCCCCAACTGATCAGGGATGCTGTTGACAATAGAGCATCCATCCCCCTCTTGTGACTAAACACAGGAAGGCCTTCTTTCCCACCCCGGGTGAGTCCACCAACCTGCTTTAGTAAAGTTGCTTTATAGACATGGGGGAGAATTGCTGAGATGTGTTTATGATGTGGAAGAAAGGACTTCAATTTTGGTCATTTGTGGTTTCAGAATGATCGCCATGTGGCACAGGACAATTTTTGCAATATTAAGAGTTTTTGCTTTTTTTTTTTCATTGTTAAAAAAACCACATGATCTTTCTTTCTTTCAGGCAGTGGGGTAATTGTCAGCTCATCACTTCAAGGACAGGACATACAACTGGAGAAAGAAAATACAGATGCCTTTCTTGCCATTTTATTTCAAAATTTCAACCCTATAGGCAAATGAAAGGATCTGAAATCAACTGTAGACTTAGGGGATGATACGATGATATAATGCAAGTTTACTTACCAAGACAAAATCAACATTTTCTAGGTGAAGCAAACATTTTCTAAGGGGAGAGGAAAGAGTATCAAAGACAAGCAAAGAGGCTTAAAGTATTCATGGGTGCTTTGGACGGTTGCTGGACCTTATTCTCTTAAAGACATCCTGGAAAGAAAACGGCAAAACCTCTGGGCCATTTTCAATGATAAATCTCATTGCAGCCCTGTTTATATCTTCCATTGATTGCCATCTCTCCTTTGCTCTCTGAACTTGAGTCTTGACTCCTGGCTACATGAGGTCAGCTTGGTTGCTCCGTTCACTTCCATCTCCTTTTTTCTAGATGGCCTCCGAGGGGCAGGCATCCCCATGAGAGAGCACCAGGGGACCGGGAGGGGCCTCCTCAAATCTGGGTTCTTCCCTCCCCAGTGGCCCCCTCCCAGAGGGCCCCCACTCAGGGGTGTTCTCCTCAGCTTCTCGCTCTCTCTTTTCTTCTGCCTGGAGCACTGGAAGGACAGTGCAGGCCCTGCTGCCTTCAGAGGCGCCACTTGCCCAGGAGAACACTTGCTCTTCTTCACCATGCCTAACGGAGAAACCCAGGCAGCCCTGTTGCCACCCCTCCCCATGCCACCATTTTCCCCCAATTTCCTTATCTTCTGTTAAGCAGGTGTAAAAATAGATCACAATCAGAAGCAGATATCCAAAAACAGAATGCCATGCAATTTTCCTTTTATTCAGGTGACTCTTTATTTCAGCTCAGGTCATGATCTCAGGCCGTGAGTTGGGCTCTGTGCTCAGTGCAGATTCTGCTGGAGATTCTCTCTCTCCCTCTCCCTCTGCTGCCCCACTCAAATAAATAAATAAATCTTAAAAAAAAAATAAAGAATGAGTAGACTTTTATACACGTTGGAGAGTGAAGTAAGTTGTTTTGGCTTTTTTTTCTGGTTAAGTCTATAACCAAAAGGCTTGTCTATCTCTTACTCCTCTCTGCTTCTTTTCAAACCATGGATAAATTTCTTTTTGTTGTTGAAAAAAGATTACTACCTTTTTATCATTAAAAAGGAAATTTTCTACTAACTAAAATAGGATATGGCTTAACCAGAAATACTGCATTCAGGCATGCCAAGGTGGGATTCGAGGGTTCCTCAGCACCTCTCATCTACGTTAACCCCCAATACTTGCAGGTCTGCATCACCCATCCTTCTGAAAGACAGCAGCCTCCCGACGGCAGTGGTTTTCAAAGTAAGATCTCCCAGTTACTTGAGCCCAAATCATCAATAACTCATGAAAAAAAGCGGCCCCTGATCTCATGCCAGACCTACTCACTCAGAATCTATTGATCAGAATTGGAGCTTTCACTTTTGAAATAAATCTTCATGTGATTCTTAAACATCCAGAACATCTGAGAAGTACTGTCCAGCTTGTTAGCTCAGGAATTCTTATTTTTTAATCTCATGTTACGGTGCTTGCAACATTTTACTTTCAGAAATTCCTTCATCTTTCAACCTACTTATGCCTCAGTTTCCTTATCTGAGAAGGTGTTAATATTACTTCACAGTTTTTGGATTATGAAATGAGTAAGTAGAGTGCTGGGCAATGCACTTGGCATGTGCTAAGGTTCAATAAATGATAATAAAGGCAATAATGGTCACAATGGGAATGGCAAAATGAGGGCAGGTCAAAACAAGAATCCCAGGATTATTTTCTGATCTCTTGACCTGAATACGTTGGTCAAACCGTAAAGCTATAAACCCAATGGGCTAAAATTGAACAAAACCAGGTGATGTGGATAAAAGAATACTTCTGTCTCTCTCCCTAGATCAGGAAGCTTCCACTTCTGCTTCCCTTATTTCTAGGCCTTCCCCCACCCCCTTCCCACAAGGGAGGGATGGGACAGCTGATTCTGTTGTTCAGAGTCCATTTATGAGGAGGAGATTAGTCGTTGGTCTAACTTAAAAGGCAGGCCTCCAGACTCCACTCATTCTGTTTATATCCTTTGCATTTTTCAATCTTTGCCGACCTCAGTATTCCCAGGAAGCTAGCCCTGCCATAAAGTCTGGCAAATAAGGCAAGGGAAATAAATAATAATAAATAAATAATAAAGACTGTAAACAAAGAAATAAAACTTTCTTCATTTGCTGGTAGCATGGTTATGGAGGTAGAAAATCCAAACAAATTCCCAAGTGATTAGAATTAACTACTAAATTTAGAAAGTTCAGTGAATATAAGGTCAATATATAAAAACCAGTTGTATTTCTATACACTAGCAACAATTGGAAAATAACATTTTAAAAATTGCATGGGATTTCTATACTGACATAGGAAGTGCAAGATCACTACATTAAAAATTGAAACCATTGCTTAGAGAAATGGAAGGTGACCTAAATAAATTGATAGTCTATATTTATGACATGAAACTCAAAATGGCTAAGATACCGATTCTCCCCAAAATGATCTCATAGATTTAATGAAAAACCAATAAAAATTGCAACAGAAATTTTGTGGAAATTGGAAAGGATTTAGAATTTAGGAATCGGTTCTAAAGTTTGTGTGGAATTGCAAAGGACCTAGAGTAGATAAAATAATATGGAGAAGAACAAAGATGAAGGAAAAACACAGCGAGTTTCAAATCTTACTATAAAACACACAAGGGAGACTGTCCAGGATACCAGGACAGAAGGAACAGTAATCTGTGCCATCTAGCCGTGTCACAAGACTTTGTTCTCCATAGCCACTTGGAAAGAGGCTCTGAATGCTAAGTAAGTACTTCTTTGAGGAGGAGAAACAGCAGAGATGCCCTTATTCCAGAGTGCACCTGCAGGATTTTGGTACAGGCTGGGGCGGCCTGGGAGCACTGTGTCTCACAGCGCAGAGGTAAGTGGCTGAGTCTTCAGGTTTAGAGGCTTCGATGTGCAGAGAACTTCCCTCCTTTAATAGTGTGGCTTTTAGTCTTTCTCTCTGCTTCTTATCACCAACTGAGTATAGGAGGAAGAGGACTTCCGGGCCTTGCCCGGGATGCTGCCCTATTAAACCACTGTAGCCCTTCAAAGTAGCTGACCGTGTAACTGCAATTGAGGCTGACACGGTCTCCCTCCTGAAGTCTCAGGGTCTGAGGACTCTGCTCCACATGGTCTTCTCCACTCAACCCTGTTGAGGAAAACAAAATCAGAAATGATACAAAGCCTTTGGTACAGCAGTTCTGAAAAATTCCCACAAGAGAAAACCCCGGGGTGAGCTGACACAGAACCCCTATCTCTTCTCCCTGGCTTTGGATAAATGTGTCCTTGGTGGTTCTCCTCTCTTAACCTCCAACTTACAGCCAAGCTGAAGCCACAAAACTATGAACGCACATTCCAGCATGTTCTCCATCCTGACGTCTGATTCTTGGTACAATTTGTAAGGATTCCAGATCTTCTCTGAGGCACTGTCTCTGGGTCTTGGCTCTTGTTCTCGGACGCAGGAGAGAGCCTTTCTGTTAGTGTCTCAGTCAATCAAAAGTAAATTTCATGCTTTTGATGTTTAAAGAATTCAAGGAAGGAGAGGAATAGAACCACTGCCACCTCCTGGTCAAGGACACAATCTCACAGCACCCACTTCATGCAGCCTACAAAGAAAAGATTGATGGATGGACATTTTGCTTTTGGTGAGCATAGTATCCATGAGGTTCAAAGTCATAGTCGGAAAAGCCTTCTCTGGGGCACCTGGGTGGCTCAGTCGGTTAAGCGTCCGCCTTCGGCTCAGGTCATGATCCCAGGGTCCTGGGATCGAGCCCCACATTGGGCTCTCTGCTCAGCGGGAAGCCTGCTTTTCTCTCTCCCACTCCCCCTGCTTGTATCCCCTCTCTCGCTGTCTCTCTCTCTGTCAAATAAATAAAATATTTTTTAAAAAAGCCTTCTCTTACTTATACTTTTGTTTCATTGTTCCTTGAATGGCCTTTAAACTCCTACCAGAGGTTATAAAAGAGTTGGACCCAAGTATAGGTGTAATGGATTGTGTTTCCCTGTGTAGTATATAAGAATCTCAGCAGGTGACATCTTAAAAGGACTAGAGCTCAAAAAGAGGGAAATCAAATAGGGTGTGGCTATGTCTGGAAACCTCATTGATTGGAAATAGGGAATACAAGAAATCCATTTCTTCAAATAATTTTATGCCTGGCTACAGGGACCAAGTGTGACCAAAATTCAGGGTCACAAACTTGACAGTTATAGGAGGGAGGGAAGAACACAACAGAAGGGAAAAAAGACCTCTCCATTTCTAGACCTCAAAGGAATCAGAAAGTCACTGTGTGTGTGTTGGGGGAGGGTAACTATTACCCATGCAAATCACAAATATTTTACATAAATAAATGACACACAGTAAAAGTAAGTGTTCTTGGGGTGCCTGGGTGGCTCAGTAGGTTGGGCATCCTCCTTCAGCTCAAGTCATGATCCCAGGGTCCTGCGATTGAACCTAGTGTTGGACTCCCTGCTCAGCGGAGAGCCTGCTTTTCCCTGATTTTCTAAATAGTAGAGAAAGAATAGTATATACTGTCTAGAATTGCTGTATCATTTGAAATACGTATTGACATAGATAGATTACATATATATATAGTTATATACAATTAGAATAATGTCTAGGACATAGCAAATATACTTGATTAATATTAGCTATTATTGGTGCAATATTTTTGGAGAGTTAATCTACTTACTGATTTTAAAAAGCTCTTTATATAGTAAAATTACATTTTCCCTGTTTTTTAATCTTTTTATTCCATTTTGGTATTTGGTTTTGGCTTTTTGATGATGTTTTTGCCATGTAGCAATGTTTGCTTTGATGTGCTCTTATTTATTGTTTATTTTGCCTGAAATTTGAAATCTGAGGCATGCTTAGAAAGTCTTGATTCACACCAAGATTGTTTTTAAAAAATTCTGAAATTTCCTATTATGTTTAAAATTTAGTATTTTCAGTCTACCACATGGAATTACTTTGACCTAAGAGTAAGTTTAGGGGCCAATTTTTTTCAGGTGGCTAGACAACTGCCCCAACATTATCCACTGCTCCATTGTTTTCTCCCTGATAAGCATTACCTGTGTGGTATAGTAATTTCCTATTTGTAATTTGTTTCTATTTTTGTCTCCTCTTTTCTCTTCCATGGTCTCTCTGGTTCTACATTTGCTAGTACTATTTTTAATTATTCCAGCTTTATAATATTATTTGATGTATGACAGAGTTTTGGGTCCACCCAAGCCCCATTATTCTTCTGTTGCAAACTTGATTCTGATTTTCTGCATATTTCATCTTCACTTGAGTTTTAGAAGCAGCATGTCTGGTTTTAAATAAATATGTAAAAATTTCAAAGTAATCATGTTCTAGACAGTGTTCACATTACTACAAAAAAATAAGAGCTATTGAATTTAGAGGGTAACTAATAATATTTCAATACTAATACTAATATTAAAATACTAATCAATACTAATATTGAAATTAGGCTAGGATATCTATGGCAGAACTAGTATTGCCTAATTGTTTGATTCTATGACACTCCATTGGATTTTGTCATTGAAGATGCATTATCTTGTTAAGTTAACCACCATTTGTATAATTCTCTTCAGACTTGTCCAAATAGCATGCTTTGCACGCCAGAAAAAAAAATCAACTCTCAAATGCATTGCTTTGATGTCACTCCATCTGTCCTCTCACTCAGTAACCAGAAAATATGAGCTACACAGAATTTGTAGTACTAACAGTACAATGTTCTTTTTTTTTTTTGCTTTTTCTTTGAGAGTTGGATAATTTCTTAGTGATCTAAAAATCATTGCACTAACTTGTATACAATTTACCATTTACTGATATAATTTATTCTAACTACACTTAGCAAACTCTGACTCTTACAAATCATATACAAAAGGCAGTTTTTCTCTGTCTCTGAATATGTGTGCCTCAGAAAGAAAGTGAAAAGATAACTGTAAGATTAGTGCATGAGCTCTGTGCAGGATTGGAACTACAAGAACTGGGGAGCTGAATATGTGATGTGTAACAGAGCCAAAGGAGATGATTCACAGTTGAGTTTGATTTTTTTAATTTTGTTTTTCTAGTAATTCATTTTTTTTATTATGTTATGTTAGCCACCATACAGTACATCATTAGTTTTTGATGTAGTGGTCCTAGATTCATTATTGTGTATATCACCCAGTGCTCCATGTTTGATGGGAATTTTGTTAAATTTTTAAAAATATTTTAAATTTTGGGGGACACCTGGGTGGTTCAGTTGGCTAAGCGCCCAACTCTTGGTTTCAGCTCAGGTCATGATCTCAGGGCCATGGGATGGAGCCCCACATCGGGCTCTGCACTCAACAGGGAGTCTGCTTGAGAGTCTCTCTCTCCCTCTGCCCTTCCTCCCACTTGCGTGAGAGTGTGGTCTCTAAATAAATAAATAAATAAATAAATAAATAAATAAATAAAATCTTTTAAAAATATTTGAAATTTTAAATGATTATAGATTCTTGGAAGCTTCAAAAAACATACAGGGAGGTCACATGTACTCTTCACCCAGTCTGGTCCAGTGATATCTAAACCAAGAAATTAACATTGGTACAATCCACAGAGCTTATTTAGATTTCCACAGTGTTGCATGCACTCATTTGAGGGTGTGTGTATGTGTGTGTGTATAGTTCTATGCAATTTTATATATTTACAGATACATGAATTCATGTGTATTATATGTATAGATCCTCTGCCACAATCAAGATGCACAATGATTTCCTACCCCAAGGCTTCCTTATGCTACCCCCTTTGCAGCATGACGTCATTAAGCTCTGACAATCTCTAATCTGTTCTTCATCCCTACCATTTTATTTCAATAATGCTCTATAAATAGGTTTGTATAGTCGTAACTTTTTGAGTTTTTTTTCACCCCACATAAGTAATAAAACCATGAGATCTATTCAAGTTATTGTGTATTTCCAACGGGTTGGTTCCTTTTTATTTCTGAGTAGTATTCTATGGTATGGATGTGCCAGTTTGCTTAATCAGTCACCCATCGAAGGACATTTGGGTTTTTCCAAATTTTGGTTGTTATGAATAAAGCGCTGTGAATATCCATGTACAGGTTTTTGTGTGAATATAAGCTTTCATTTCTCTAAGATAAGTGCCCAAGTGTGCAATCGCTGGATTATACAGTAAGGCACATTTAGTTTTTATGAAACTACCAAACTATTTTCCAGAGGGCCTTACCATTTTACATCCCCACTAGCAATTTATAAATGATCCAGTTTCCCCACCTGTTTGCCAGTATTTGGTGTTATCACTATTTTTTTTTATTTTAGCCACTGTGGTATGTAATGATATTTCATTGTGGTTATAATTTGCATTTGTCTGGTGGATAATCATGTTGAACATCTTTTTATGTGCTTATTTGCAATCTGTACATTCTCTTTGGTGAAGTATCTATTCAACCCTTTTCCGCTTTTTCTATTTTTCTTTTTACCGTTGATATATAAGGGTTCATTATATATTCTAGATATAAGCCCTGTGCCAGATACATGGTATGTAAATGTTTACTCCCAGTCTGTAGTTTATCTTTTCATATTCTTTACAGGATCTTTTGCAGAGGAAAAGTTTTTAATTTTGATGTAGTTCAGTATGTGTGTGTCTGTGTGATACTTTTAGTTTCAAATTTAGCCCCAGGTCTTAAAGATTTTCTCCTATGTTTTCTTCTAAAAGTTTCATATTTTACATTCTGCATTTAAGTCCATGATCCATTTTGAGTTAACTTTTATAATTTTTTAAAAATTCTTTTAAAAAGAGGAATGTGTCTTTATCTTTGTCTTAAGCTTTACCTATTCACTTTGATCATGTAACTAGCTCAAAGCAGCATAACCAAAATGTACGTTGAAGACTTCTCACAGAGAAGTGAGCCTGCAAATTTATTTTTTTAAACTTACCGAGATTTCTCTACCTAAAAGGTAAATTTAAAAGTATGATTCCCAAACCAACCCCTTCTCAACTCATCGGCCTCTGAAATGTTTTCTAGTATAAATTTGCTAAGTGGTTACACCTATGTTATGACAAAGGATAACTGTAATATTTCCTAACATTCACATTCTTTTAAATTTTAAAATTCTCTGAGAAAAATGCCCATCTATCATCTTTAAAGGCAAACTTTAAGCTGAACTAAAGGTGAGATTCTCCTTCCTGTGTTTAACTTCTTTCCTGGTAATTGGACACATGTTCTTTGAAGAAAAGAATATTCTCTACAAATTGTCCCAAGAATGAAAAACCCTCTTCTTTATTATTACTTTTAGCTAAAACTCCATGCTTTTATCATCTTTTTCCACAGACACATTTCCAAGGCCAAATAGTTCAGTTCCTCCAGGATGTAGTGATGCTTTTTTCTACCATTCCAGGGACAGGGGTGATTTTGCTCTCATGAGAGGATTTTTAAAAGACCAATATTACAACTGAGGATAATAGTTTCTTAAAAGTTTTCTTAAGGGCTAAGAATCCAGGAGCTTTAAAGTATTCTTGATTGAAATAATTCAGCCCTTGGAACCGGAATCAGGAAATTAGAAAAACAGGCTCATTTTCCTTAAGTCTTAGGTTAGGACTTCCAAAGGTAGGAATGTCTACCCAAAAGCTAAGTAAATCAACTAGGTTACTAGACTTGAGAGAAAAAATATACAGTGAAGCAGAGCATGCCATGGCGATGGTAAAGACAATTGGCAATAGATTGTTTGACCCGATCCAATTAGACACAAGGGCAGTATCTAGTGTATGGAGAACACCTATTGTATAAAGGTCATTTCATTTGTGTTCCAGAAATTAGGATGAAATTGAAAAGTATGGGGACACAGAGAGAACTGAGTTAACTGTGATTTTCTTTCAGCCTGGACCACTCACCCCCTGCCATCACCACCCATAGTATTACAGGACTCATATCTCCAGCCACAGTAAAGATTTGAGACTCAAATCCCTTGGAGATCAAACCAGAGAAGCAATAAATCAGAGGGATGTCATCACTAGCCTAAACGAAGAGGCATCAGCATACATATATGAGAGACATCCAGATATCCTTTCTACATCCTCACTCAGGTGATGAAGATGCCTCCATCTAGCCAACAAGATAGAGACCATCTAAATTGCAAACCTGGAAATAGTGTCATATGAGAAAAATCTGTAGAAACAGAAAGGGAATTTACGGCACATGCAAACAGAAGGAGTGTTCTCATCGTCATAGAAATGTGCAAATACAAGAAATAATTAATCCATACTTATGCAATGGCATCCAAATGATAGAAGCTCAGTATCTGTTGATGTTGTCAATTTATTCTTCTTCAACCGATAAATATTTAATATGCAACCACTATGTGCCAAGTACTGTGTAACGCATAATACATACAGGTTTCCTTACACTATGGAGCTCACAGTTATAGCTATAAGAGGAATTTTTAAAAATCTATACATAGGGGCACTTGGGTGGCTCAGTCGTTAAGCGTCTGCCTTTGGCTCAGGTCATGATCCCAGAGTCCTGGGATTGAGCCCCGCATCAGGCTCCCTGCTCAGCGGGAAGACTGCTTCTCCCTCTCCCACTCCCCCTGCTTGTGTTCCCTCTCTCGCTGTGTCTTTCTCTGTCAAATAAATAAATAAAATCTTTTAAAAAAATCTATACATAAATATAGATATAGACATATGTCTATATTAATTACAATGTTTCTTTTTGTCTTGGTCTTTGGAGAAAGCTCACAATACATGAGAACACGTTTAGAGAGACCACAACACAGGCTTGAGGATGCTTGCAAAACATATACAAAACCCAACTGTTAAACTTTCCTTAGCCTATTATCCAGACATATGAGATATATGAGAAAACTGAGAATTCCCTAAGGGGTTGGAGAGAATAGGAGTGAATCTGTGGTGTTGTGCTATTTCCAAGCTTCCTCCAGCCACATTAAGGGAGAATCAAGAGATTGCTCAGGAAGCCTGAAATGAGTGTCGTGGAATTTGGAGGATTTAGAGGGTCACGCTAGGTTGCAACAACAGTGTCTCTCACTTTACTATGTTTATGTCCAGGGTGCTGACTGTTCTGTTATTTTTACCTGTGTATATACATGACACCCGGTGACATACTTTTTTTAACTGAGTGTAAAGTAAGAGAAAGTAGATGGTGAGGCCTGGTACAGAGAAATACATATGTGAGTCATAGAGGCATGAATAAAATGTCATATATAGAGAGCGAGAATAACATAAGGAGAGGAGGTGGCCCAGGGCTAACCCTTGAGGACTTCCAACAGCTAGTGATTGGAAGGGAGATGAGAGTGCGCACAGGAGTCAAAGTGGTTCATCAGAGAAAAGGAAGAGAAAGTTTTAAGAGTAAGTGGTCACAAGAGTAAGTGGTCACAACTCATGTGTCAAAAGTTTCTGAGAGGTCAGCTATGATGAGTACTGAAAATTTCTGTTGATCCACAACACAGAGGTCATTCGTACTCTTTCTGATGGCTTAACTAGTGGAGGAATTAAAGCCAGATATATCTAGACCCTTTAATCCAGAAATTCCAACATCTATGCCAAAAGCAGTATGTAATTATGTTCACCAAAGAACACTATAAAAATATTCATACAACACTGTTGGTAATAGCCAAGGACTAGAAAAATCCAAATAACCATTTAAGTAGGAGATGGCTAACCTGTAGTATACTAACACAGCAATGAAAAGAAACTAAACTGTACACGACATGGCTGAATCTCAGAAACAGAATATTAAGAGAAGAATCCAGATAGGATAGAAAAAATACAAACTTTAGTCTTTTATTTATATAAAGTGCAAAACCGGGCAAAACGAATCTATCTATGGGATTGTGGTTTCCCTGGAAGAGCATGTAGTGACCAGAAGAGGACATAAGGAGGGGGGCGCTCTGCAGAGCAAAAGTGCATCCATATGACGGAGCAGCAGACTCAGCTTCAGGCTGTGGAAAACACTAAATCCTCCAAATGAAGCTTCCTAGAGTCCCTTTTACAACACCAGGACAGATTTGGGCACCGTATGACCACCTTTGGCACTATGGATCGAAACAGGGAAGCCATTTAGATTTTGGGTCTTCCATTTTAATGTAATCATCACCACCAAGTTTTTTAAAAAATCTTTTGCTAAATGATCTACTGCAAGGTAAAGAATTGAAGATAAAGATGCTTTTGTTGAATGACACTGTTCGATATGTTCTGTGAGCCAGAGAAATCGCATTTTCCTTCGAGGGAAGCATTCGCCTCAGAACCCCCACCACCCCGGGCGCAGCCCCTGCTTCTTCCTTCCGCTCTGCCACTCTCGCAGGTGTTCAGAGGTGGGGGATGCCTCCTGTGGAGATCTGAGGTTTTTGTGGGGCTCGCATCCGTGCTGCATCACTGTGGTGTCTCTCAGGCACAGAAGTACACTGCTGAGTCCACAGGTTGTAAGGCCGTGATCGTGAGGCTGATGGAACGGTCTGACTTCTGGAAGTTCAGAGAATACCGACCCTCTGTTGCATTCTGCTCCCTGTATGACTCCTGATGAATAAGGAAAATCATTTCCCCACTTGGTGGTTGTTTGTACCAGAATAAATAATAACTAGAACCACTAACTTCATATACACAATCCAAGGTCACAGCCTCGTTCTCCAGCATAGAAATGGCAGGCTGGGCTTGAGTTACCTTCTGTGTCATGCTGGATCCTGCAAAAAGAAAAAAGAGATAATTAGGCTGATTCTTCGGGTAGTATCCCTAGGGTTTTAAGGAACTCATGTAGGACTGAGAGTTCTGATTCCCCTGCCCATTATTCCCTCTGCTAAACCCCACCAGACAGGAATAACCCCACCTGTCTCTACTCCTGGACTCAGGACTCAGAGGAGCTTGAGTCTGTGTCTATGGCCATCCTTCCTAGCCTTACCAAGGCAGATGGAGGCTATGACTACTCTCAGCAGGCTGGGGAGCAGCATGTTGGAAGTGCTTCCTCTGAGTGAAATGTGCTGTGCTCTGTCTCAGATTCAGGTCTAAATGCCTGCCCTGCGCCTCACAGGGCACACACACCATTACTGAGCTGTAAGAAGCTTCTGTGCCACAACAGGAAATGCAGTTTGTTATCCGTGGGCTTGTGTCATGCTGGGGCTTGTTTACATGGTGGGAGAGTCTAACTTGTTTATTTAGTCTTTTTGCAATTTAATTCGCAACCATTATATCTGGACATGTGTATGAGTTAAATGGAATTGTAGAACATTAATATTCAACCATTTGCCATCTTCAACCAGTGCATCCACGAGGGACTGGTAAGCTTCAAAAGAAATACAATTTCTTGTGATTATGGTGACTTCTGAGGACAAACAGTCATCCATCTTTTTGTACAGTGTATGCTTTTTTTTTTTGTCTCCAGCCAAAATCTGCAATAAAACATACTCACAGATTTTTCTTCCAGACAAGAAGATAAAACTATTCACTCTCATTTGTCATAACTTTTCTTCCTATACTCCAAGGCATTGGTTTCTAAGGAAATTTTCACTGGATAAAGTTCCTTGTCTGTTTAATGCTACAACAGTAAGTTTCCTGATTGACAAAAATTGTCCAGCATCACGTGTCTAAGAGCAGTCAATAGTAAGTGTGTTAGAAAAATCTTGCTTTCGAATATTGCACCCTCCAGTCGAAATAAGGTCAAATTCACCAGACCATGAATTCTCATTTTCTTATATCAAAAATGTAGCCATTCAAAAATTGCAAATATCTCTTCAGCTCTCTGCTGCAGCTCAGAGGATTTCACTGGAAACAGTAGCTCATTAGCTTTGTATTTTCACAGCATGGAAGTTGGTGACTGATTTGCTTGGCATCAGTGTGCTGATTTATGACTGTGATTCAGTCAACTGCAGCTTTTAATCACCTATTTGTTTTCTCTTCCCTAAGTGAATGTATCAGTTTAGTGACATCCAACATCCATGTTATATTATGAGAAAATAGAATTTTTTAGGAGTCCAGGATGGTCCAACTATCAGAAAATGGTTGTCTCTAGGAGGAGGGGTTTGACTGGAAGGAGGCATAAGGGGACTTCTGAGGTGAAGGAAATGTTTTATATATTGTTTTTTACCTTAGATATATATATAACTATCAAGACACACTGGACTGATCTATGTATTTCATTGTAGAAAAAAATTATACCTCTATAAAAAATAGTGAGCCACAGTAAAATAAAATGTGTATAGAGAAAATTAATTTGTCCAGCTTTCCGTAAGTGTTGCAGAAATTTATTTATATTTTTTAGTTGTTACAGAACATTTGTGGTCTGTCTGCTGTGATTACAGTATACTCCCAACCCTTCCGACAACCGCCTGAGACTAGAAAGCAGTGAAGACTAGCTGGACGTTAAAGTGCCGAGAGGCTAAATATACACAAATGAGATGATTATACAAAATACAGTTCTCAGAATAAATATCTCCACAGCTACACATAATTATAGGAATAAATCTCACAAAGGTAAGATTGTATAAAAGAAGCCAGCTACGAGACTACATGCTAAGTGATTCTGTTTACATAGAATACAAAAGCAGAGGGTGCCTGGGTGGCTCAGGCGTTAAGCATCTGCCTTCAGCTCAGGTCATGATCCCAGGGTCCTGGGATCGAGCCCCGCATCGGGCTCCTGGCTCAGCGGGAAGCCTGCTTCTCCCTCTCCCACTCCCCCTGCTTGTGTTTTCTCTCTCACTGTATCTTTCTCTGTCAAATAAATAAATAAAATCTTAAAAAAAAAAAAAAAAGAATACAAAAGCAGAGAAAACTATTCTGTGCAGTCAATGTCAGGATAGTGGTTACCGAGGGTGGTAGAGACAGGCGGCAGGTACAGGAGTGGCCTGACACATGGATAATGCCCTGTTTTTCCATACTGGTGCTGGTTACCTGGGTGTTTCCAGTAAGTGACAATTCATCTAGCTCTGTAATTATTCAGGTGCACATTTCTCCATGTATGGGTTATTTTATTTATTTTGGTTATTTTTTATTGAAGTATAACTTATTTACAAAACAATGCACAGTCCCTATACGTGCATTTCAATGCGTATGAGTGTTTTATATACCCATGTAATCACCACCCAAACAAAATCGAGAACATTTACTTCACCCTAGAAAGTCCCCTTGTGACCCTCTCTAGTCAAAGTCGTCTTTTCTGTTCTTGAATTTCATATAAATGGAATCATATGTGGTTTGGGAGGAACGGTCTGGCTTCTGTCAGTTACTGTAGATTTTAGAGATCCATCCTATTGTGTGTATCAGTCAGTGGTTCATTCTTTTCTATTGTAGAGTAAGATTCCTTACATACCATTAATTGTTACCTATTCTCCTGTTGATGGACATTTGGGTCATTTCCAGTTTGTGGCAAATATGAATAAGCCCACAACAAACATTTTTGTATGGGTCATTTGTTGGTCTGTGTTTTCACTTCTCTTCAGTAAATATCTATTTCTGGACTTGTTGGGCCATAGCTGTTCCCCAAAGTGATGGTACCAATTTCCCTTCTACTAGCAGTGCGTGGAAGGTCCAGTTGCTCCATGTATCTGCCAGTACTTGAGGTTGTCGCATGGTTTGTTTTTAGGTCTTCTAGTGGGAGTAAATAGCATCTGCATGTGAATTGAATTAGACTCTCCATAATGATTAATAACATGAAACATATTTTATGTACTTATTAGTCATCCTATTTATGTATTTTATTATTGTGTTATCTTTTTATTGTTGATTTGTGGGAGTTCTTTATATATTCTGGAAATAAGTCTTTTCCAAATAATTCTTTCTGGAATTCTTCTGTCTAGACTTTAGATGGCTTATTGATTTTCTTACTATTGTTGTTTGATGAGTAGAAATTTTAAATTTTGGTCATGTCCTACTTCTCAAACTTTCTGTTATGGTTAGTATATTTTGTACCATGTCAAGAAATCTCTGCCTGCTCTGAGGTCTCAAAAATATTCTCTGCTGTTTTGTGCTATTTTTAAGAGTAGCATTTGAGATTAAAATAAGCATCTTAATTTATCCTAGCCTGCTTTTAAATAATATTATTTCCCTTTATGAAGAAAATGTGTTCTTGTTGCACCTGAATATGCTATAAGACCACAACACATTGTTTTTATGTTGCTTTAAAGAAACAGCTCTTTTTTTTGAGAGAGAGAGAGAGAGCTGGGGATAGGGAGAGGTGGAAGGAAAGGGAGAGAGAGAATCTTAAGCAGGGTACATGCCCACCGTGGAGCCCCACATGGGGCTTGATCTCACAACCCTGAGATCATGACCTGAACCAAAATCAAGAGTCAAATGCTTAACCGACTGAGTTACTGAAGCACCCCAGAAATAGTAGCTTTTTAAAGTAAGTGAAGTTATTAAAATTACCAACAAAACTTTAAAAAATTTACTTAGGTATCTACCCTTTCTATATTCTTTGTTTCTTTTTGTGAATCTGCGTTTCCATGTGATATTATTTCCCTATAACATGAAGAACTTCAACATCTCCTGGACTGCAGGTCAGCTGGAGACAAATAATCTTTGATTTTGTCTCTCTGAAAATATATTTATTTTGCCTTTATTTTTAAAGGATATTTTTGCAAGTGAGAGAATCTTAGGTGATCATATTTTGATTCTTTTAGCACTTTGAAAATGTTTTATTGTCTTCTTATTTCTACTGTTTTTGGTAGTCAGTTATTATTTGTATCTTTGTTCCTGTATGAGTGTAATGTGTCTGTCTGTCTCCCTTTGACTGCTTTTGAAGATCTGATCTTTATTTAATATTTTTTCCAGAACTTTGGCTGTGATATACCTAGATGGGACCTCCTTTGTATTTATTACACTTGGGATTCTCTGATCTTCTTTAATCTGTCCATTAATAACTTTCTTCACATGTGAAAGTTCTCAGCCATTACCTCTTTAAATACATCTTTTTTTGCTTCATTCTTCCCCTTCCTTGTGGTATTTTTTTGTTATACACATATTAGAACATTTGTTATGTCCCTCAGATCTCAAAAGTTTGTTCTACTTATTTATTATTACCATTTTACCTCTTTTATTCCAGTTGAGATAATTCTATTGACCTGTCTTCAAGTTCACTGATCTTTTCCTCTATTATCACCAAGTTTCTCTTTAGCTCATTTTAATTACTTCCTTTTTTTATACATATTTCTAATTTCTCCTAAACTTCTACATCTTTGCGTGTGTATAGTTTACATTTTCTATTAAATACTTTGGCATTTTTATCATAATTATTTTATTTTATTTTACTTATTTGCTTTTTGAGAGAGAACAAGCACGAGTTGGGGGAGGGACAGAGGGAGAGAGAGAATCTTTTTTTTTTTTTTTTTAGATTTTGTTTATTTATTTGAGAGAGAGAGAGCACATGAGAGAGCACAAGTGGTAGAGAGGGAGAAGCAGGCTGCCTATATATCAGGGAGCCCAATGCAGAGCTTGATCCCAGGACCCTGGGATCATGACCTGAGCGGAAATTGACTTGAACCACTTAACCATCTAAGCCACCCAGGCACCCCTACCAAAATTATTTTAAAGTACATGTCTGATCATTCTAATACCTGCATCATCTTTCTGGGTTGGATGCTTAACCGACTGAGCCACCCAGACATCCCAGTATTTTTTTTTAGAAAGCCGGGTTTAGATGTTTAATATTCTTAGCCAGGTTCTCTTCATTCCAGAGGCATGTATATGGTATTTAGCTGCCTCCTGCTATGTTGTTTTATTAGAGAACTCACGAATGTCAATTAAGGGCTCAATGTCTGTTGGTTTGTTTGTCTAGTTTCCTTTGTAATTATTTGTGCTAGTGAAACAAACCCAGCAGATTTAAAAGGGTCATTTCCATAGCTTGTTATTTCTCTATTTCTCTAGATTAGGTTTGCTTTATGCAGAGTATGATTGTATTATAGTAAGAAGTCAAAACAGTGTTCCCTGCTTACATAATTTTAAGGCATGGGGACTTTGTTATTGCAGAGAGACAGCTGTGATATCTTCTTACATAGGCTCTGAGGGATAGTGTCTTTGATATAATAACAATTATGATGACCAAATCAGTGAACACAAGAATGATTATTCTTCTTCAGACAATAAATATTCACTTTGAGTAGATTTTGTCACCAATTAAAATTAACTTTGTTTTAACTCTTCCTAAAATTAGAGTCTTGAGTAGCGTTATGCTGGCAAGGTTCTCTAGCTAAGCATGTCACCTAGCTTCTCTTAAACCATTCTGCTTGTTCAGGAATCCCTAAGCTCAAGCATTTATTATGGAAATTTACAGTTATCTATGATGTGCCAAACTCCATAAAAAGCATATAAACCAAAACAAGATATGATTCCTATCTCAAATTGCTTTTAGTTGGTGAGGATCAGATAAGTAGAACAAATTCTATTTCCTGCCTGTACTCCCTGTAGCCCAGGCCCAGGCAGGTGGAATGAGGGATCAGACAGGAAATAGATAGCTGATGCATTTTTCACTGGGTGAATAAAACCTGTTTGAATATCTTATTTCTAGTGTTTAGATTTATTTTTGCTTTTCCATCTCCCTCTTCCTTTCTTAGGCCTGTTTATCAAGATGTTTAACCTTCACTGCTCAGGTATCTAATACTCAGTGTGAAGGAGTCCAGAATGTTAGGGAAGAAGGCAGTATTTACCTTCAGGGTTGGGTGTGTAAACATATGACTAGATCCTTTTCCCTTCTCATTTCATCACATTAGTTCTCTGACTTGCTTCCAGAAAGATTTAGTATTGTCTAACCTTGGCATAAATAAAATTAAATTTTATAAAACCAAGTTTCCAAATCAAAAAATTCTCCATTTTGACTGAAAGGGGAATTATTTGAGAAATGATCTCTGGAATGTGATCAATTTGAAATTTATTTTATTGTGATTAAATTGAGGTTCTTGACGCTCATTGTCACTACTTCTGCTGGCTTCCTTTGAACCTTTTGGTTTTTTTCAATTTACAGCCTAGGATACAGAGGTAAAATTAAGATTGCCTGGCCTTACAAGGGCTCTTCCCTTCTCCCTACTCCCTAAAGCTAAGTATTTTGAAGATGAAGTGATGTGTTTCTTTAGATTTTGCTACAAAAGTCTCATAGAGCCGAAGTAGTATGTTTTTATCAGTCCTTGAGCTGAGTGGGGACAATGTGGAGAACTTAGCTTTGCAGAGGCCCCTAAATGCCTTGTCCAGTGCTTGAAGGATACAAAAGTATAAGCACGTTTCAAAAAATGTATAGTATTTCTGGGATGATAACATATAAACTCACAGCTAAGTTATTTGGTATAGAGAGTTTGGATGAGCCTGGGCTGTACCCTTGGCTGACTGCACTGGTGTAAGTCACCTCACCTCTCTGAACCTTAGGGTTTTTAAATTGTAAAATGAGATTAACTCTTTGTTCCTTGCTTTGCTCACAACATCATTATCAGGAGTAAATGAGATAATGCTTATGAAAGTGCATTGTAAAGTGAAGTGTGCAACTGAAATATTTAAAAAATATTAGGTAATTTATCAGAGGCAATAATTAGTGGCAGGCTCTTCACAGGAAAGGAGAAGTCACTGTAGGCTGGAATGACCAGGAAATTCTTCATGAGGCAGGAATGGTCTGAGAAAGTCTCTGGGATTGGGAGGAGTCATAATGGCAAGCACTCAGGTAAAGGTGATTATGGGAGCAACAGGCTGTAGGGCTATTTAAGGAGTACAGTGAGTGTTCCCCAATTTCATTCTTGAGTCAGACCTAATCTGCTGAAGCAGAAAGTTCCTGACAAAACTGTAGAAGCCATTGAGAGCCACATAAAAAGTTTTAACCTTAACTAATGCAAGCAAAGGACGGTCACTGAAGGTTGTTAAACAGTGGACTGATGTGATTGATGCTGTGTTTTTTATTTTTTAATTTTTAAAAAAGATTTTATTTATTTATTTGACAGAGAGAGAGAGCACGCGCGAGCACACAGCAGGGGGAGCAGCAGACTCCCCGCTGAGCAGGGAGCCCACGCCTGGCTCAATCCCAGGACCCTGGGACCATGACCTGAGCCAAAGGCAGATGCTTAACAGACTGAGCCACTCAGGTGCCCCTCGATGCTGTTTTTTTTGTTTTAAAGATTAATTATTCTGTGAGATAAGGAGTAGGATCCAGGGAGGAGACCTTGCTAGGAAGGAGGCTAGTTCAAAGGCTATTACAGAAAACCAGATGTGAGATGCTGAGGGTCTCAATTTGGGCAGTTCTAGAGAGAAGCAAACATTAGGGGGGACGTTCAAGTCCACCTGGCATGTTGTATTTCTAGAACTGGGAGCGGAGAATTTTTGCAAATATGTATCCGAAGTAGCCAAGTCTTACTGAGCAAACGTTTATTAAGCATCTGTTAAACGAGGGCACAGTGTGAGGGGCAACAGGGATATGAAAATAGATTGACTATGAATTGTGTTCTCAGAACTCAGTTAATGGAGTAAATAATGTATACTTTTAAAAACTTCATTAAAGTGTGATATACATACATAAACAAAACTTAAGTGTAGAGCTTGGTGAATTCTCACAGAGTGAACTCACCCATATTACTAGCATCCAGACTGAAACGGATGTTATCAACATCGCAGAAACCTCCCTTGTTCGATCTCTCAGTCACTATCTCCCTATAAAGATAACCACTACCTCTACTCTCCTGGCTTACAATTTTATAGATTAGTCTGACTGATTTTTGAGCTTCTTTTGTGTCTGACATTTTTCACTCAGTCATATTTGTGGGATTCATTCCATATTGAGCATTAGCAAGTTTATTCATTCTCTTGCTGTATAGTCTGTTCTCAGAATTTACTTATCCTTGAAATTGCCGATAGACATTTGGGTTGTTTTCTAGCTTCAGGGTATTACAATTATTGAGACTATATGTGTTCTTATTCTTGTACATCATTCCTGGATGAGCAGGGGTCACGTTTTTTGTTGGGTATATACCTACAAGTATAATTGCTGGGTCACAGGGTATGTATATGTTCAGCTTTAGTAGGTATTGTCAAATGGTTTGCAAGGTTACACCAGTTCACATTGCCTCCAGTGGCATCTGAGAACTCCCATTGCCCCATGCTCTTGTAGACACTTGGTGTTGTCTGTCTTCTTCACTATACCCACTCTGTTCGTAGTGTTGTTTTAGATATGAATTTTCAGGACCACAAGACAAGGTATCAAGTGGCAAGTATCAAGAAGGTTTAAGTGATTGGAAAGTTTATTTTTTAAAAATATTTTATGTACTTATTTGACAGAGAGAGAGAGAGAAAGCACAAGCAGGGGGAGCAGCAGAGGGAGAGGGAGAAGTAGGCTCCCCGCCGAGCAGGGACCCCAATGCGGGGCTCCATCCCAGGTCCCCGGGATCTCGACTTGAGCTGAAGGCAGATGCTTAACCAACTGAGCCACCCAGGCATCCCATGATTGGAAAGTCTAGAGGAGGGATTACACCTATCATGTTTGGTAGGAGACCTAGTCTTTGTAAGGTAAGGACGGTGACTATCCATTCTCCAGGACCACTCTACATTTTAAGAATCATGCTTAGAAATTATGAAATGGCAGTGATTCAGTGCCAAGCCATACCTCCCAGCAGGAAAACAGATCTTTTCTCACCTGCTCTGCTCCCCATTTTCCTTCCAGAAAGTATGATCACAGGAGGTATAGACAGGTTGTCAGCTACAGAGAGGCAGAGGATGTCTGCTGCAATGAGAGCAATTTTAGTAGAGATACAGGTCAGTGACCAAAATAGCATCCATATTTCTGTCGATGAGCAAAGGAGGAGAAGCTGTGTCATGCTCTAAGAGTGGATGATCCTTTGTCCTAGTTTCTTGGGGCAGGTTAGAAAGCTTACCCCACTCCCAAGACAGCTTGCATTTTAACTGGATACAGGATGAGAGTATCCTCTTTGCCACTATGACCTCATCTCAGGAAAAATTCATCCATCAGTCAAATTTCAGATGTATTGAAAAAGTATTTACATACTCTTAAAATAAGAGGGGGAAAAACCCACCATAACCGATAAAGATTTAGTACCTCACAACTTATCCGTTAGTTGAATATTTCCTCAGGGGAAAAATGTCATTTCCTTGTTAGCTTTTATCTTGACATGTGTTACTTTGCTGGATGTTTATTCTGGTCGAGCTCAAGGTTTAAACCAATACAGTTTGAAGGCTGGCGTGATTATTGCTCACGTCTTAGAGCATTTCTTCTTTGGACTGTCAGCAAATATGAGGAAATATACCTTAAATTATTTAGTTAGGGAAAATAAAGCGGTCCTGCCTACCTCTGAGTAGACACAGGAGCTACTGTCCAGAAAATTCTACTCAGTGCCTAAGCTGAGGAATTTCTGATATAACTCAATACACATATTTCTGAAAATACTCCCTCCTCTTCCAAACTACACACATTAATTATGGTGGAAAATGGGAGAGGGGGAAAATCCTAAAAATATACAACTTTGTAGCCATGGCATTATAAAAAACAGTAGAAATCCTGTAAAAAATACCAGGAGAGTTCAATACCTATTTGGCATTTGCCCCTTGCATTATAATCAGTAAGCTCTTTGTAGCCTTAAATGTTGGGACTTGTGTTTTGCCTCTCTAGATATAGGTCCATGAGAACATGTTTGTCTCTTGTAAGAGCTGGTTCATCAAAATTTTTAATGTTATTATTCTTCATAAATCAGTATTGTTAACAGGAGAGGTGAGAATAGCCCCATGGTCTTTTCATCCTCATTCTCAGCTTCATCAGGTAGCTTTACCTTGAAAACCCTAGAAATTCTTGAAGGCACTAAAACAAACTCGGCTAGCACTAGATTTGAAGATTGTTTTTTATAGTGAGAAACTTGTCCCTGATAGTTTTTTGATTTGAAACAATTATTAATGTGCTTGGAAAAATCTATGAGAATCAATAAAACTTTCACATGATATTGACATTATATCTGCATTTACTAATTATTTGAAAAGGAATTTGTTTTAATGAGATATATGCTGTAGCAAAACCAAAAGTATTGTGTCCTGCAGTCTCAATGAGTAGACATATTTGCCATATCCAGTATTTTTGTTTGTATTTGGAAAATATACCCCCCATTTCCATGGCAAATACCTGTATGTCTCCTGATAACAGCTACTGGGGCTCCTAGAATAGCCAGGCTATTCAATCAGAGAATGTATGAGCAACCTTATGGTTCAAGAACATAAAAGATGGTGACTGTGTTTTTGGCTTCAATACAGATATGTATATAGACTCTTGTGATTGCCAATTGAGTAAACTGCAGCTTTTACTATTGCATTGGGTTCTTCTCCACCAAATGAAAACATCAACAATTATGAAATCTAAGATTACAATTACATTCTGGGGAAAAAAAGAAGACAGGTTTCTAGAAGGCTCAACCAATTAGCTGTTAAGAATATTGGTCACTCATCGAATTTGGGCCTGGCCCAACTTCTGCTCCCAGCTGGTTATGTAACCTGGTTATGTAAGTCACTTAATATCTCTAAACCTCAATTTTGTCATCTGCAAAATGAGAATTTGGTAGTATCTAGAGGGGGGTGGGGAGGAATTTAAAGTGCTTAGTCCAATGCTCATAAAACTGTAAGCACCATAAATATTTGGGAACAAATAGAAATCAGTGTGTGAATAAAATGATTTGTGAAAAAAGCATTATTTTAAGACTTATATGGTATTTTAATGCACTGTGTTGTAAAGTCTAAGGGAGGAAACTCTGTTACCTGAACTGTATTCCCACTACTTATTAAAATGACTGGCACATATGAGTAGGTGCTCAGAAATTTTCTTGAATGACTGTAGATATAACTTAGAATAATAATATGTTACTTTGGTATAAATCATTATTTGTAAGGAGCATTTTCTCATATATTTATTCATTTTATGTCCAAAAGAAATGTTAGTACCAAAAAAAACAAAATCAAAAAACAAAAATACCCAGAAACCTCTAACTCACTATATATTAGGGTTTAAAAGAGCAGAGTTCCGTACATGAATGCTCACAGCAGCATTATTCATAATAGCCAAAAAGTGGAAACAACCAAAATGCCCATCAATGGATGAATGGATAAAGTATGGGGTGTCCATACAATGGATTATTGTGCAGCCGTAGAAGGAAATAAGTGCTGATCTATGGATATACCTTGAGAAGACGATGCTATGTGAAGAAGCCAGACACAAAAAGCCATGTACTATAGGATTCTCTTTATAGACATATCTATAATCTAAGTTTTCACCTAGATCGCCTCTTTCCATTCCTAGCTCAAAGTAGCACCAGGGTTCCTGAGTGCAGAGCCATCGAGCTGGATTTTTTTCCTTCCCTCCAGTTGTGCCCAGCCCAGGACACTGACTGGAGAGAAATAAATCATCATTCTGCCCTCCAGGCTGCCCACTCCCACGTGCCTCCTGTGCCGCTCTGGGTTTGCGCTCAGCTCCCCCTCCTGTTGTTCTCACTGTGCCTCCCAGCACGCAGTAGTACACGGCCGAGTCTGACATTTGCACCGAGCGTTTCTCCAGGTGGAAGGACTCGTCACTCTTCAGATCGGCCTGAAAACCGTGATGCTCTACCCTCTGGTTTTCTGATGAGCTCTTCAGGAGGAGCTCGGGCCCTTTGTTCGGGTACTGGACATACCAGAAAGCAAAAACTGAGTAGCTGCTCTGGTAGGTGCAGTTCAGGGTCAGCGGTGTCCCCTCACGGAGGGTAACAGAACCTTCTGTCTGGGTCACTGTGTCTCCACTGGCCCCTCCTAGGAGAAAAAGAAAAGACTTTGTTAATAGTGATAATATAAGAAGGATAGTTTCCAGTTTAGTAAGGGTAAAAAGTCATCCGAAAACCAAGGAAGAGAACATCTTGGGAATTTTGAGTAAATGTTACTTACTCAGTATCAGCAGGATTACAAGTCCTGAGTAGGAAGCAGACAGCATGGCTTGTGGAGAAGCAGAGGAAGGTTTCATCTGGGGACACACTCAAAGCTGAGAGGGCCGTTCCTCTAGTTTCTTGATCCTTTGGTAGAATCTTTTAGAAAATCTGGGTTCATGTGTTTAGCAAGACAAACTGCCCTGCAAATCATCTCACAGGCTCTAAAAAAGGAGACATGTGCTCAGAAATGGAAGATGAATTTATGTCAAACCACCAACTGAAGGGAGCAGTGCCTTCTTGTGGTTTCCCCTCTGACTCTGCAGGCCGCTTTCCAACTGAACTGGTATTTACCCTGGCACGGAGCTTAAGTTGTAGACATAGAAGGGAAATAGGTATCTGGGGTGAGGGGTAGGGCTCCAGGAAGGAAGCACCAAAACTTTTTGCAGACTTCAAGGTGGTGCCTGAGGCTGAGATAGTAGGTAATCATCTGTCACCCTCTTTAAGATGCAGGGCACTGTGGCTCCCTAAATCCCCCTAATCCCAGTATCTAGTGTCTGTTCATGCTGGGTATTAAGCTAGTTTGAGGCTCTCGCGGTATACTTAGGGTATACTGAGAGTGTAAAAAAGGCATGATCTGAGACCTTTTCTTGCCATATTCCTCCACGGTTCCCCTTCAAACCAAGGGATGAGCCCCTCTCCTGACAATGTGCTCCCTTCTCTCCCCTGCCTTTGCCTAAGTAACTTCTATTCATTCTTTAAGAACCAATTTATACAGCATCTCCTTGTGAAAGGACGCCCCCAGATCTTCAAGGGCACCCCTCTCTTTTCCCACTCTACACACATATCTACACTGTCATTACTACCTCATAGTAGAATCACTTGTATTCTATTTTTCAAACTAGACTTGGTGCTCCTGAGATCAGGAACTGAATCTTATTAGTCTCAGCGGCCAGTTTCTCAAAATATATAGGCCGTGAGGAGATGCTCAAAAAATATCTGAAGAATGAGTGAATAAATGAATGAGTGGCTATGTCTGGTAGGTACAATTATCTTATTATGAAGCATAGTCTCTATGAGAGCATATGTCTCAGGCCTCTGGTGTGACCAGCTTCTTCCAGAGTCAGATCACAGACCTCAATAACAGGTGCATTCAGTGTTTCTCAAAATTGAGTAAGGTACAGATCTTCATATAAGGAACCACTCTTATACTATTTTTTAAAAATATTATGATGCCGTATTATACACCAAAATGAAGTTCGGTATAAATGTTTTAGGCTCATAGGTCTTACACAATTATCACGCCAAACAAAAAATGCAAACAAAATATAAAATCAATCAAAATCAAATTCAAATTCAAATAACGTGAAGGATGATCTTTGGCTGAAACTAAAGGGTTGGTGTAGTATCATTAGAAGAATACTAGAGATGTGTGTAGTTCAGTAACTCACTGGATTGAAATGATTTGGAGCTTCAAGTACTATTGTCTGAATTATTATAATTAGTTGTTCCGATTACATTGACTTTTCCTATTCAAAAATATCCATTTAACTCGCCACTTTATGAAAGTAAAATAAATAAATGTAATAAAGTACCCAAAAATCAGCACTGAAAAAGAATACATATTATGCATTTACTGCTCCTCTTACGTCTACTGAATTGCATGCTGATACATCCAAACAATGAATGTGAGTGACTCACCCTCTTCCAATGGAAACATTGTGGTAACCATGGCAACATAGGTTCTTGGGAGTTTGGCCTGTGTGTTACAGTACCATGTGCCGTATCGTAACCAAAATTTCCTAAGCCATTTTCTCCATTTAAACAACTGTGATGCCTTTATTTGTAGAATGCCATTATTCCATTTGTCTTTAGTAAAAGTGACAAGAACACAAAAGTATCAAAACCAAGGCGAATTTGCAACGACGTGGATGGAACTGGAGGGTATCATGTTGAGTGAAATAAGTCAAACAGAGAAAGACATGTATCATATGATCTCACTGATATGAGGAATTCTTAATCGCAGGAAACAAACTGAGTGTTGTTGGAGTGGGGGGTGGGGTGAGAGGGATGGGGTGACTGGGTGATGGACACTGGGGAGGGTATGTGCTCTGGTAAGCGCTGTGAATTGTGCAAGACTGTTGAATCTCAGATCTGTACCTCTGAAACAAATAATGCAATATATGTTAAGAAAAAAAAAAGAAGAAGAAGAAGAAGAAGAAGGTAGCAGGAGGGGAAGAATGAAGCGGGGGAAATCGGAGGGGTAGATGAACCATGAGAGACGATAGACTCTGAAAAACAAACTGAGGGTTCTAGAGGGGAGGGGGGTGGGAGGATGGGTTAGCCTGGTGGTGAGTATTGAGGAGGGCACATTCTGCATGGAGCACTGGGTGTTGTGCACAATGAATCATGGAACACTACATCTAAAACTAATGATGTAATGTATGGGGATTAACATAAGAATAAAATTAAAAAAAAAAAAAAAAACCAAGGCGAGTATTCTAAGTTGGCCATACAGATTATTAGAAAATGCTGTTATTGTTTCATTTTGTTGTCATCAAACAGAAAATTCCAAATCTAAAAATTCTCATGTAATTCCTACTTCCCAGGGGTTGGCAAAATTTTTTTCTGTAAAGGGTCAAAGAGTAAATACGTTAGGTTTTGAAGTCATCTCTCTGAGCAACTACCCAACTCTGCTGTTACAGTACAAACAGCCACAGTCAATGCACAAATAAATGGGCATGGCTGTTTTTCCAGTAAAACTTCATTGACAAAGACAGGTGGTAGCCAGCTTTGACCTGTGGGCTGTAGTTTGCCAACCCCTGCTAAGCTCCAGGAATTTCCCCATAAACCTCCAAAGTCCCACAGATTACAGTCTGAGAGACTCAGCCACGTGTTCCTTTTTGTCCTGTCACTGCGATATTATCAATATTACTTTTGAGGGTGCTTAAAATAAAGGAAGGATATTAAATAAGTAAATGATAGAAAGGAGGAAGAAAGAGATTTGATGATCTTAATGCCTAAGATATTTTGGTGCTGAGGATTCAGGAGTAAAAACACAGATATGGTCCCTGCCAGAGAGAAGTAGTGGAAATAGCTTTTAATCAAATAATCAAAGAAATAAAGGAGAAACTGCAAGTTTGAAAAGGCAGGGGTCTGTGATTCTAAGAGTACACACTGAGCTTTCTTCAGTTACGCTTAGAACAAGAAAGAGCAGGCATTTGGTAATTTTTACTCTTTTGAAGGGAGGGAAAATAATTTTAAGAAAGGAAAAAAGTGAGAAAATCACCTACAGTTGCTATGAAAGGGTCATATAGGAGGAACAAAGTGCTTTTAAGGGACTTAAATAACACCAGTATTCGTGAAGACAGAGACAGGCAGGCAGAGAGTGGGAAGAAGGGAGAGACATTAGAGCATATTGTGGAATGAGGCTGGCAAGGTAGCAAGATCCTAAATTATGCAAGGTTTTGTAGGTCATTAAGAAGTTTTTCTCTATTCTAAGAGCAAATGGGGATCTAGGTGATTGACTCTATCAAATTTTCACTCTGACAAGAGACTACGAAGGATACGTTGAGGAGTCATGAGGTCAAAGGTTAAATGTACTAGGAGTGGGGAACCAAGGGATTAAGGTGGATTTTTAATTAGGATTGTGGAGTTGAACTGGGTTGTGGGGGTTATGATGTCTTCTGGAAGACTTTTAGGAGGCAAATTCAACAGAACTGGGAGATAGATTGGAGTTGGTAGTTCAAAAATAAATAATTATGAATAAGTAAAAAGCATACGAGTCCTAATACACCCTGGTGTGAGGTTGTGGCAGAAACTGCTCGTTCCCTCTACGATGCCCATTGTCTCCTTTTCCTGACTAACAGAATCCCAATTTTAATGTGGGTGGCAACATGTTAAGATAAAAAATAGCCCTGATACCTCAGCCTTCCTTGCAGATGGGAGAGAGGTGGAGACATTAAATAACACTCAGGTAAATGAAATGGAAATAGAAGCCACTGGGTGTAGTTTCTGGAAAAGACTGACTCGGCCATCATGTGCCTACTTGCCCTCTGACTTTCTCTTTCTTTCTGCCTGGAGGGTGTATAAAGCAGACAGATCTCTAGCAGTTTCTTTAAAGTATAAAACCAAAGTGACATCTTAAGGATGAGAGACAGTGAGCTAGAAAGACCCTTGACCCTTCCTAAAATGATGAAGCTAGCATACCAGCCCTGCATATGATAGAGCTTCTTTATATGAGAGGAAAATAAATTTCACCCTGTTAAAAATATTATCATTTGAGTTTTATGTACTATGAGGCTGAACCAATCTCTCAACTGATACAGATGATGTTCATTAAGAACACAAATTCATTGTTTCCATCAGAGACTGAGTGAGTAAGCTGGGATAGAGCCTAATAATCCAGATCTTCAGAGGTGCTCTAGGTGATGTTGATGGCTGAAGTCTGGCATTTGGGAACCACTGCCCTGTATAATGTTTCCTCTACCCTCCCCCACCTTTTTCACCAAACATGTACATAAATACAAATGCCCAATTTTCTCCACAAACACATTTTCAGTAGTATCAAAACTTAGTTAAGAAAACTACATTCAAACCATATGATCCAGTAATTCTATTACTGGATATTTACCCAAAGAAAAGGAAAACACTAATTTGAAAAGATATGTGTACCTCTATGTTTATAGCAACATTATATACAATAGCCAAGATATAGAAGCAGCCCAAGTATCCATCGATGATGAATGGATAAAGATGTCAGATACACATAGATATAGATATAATGGAATATTACTCAGCCACAAAAAAGAATAAAATCTTGCTATTTGCAACAACATGGATGGATCTAGAGGGTATAATGCCAAGCGAAATAAATCAAAGAAAGACAAATACAATATGATTTCATTTATATTTGGAACTTACAAAACAAAACAAGTGAACACAGAAAAAAACAGATAAGCAAAAAACCAAACCAAAACAAAACAAAACCAGACTTAACTATAGAGAACAAACTGATGGTCACCAGAGGGGAGGTAGGTGGGGAGATGGGTGAAATAGGGTATGGAATTGTTGAATCACTATATCGTACACCCGAAACTAATATAGCACTGTATGTTAATTATACTTGAAAACTAAATTCAACTGCTATGTATTTGATAATAGAAGTACCCACTTTTTAAAAACCAAATTTCAGGGTCTGACGGTGGAGAACATGCATCTCTCAGCCGGATGGGGAGAAATTATGACTTCATCTCATAAATTCTCATTTGATTCATGGGGAGATTGAGGCTTGGAAATCACATGACTAGTAAATGCAGAATGGGAACTGGAGCTTTGTCTCTATTTGTACACAGTGTTGCCACTCCTCAGCTTTAAAATGATAAATTTGGCTGAAAGAGTTCTAAGATCCTTTCTAATTCTTTTTCCTAGACAGGAATTGGAGGGAGGTAAAAATCATCTCATGCATCTCAGGGAGCCATCTGGGTTACCAGGGGTTTGCACACACGAGACTGAGAAGTCCTAATCCTGAGAAGTCCTTCTTTATCCTCCAGAAGTGTCCAGTGCTTAGCTTTTTCCCCGATTAAATTAGAGCTTGAAGGGTCTTTTGGGCTCATCAACCCAAACCCTTCATTTCCAGGGAGGAGATGGGAGACTGCTACCCTGACGCTCTGCCCAAAGCCACAGGGCCGGGATTGGCAGATCCGAACCCGACGTTGCAGTTTCTTGTTCTAGACTTCATACCCTTTGCGCTGGTACAAGGTGCGTCCAAAGAAACCGTGAATTTGAGAGGGTCCATCTCTCATCTTGCCTGCTCTTTGTCGACTCTCCCTTCGTGGGAAGACATAAGCACGAACGCTCCCCCCTGTGGAGCTTCAAAGGGGCAGCTCGGGCAGAGTCTGTGCAGAAGCTGCAGGTGCCGGTGAACGCCGGGTTCCGCCGCGTAGGTAGCAGGGTCCGCAGTCTGGGAGGCCGTGATGGGCAAGGAACTGCTTTCGATGGAGCTGTTCAGTGTGACTTGTAGCCTTCCGCTGTGTTTCTCTCTTCCATCGGAACGGATTAAAATCAGCCAGACAAAGCCTCGACCCGAGTCTTGCCTGTACCACCGTAAGTTGCTTATGGAAGTTTTATCACTGCAGTTCAGAGTGGCATTTTCACCCTCCTGGATGCTCAGGACCTGATGACACTGTTCCTGCTGGCCCTTCACCCCTGAGCAAAACCAGAAGCCCAGACACCGAGAGTCAGTCAGTGTATTTTCACTCTTCAGTATTTACATTTCCTTTCCATAATTCTCGGGTACATTTTCAACTTAAAAAGTTTGCCCAAACTCAGTCTTGTGGGCTCTGAACTTAGGTCGCCCTGTTCTCATAAATTTGGTCACACTGTTTCTATTACCAAGAGCCCCAACTCACTGGCCCGTTGAAGCCATTGTATCAGCAAAGACATTTCCAGAAGTTTCTCCATTCTTCTTCCTTTTGAGGATCACAGAAGACTCCGCTCTGGGGCCTGAAATGCAGCCAGGATACTCAGTTGAAAGAGTTGGCTCTCTCTATGGGGTACATTTATCTGTTCTCTCTGGACGCCAGAGTCTCACCTGGCCAATCAGAAGCAAACCCAATCCTTTGCTTTCTTTCTTTTTTTTTAAAGATTTTATTTTATTTGACAGAGAGAGACACAGCGAGAGAGGGAACACAAGCAGCGGGAGTGGGAGAGGGAGAAGCAGGCTTCCTGCTGAGCAGGGAGCCCGATGCGGGGCTCGATCCTAAGACGCTGGGATCGTGACCCGAGCCAAAGGCAGACGCTTAACGACTGAGCCACCCAAGCGCCCCTCCTTTGCTTTCAATACACACAATTTCAAACCTATTGAGTCTGAGGAGAGACACTGCCATCTTGTGGTAGCAACATCATATTGCTGATAGACGCTACTCTGGAAAGGTAAAACGGGCGATTCAGAAACAATTATAAAGCAGGGATGCCCACCTTCCCGCCATGTCTTCACTGTCCTTCCTCTGTGCCTGTGGTCCAATCCTAATCTCTTCTCATAAGGACACCAGTCATACTGGAGGAGGGCCCAGCCTAACGATCCCATTTTAACTTAATTACCTCTTTAATAACCCTACACCCAATACAGTCACATTTTGAGGTACTGGGGGTTAGGAACATACAGATTTGGGTGGGGAGACAATTCATCTCATAACAATGAGTATCTGATATTTCTGTTTCTATGACAGGAAGCGGTAGGGGACAAGAAGAGAAGCAGCTTGGCAATCAGGCCAGGGAGGTCAAGTTTAGATCTAACCATTCAGTAGCCGTTTATATCATTTATATCTGTATTCTCTTGACTATAAAATGTGGATGATGAGTAATAATAATATTGCTTTTTTAGAGTTTGTAAATGATTGATGAGATAATAAAATGCTATTTAGAGCAGATCCTGACACTTACTAATGACTCAAAAATTATTGTTGTTAAAAGAAAAGGGGTCCTGATGTTGAGCAGTCAAAATGAATGGCAACATCCCCTAGAGTATTTTCTAAATGGTTTCAAAAACCGACTTTAAGATATTCTGTGTGTAAAATAGAGAGATGGGGATGAGGGGAGGGAAGAAAAATAAGGAAAGCAGGAAAGAAAGGAAGAAGGGGAGAGGTTGTTGGCTGGAAATTGGAGAGGGCTAGGAGGTACTTCTAGAAGGTTTGTGTTGGGTGACTACCACAGCAAACCTGGGTGTCTATCACTATGAGACAAAGAAATAGTATAGCTTTCTGAGGAAGAAACTGATGTTATTTAAGGAGTTTACATTTTAATCTGTCTGCTCTCTGCTACATACTTTTGAAAAAATTTGTGAAGAAATTTTTGACTAGCGATTAAAAGGTGACCCCAGCTCTAAGAAATTAAGGGACTTGTCTACTGCCTCACAAGAATCTAGTTCCCTTACTATTTGTATCTATTTGGCTGTATACACAAAAAGTATATTGAGAAGTAGAAAAAGGAAACTGAGGGGCGCTTGGGTGGCTCAGTCGGTTAAGCATCTGCCTTTGGCTCAGGTCATGATTCCAGGGTCCTGGGATTTTAAGCCTTACAATCGGGTCCCTGCTCAGGGGCGGAGTCTGCTTCTCCCTCTCCTGTTGCCCCTCCCCCCACTCATAATCTCTCTCTCTCTCTCTCTCTTTCTCAAATAAATAAATAAAATCTTAAAAAAAAAATAAAAGGAAACAGAGACATTGCTGACCTCTGGGGAGAACTGGGAGGTGAGCTAGCTGGGGTGAAAGGGAAACTTTTCATTGTAAATGTTAATGGAATACCAGAGCAATAAATGAAAAAGCAGGATCATTAAGGACTCAGACACTTTGAGAATGAAGTTTGGGGTCACTTCACAAGGTAAACAACCCAAATCCAGCAAGGTTATGGCTTCGGGCAGGGGAACAGAAAATGCATAGCGACAGAAGAGAGCTGTGTGAACTGCAGCCCCACGACCAAATCTAGATTCCAAGAATGTAGTAGCTTTCTCGATCTTCTCTTCGTTCTTTATACATGTATGTTCTTCTCTATATGCTGTCATTTTCTTCTTTCTCCCTCCTTCTCACCATTATATATAAAATGTCAAAAATTAACTTTGTGATTTAGTCTGTATATAAGAGCATATTCAATGGAATTTCCTCTGAATTTCTAGAAATGATTAATATAGCAAGAAATGTACAGTGACTGTTGGGACTATAGGTCTCATTTTGGGGAAAGGGTAAGAACTTCTTTTGTTCAAAGGACGGCTTTAGCTTGCTAGATGGTAACATAGAGTCATTTCATTGTTGTTTAGAAGTTCAAATGTGTGTGCAGAGATGCATATGAAAGATAAGTAACCACAGGGATAAAGCGTGTCAGTTACTGATTTATTGCCTTTCTTTCTAATTGCCAAATCCACCCTTCAGTGCCCCCTTTGTGATATTGGACCCGTTCCATGGGAAGATCTCTCCTTTACCACCTGGCATGATATCAAGCTATGCCAATAAGAGGAATGTGGAAGGGCACTGCAGGAGGGAGAAACTTCTCTTCTTGGTTCCGGTATGTCTTCACATTTCCCGTTCCTGCAGTTTGGGGCCAGCCTGTGGGACACGCAGTGACATTCACCTGCAGCAAGGTTCAGTGACAGACGCCCATCAGCTTCTTGGCAAGAGTCATGAGTGCCCCGAGCAACTTCAGCAGCACTCCTTTGCTAGCTTCCTATAGACTTTGTTGGAACCCGGGTAGGGGTTTTTCTACTTGCCAGCCTTTTTCTCTGGCACCTTGGCACGCTTCTCCACCATTCCGCAGGCTACCAGTGAGATCTGAATCCTCGGAGAGTACGGTATTACAATACGTCACTAACTTGGGAACTCTGGTTTAGTCTTAAGATAAGAGCTTCTCCCTACATATGCTATTTCTACGTTCTTCAGAGTTCTTTTTATTCATTAGTGGCTAACTCTCTATTATCAGTTAATAATTACTTGTATTAAACTTTCCTTGTTCAGATTACTGTGGGGGTTTTTTTCCTCCTGATTGGGTTAGTAGGAGTCCACGAAGTGCATGACAGGGAAGGCATTATGCAGAGGGGCCAGCGATCCCATGCCATGAAAGAGTACAGTAGTTTTAAGGAACTGTGCTTAGGTATAGGGTGATGAACACATGTGAGGTGGGGGGGGGGGTGACAGAGGAGTTGGAGAGGTGAGACCCAACCACTGGAGAGTTGCCCTGGGCCAAGAGAAAAAATGTTTTTTATGCTGTGCTATATAGTTTATTTCAAAAGTACGTTTTCCAGGCACTGCTGGACAGAATAAACACACTTATATCTTTAAAACTAATTAAACAGAGTAGGTAAGGAGAATTTCCTTGGACAAATTTTTGAGATTAACCTATAGCTAACTGACAACCAATGATATTATATCTAAGAGGTAAACTCAGGGTCTATCTCCCGAGAAAGAATGCCCCACCATGGCCATACAGAAAACTTATGAAGAGGGGCAACAAGGTGGCTCAGTCGGTAAAGTGTCAGAGTCTTGGTTTCGGCTCAGGTTATGATCTAATGAGCCTTGAGTTCGAGCCCCATGTTGAGCTCCATACTCAGTGTGGAGTCTGCTTGGTATTCTCTCTCTCTCCCTCTGCTCCTCTCCCAGCTCACGTGCACTCTCTCATTTCTTCTCTATAAAATAGATAAATCTTTAAAAAAAAAAAAAAAAAGAACTTATGAGGAAATACTTTCTGTAACTCCTAAAAGGGTTTGTGCTCTGCTTCCCTTATGAAACCAGTTACTGTGTCCCTCAGAGCACAGTAATACGTGGCTGAGTCTTCCTCTTGAGCTGATTGTTTCTTCAGATGGAAAGATGTCTCATCCCTGTTAAGGCTGGCTGTGAAACCTTTGATACTCTCTCCTGAGATGTGTTTCAGGAGTAACTGGAGGCCTCGTTTGGGGTACTGGACATACCAGAAGAGCATAGGACTCCCAGAATATGAGTAGTTACACTTGACCTGCACGAAGTTCCCTTCAAAGACAGAGATGCGGTCCTCAGGCTGGGTCACTGTCTGAGCTCCTGTTCCTCCTGTAACACCAATTTAGCATCAGGGAGAGTCTTGCAGACTGAGAAGAATATTCCTTTCAACTAATCTAAATCAGAAGACCACAGAAAGAGAATAAAAAGGGGCTATACTCACTGAGTGTGAATATCGTCCCCAGCATTGAGAGGAGGGTGGCCTTCATGTCAGAGCTGCAGAGGAAAGAAGAAGCTCTTTTCTGCAAACAGTTCAGCCACATGGACACTGACAGAGTGGTAAGTGAGTTTACCGGTGTGTAAAGCAAAAGCTCTTCCTCAAAGAGCTGGTTGGTTTCTGGCTTTCTGCCAAGTTCAATTTGTGTAACATCTTCCTCTAGAGGCAAAATCGGATACTGCAGATAATCTTGGTCTTCAAGGAAGCCTTGAAATTCTCAGAATGAAGAGTGTTTTTCCTCCACAGTTAATAAGACAAAGTGTAATGCTTTACTAATTGAAAAAGCATGCTACTATAAAGGTCCAGATAGAGAGATCAATGGGATGGAACTGAAAGTTCAAACATACAAATTACTGATGGAAATTTAGTTATAACAAAAAAGGGGAAAAGATAAGTTAAAAAAAATTAAATGTGCCTTCATAAATGGAGAGTTACTTAGAAATTAACAAACAAAAGTGGACATCTACCTTAATATGTTACAAAATAAATTCCAAGTGAAATAATATTTAATATTTTAAAATAAAATGAAAGATAAGTTATTTTTTAATAAATTTAGGATGGTCGTAGTTTGTTTAAGCATTACAGAAAATATCGATAGATCACATTTCATAGAAATTTAAACTTCTGTAAAGGTATGCTAATGAAATGTTTAAACATTACCAGATCAAGTGATTTTCCATCCATCATCATTGATTCTGACCTCCCCTACACCAGGAAGTGGCCCTTTAGAATTTAAGTTCTACAAGTTTTTTTAAATACAGGTCATAAAGAAAGAACCAACCATTCGGCTTAGAAAGAAGGCAATTCTAGATAGATGATAGATAGAAAATGTCCTTCCCTGTGCTTTGCCAAGGAGCCTCTGTGGTGACCAGCCAGGTTATGCCAAGAGAGCTCAAGTGAGGAATCCTATGTGGAGTCACATATAAATCTGGGTTCAGGTATCAGGGGACTCGAGGATGGAGAGCAGAAAACTATGGATCATTGAGAGGGCTTGGCCTGCAGAGATCACTGGACCTCTAAGAAGGGACCTATTCTTTTGAGAAAGCCTCTCCTCTAGCCCCCAAGTAGCCGAAAAGGAAGTAACAAGTAGGCTGAATCCCATCTGTCCTTAATGAAGAGTATAAGGAGATCAGAGAGCGAGAAGCTTTCCTTCTAGTTTTTCAGCAGGGTACTGACATTGTTGCTCTATCAGTGCTCTGTCAACAGCTACCCTGCTGGCCAGGGGCTCAGAAACATCTAGGTTCTTCATTCTCGTAGAATCGCCTCCACATAGACTGCCCCCAATAATCAGACATGTCAGGAGGGGAGCAAAGAGAGGGAAAAGAAACTTCAGAGAAATAAAGGCCTCATCTGGGTCAAGTATAGCCTGAAGAAATGATGAGGGTCAGTGACCCAATTTCCTTAGCCAAAAATCAGGACACATAGTCTGAAAAGTGATTGAGAATTCACTTATAAGAAAGCCGTGTCAAAGAAAGAATACATCATTGAATGCATTGTTAATTTATTCATTCCCTTAAAGGAGTTAATATAATTAAATGAAATTAGAGAATTCTGTAAATCTCAGACTTATGGTCATCATGAACGAATACAATGTCTCCAACAAGACTTTGATTGATGGAAGGAAATAGAACGTGTATATGATGGTCACCCTGACCTCATTTCTTTTTTTTTTTTTTTAAGATTTTATTCATTTATTCGACAGAGAGAGACAAAGCGAGAGAGGGGACACAAGCAGGGGGAGTGGGAGAAGGAGAAGCAGGCTTCCCGCTGAGCTGGGAGCCCGATGTGGGATTCGATCCCAGGACCCCGGGACCATGACCTGAGCCGAAGGCAGACGCTTAATGACTGAGCCACCCAGGCACCCCCTGACCTCATTTCTATCTCCCTTCCTCTCTTGTCCAACATTTCCCCCATATACCTTGCAGGTGTACTTGGCTGGTTCTGTTCTGTGACTATGAAGTATAGGCCACATATTGAAATTCAAGTAACTATGCCCTATTTCTTTCTCTCCAATCTCTCTTCTCTTTATTCTCTTTTCTCCTCTCTCTATAAATATGCCCATTATTTTTCTCCCATTTCATCTTCTCACCTCCTTTTTTCCCTGTTTTTCTAATCTCAGAAGAGGTATAGCAGAAGGTAGAAATCATTGGAATAATTTTGAAGTGAGAGTAAAGGCTCATATTTTTTTTTAAGATTTTATTTATTTATTTGACACACACAGAGAGAGAGAGATCACAAGTAGGAAGACAGGCAGGCAGAGGGAGAAGCAGGCTCCCTGCTGAGCACGGAGCCCGATGTGGGGCTAGATCCCAGGAACCTGGGATCATGACCTGAGCCGAAGGCAGACGCTTAACGACTGAGCCACCCAGGCGAAAGGCTCATATTTTATAATTTTTAGTCATAAACACCAAAACGGTAAATTAGTAATGTAAATGTTTTCTCCTGGATCTTCCACCTTTCCCTTTGCTCTAGATGATGCTCAATTCTGCTTCGAGTCCTCTCTGTCACACCCATCAGAGCAGCAGACCGTCCTCAAAGATGAATATATGGCGATCTCCCTGTCCTGACAGGGTATGACTAGTCCAGATGCTCTCCTAACTGCCGCTAGCCCTCATTCAAATTTTCACTAACTTTCAACAATCTCAGAACTAGAGGAAAAAGGTTGCTCATTTAGAGTAATGCCTAGAGTGCCCCCTACTGGTCGAAAACCAGGCTGGGTTTTGTTTTTTGTTGTTTTTTTAAGTAAACTGGTTTCTTCATCAAAATGCCATTTAATAAAGGTTACTATCTTTTTTTTTTTTTTTAAGATTTTTATTTCTTTATTTGACAGAGAGAAAGAGCACAAGCAGGGGGAGTGGCAGGCAAAGGCAGAGAGAGAAGCAGGCTTCCTGCTGAGCAGGGAGCCCGATGTGGGGCTGGATCCCAGGACTCTGGGATCATGACCTGAGCCGAAGGCAGTCGCTTAACCAACTGAGCCACCCAGGCGCCCTAAAGGTTACTATCTTAAAATATTTTGTCAAATTGCACCTTCAGGGTTGCATGTAATTTCTCTAATCTATTTAAAAATAAGTCCACAGCAATTTATTGAAGGTCTTCTTAAACTAGATCTTGTGCTGGTCTTAAGAAATCAATGGAATATTATGCAGCCATCAAAAGGAATGAGATCTTGCCATTTGCAACGATGTGGATGGAACTGGAGGGTGTTATGTTGAGCGAAATAAGTCAAACAGAGAAAGACATGTATCATATGATCTCACTGATATGAGGAATTCTTAATCGCAGGAAACAAACTGAGGGTTGCTGGAGTGGGGGGTGGGGTGGGAGGGATGGGGTGACTGGGTGATAGACACTGGGTAGGGTATGTGCTCTGGTAAGCGCTGTGGATTGTGCAAGACTGTTGAATCTCAGATCTGTACCTCTGAAACAAATAATGCAATATATGTTAAGAAAAAAAAAAAAAAAGAAGAAGAAGGTAGCAGGAGGGGAAGAATGAAGCGGGGGAAATTGGAGGGGTAGACGAACCATGAGAGACGATGGACTCTGAAAAACAAACTGAGGGTTCTAGAGGGGAGGGGGGTGGGAGGATGGGTTAGCCTGGTGGTGGGTATTGAGGAGGGCACATTCTGCATGGAGCACTGGGTGTTATTCAAACAATGAATCATGGAACACTACATCTAAAACTAATGATGTAATGTATGGGGATTAACATAAGAATAAAAAAAATAAATAAATAAATAAATAAATTTTTAAAAAAAGTATTAAATATAAAGCTTTTCCTGTCTCCCATGGTCTTTCTCCCACTTCTCCTCATGTTTATAATTTGCTATTTAATATTGTTCTATGAAGAAAAAATTAAAATTTTAAATTATAAGCATAAAAAAAAAGAAATCAAAAACTGAATGAAACATTGTCACTACTCTTAAGACACTGAGGTACAGCAGGAAAGACAAACATGTAAGTGTGTGTGTATTCACATCCCAAATAGCATCCCAGAAAAGTACAAAATGAATCCAGAAATAAGCAGACATTTCTTAGAGGACAGTTAGACAAAGATTTAATAAGAACGTGATCATTTTGTCCTTTTCCCAAAAAAGATAGAAAGGAATGTTATCAATAGATTAAGTAGAAATATTATTTTGGGAGTGTACTAGAGATGTTTCCCAGATGAAAATAAAAGAGGGCGAGATAGGGGTGCCTGACTGGTTTGGTTGGTGGAGCATGTGACTCATAATCTCTGGGTTGTAACTTTGAGCCCCATGTTGGGTGTGGAGGTTACTTAAAAATAATCTTTGAAAAAAAGAGGAGATGAACAGAGATGTAGAAAGAACTTGGGGGACATGAAGTATAATTGCTTACTTTATTGCTAATTTCAAAATTAATTTCTGCTCTGTGAGGTTTAATTTCTGTGTGTATAAACTTTTATAACATTTTGGGGGCAATTTTTTTAATCACATAAATCACAAATAATAATTTAGAGTCATAATCATGTATATAAAGTATCTTAAACATGTGAGCTCTTTGATACAGTTGTTTCAGAGGAAATAAAAATATTCCCTGGTTTTGGATATCCCTATTAGAATTAATGTAATCTTTGATACCGTGAACTTTGGTCGTGGAGATCGATTTTCCTATGAACTTTGTTAATGTGTTTTGAAAGATTAGAAATCTTTGTTGAGTATGCGATTTTATATTACATCATGAATTAGTGTGACTTCTTACAAAATACCTAAGAGTTTTTCAGCAGATATTATATTTGATACCTTTGTATGGGTTAGGATCCTCAATTTTTTAATTTGGAAATCACTGGGATAACTATTTCAAAAAACAATTATGATTGGGTGGCTTTTAGATTCTCAATAGTGCTTTAAGAATCATGTAAAATAAGTTCACTGGTTTTGTGTTACACAAGATTGGAAATCTAGATATCGTGATGTCTATTTTACTTTAAAATATGTTAGTGTCACACGGTTGGATATTTTGTATGTGCTAGAAGTTAAGCTTCAAATCTTGGTCGAGACTCTATATTGAACTGATTAAGAATCTATGCTGTACATGTTGCCTTCGTTGAGAATGTACGTGGCACAACTTGTCAGCTAACATTATAACCAAGTACTTCAGTTTTCCACGTGTAGATCAACACCTGGGGCAGTGCTAATTACCTTAATGAATGCTAGAAATTTTTTTTTTAAAGATTTTTTTTTTTAAGATTTTACTTATTTATTTGACAGAGAGAGAGATAGCTAGAGCAGGAACACAAGCAGGGGGAGTGGGAGAGGGAGAGGCAGGCTTCCCGGGGAGCAGGGAGCCCGATGCGGGGCTCGATCCCAGGACCCCGGGATCATGACCTGAGCCAAAGGCAGACGCTTAACCGACTGAGCCACCCAGGCGCCCAGAAATTTTTTTTTTTAATAAAAATGCTCTTGCCTTTTTCATTTCAGAACTCTGACACTTAATGATATACTCAGAGTGGGAGTGGGGTGGGGAATTGGTGGGGTGCCTCTCTCCTGGAGAAACTCCTCAGAAGACCTCCCTCTGGAACAATGTCTACCTGAATGTAGCACAGCATTGCTGTTGAAGCAACTCTTTAGGAGGTAAGTGTTCCCCAGGGCCCAGCCTGTCCTGCCCTATTTCCCTTCACCGAAAAGGAGATCTTGGAAAACTCTCTCTTGAGTTCTTGAGTCACAAGAAGTCCCAGTGTCTCAGGAGGTTTGTGTTCAGCTCCCCCTGCAGTCCCAGGCACTGTGTCACTCACAGCGCAGAAGTACACAGCTGAGTCGTTCCAATGGGCTGAGGGTTTCCTCAGGTGGAAGGAGGTTTCAGTCTTCCTAAATTCAGCCTCAAAACCTTTGATGCCTTTAACCAGAGTGTCCCCTGAAAAGTACTGGAGGAGAAGCTGGAGGCCTTGGTTGGGGTGCTGCATGTACCAGTAGAGATAAGGAGCTCCACTATAAGAATAGTTGCACCTCAGCTCCAGAAAAGCTTCTTCAGAAACAGTGACGTGGGCATCAGGCTGGGTCACCGACTGGGCTCCGGTTCCTCCTGAAACATCAATCCTGAGTCAGTGAGTCCAAGACAGACTTACCTATTAAGAGAAGGTGTCTTTATTCTGCCTCCGATTAGAACGCCGTCACTTTTGTTTAGGAAGGAAAGGAAAGGGAGTGTTACTCACTGGGGGCAAAAATCCCCTCAAGCACTGAGATGAGCAGCAGGAGCATGGCTGAGCAGTGGAGACACTGTGGGCTGCTGAGGAGGTGGGACAGTAGCCAAGGTCGCTGAGCCTTCAGAGCTACAGGAAGCGTGGGGAGGTTGGGCTGGACAAGTCCCGTGCTTTGACGAGTTTCAGACTGTGAGAAGGAGTCTTCCTCTTCGGGCCTCTTCTTGTCACAGTTTCCTCTCTTCACAGATGTCAGCACTGCAGGGAGGAGGGGCTGAGTGTCTGGTGATGACCTGCAACCAGAACAAACGTTTCATCTGTGCAGCATCACCGTCTGCCTCCAGAGGCAGGGCCAAAGATCTAAGAGAGCAAGCTGTCTTCTGTTCTCATTTCAGAGAGGTGATCGTCAGAACTTCAACAGAAAGTGTTTCTGCCTCCCTGAATCTGTGGTGATGTCACCTTCTGTAGTACATGGCATTAATCCTAAAATAAGGGAGAAATGGGAGCTTTGTAAAAATAGAAGAGTAATTTACTTCACTGAGAAATTAGTCACAGAAGACAATATTCTAGACTTTGGTGTTCCACTGAGAGGCTCTGTATTACCTTTTAAAGCCATTCATCAGGCAGAATGACTAAAATCAATTGCCTCAGCTGAGCTGAGCTTCGTATGGCCTTGTGCTGCTGAATGACACTTAAAATTAGCTGGGAAGATGTGACATTATCTAATCAGTGCAAACTTACTAAGGCAATAATTTTTTTTGTCAGGCAGAAAGTCCGAAGAAGATTCCTTGGTTTCAGGTGAACACGTCTGATGTGTGTTTAGGCTATGGGAGAGTAACTTGGGCACCCCATGTTTAAGGGGAGAAAGGGAGAGTCCTGTTCTAATTGTCGATGGTCAGAACAGACTGATATATTTTGGCAAATGATGGGGACCTCACGCTAAAAAGAACATTGACAGAGGAGCATTTGCAGAAAAGTGAGCAGAATTATAATTGTAAGGAAAATATGACCTATAAATAAGTGATTCTAGAAGGAATTAAGGAAAGAGAAAAAATAGTGAAACGATATGAACTCAAGGCTGGACGGAGTGCAGCCAGCGTAACGGAAATGAGAGGAACTTCCAGGGGCATGTGTAGAAGCCATGGAAGTGGATCGTCAGGGACACTCAGTGTAGTGAAGCAACACAGTCTACGCAGCAGGCACAGGGCCTACTGACTGGGGGAGTCTGCTCTGTGCTCTAAGAGTAAGATGGAACTCTGACAGGAGAAGACTTCCCTCCTCGGCTTATTTTAGAGACCACTGAAGCCTTAAAATTGAAATAACTAAAGAGAGAAATCTCAGGTGAAATGAGAATCTGGTCAACAGGAGTCCTTTTCAGAAGGACAGAACAACTCAATCCTTTCTGCATCCTTTGTTGACTTGCACCAGCCTGAAATCAGTTCTCCCTCTGGCTTCTGATTTATTTCTTGACCCTGCCTATAGATTTCTTTCACATATGGAACCAAATCCCACAGCCAGTTTGAAATTTTAAATGTACCGGGATATGTTTCTGATTCAAAATATCTGACTAAGCGTATGTACTCGCCTCCTTTCTCCCCAAAATTGCCACTGAAATAAAATTTGGAAGCATAAACGGGATGAACTTAAATCCATAATGGGAAAATAATAAAAATATAAAAGATATCAACAATCCCATAAGAGGGAAAGTAGATGTGAGCACAGTGATGAGTGAGAGAGGGGAAAAGCATAGCCCAGAATGAAGCATGAGAAGATGTCAGTAGAAATGTGAGTGAAGAAAATTTACTTCTTAGGACCCTGAAGAGATTCTGGGCTGAGAAAGAGTATGATGGAGGGCAGGAGGGACAGAACACAGGGGACAAATTGAAGGTCCATGTGTGGATTAGCTATGCTAGTCTCCCTCCGTATGCTCCATCCAGCTACTGTACTAACATGTGAAAAGCATAGTAAAATATAGAGAGAATCTCATTTATTCCAGAAATCAATCCTGAAATATATATGATAGAAATATACAGAATATGGGCTGGGGGAGCCTGGGTGGCTCAGTTGGTTAAGTGTCCGACTTTTGATTTCAGTTCAGGTCATGATTGCAGGGTCATGAGATCAAGCCCCAGGTCAGGCTTCCAGCTCAGTGAGGAGTCTGCTTGCAATTCTTTCTCTCCCTCTTCTTATGCCCCTCCCCCCTCTTGTACATACTCAATCAATCAATCAATCAATCAATAAAATCTTTTTTAAAAAAGAGAAATATATATAATATGGGCCTAAGATCAAATGGCCCATCCATAACATAAAAGACATTCAAGCTGGCACCACAGACCAAATTCTTTCCAGTGCACCATGACACCAGAAGACACACAACACAAATAGAACTAGAATTCAAGTGTCTTGATCCACCACAACTTCCTGCTCTTTCTCACTGCCTTTCAGATCTGTCTTCCATGATTCAGAAATATTTGTGAAGAGTCTTCAGTCCACAGATTGAGAATTTGAAGCAAGTCCCGACTGGGTTGCATCCTTTTAATCAGTGACTATGGGAACAAAATTGAACAGAAATCTTAACTCCCCATTTCCAGGTTTTCCCACTCTTTGGTCTACATAAACAATGTCTTGTCTAACAGCCCACATCTTCAACTTTACAATAAATGTGACTTTTACATTTCCCCCCTGTAATTGTAACATCCATTACAAGGCCTTATTTCTATCAGGCCACAAACACTCTTCCTGGACTTGGACGTAAGTTGTGGGGCAATTCCAAAGTGCCAAGGAGTCAGGGGAGGGGGGCCTTCATATAAACTTTGGTGTTATCAACTTCCCTCACCAATATTTTCTAAGACATCTTCAATACCATATGGTTTTGATAATTGATCCAATCAGGTCTTTAATCACCATAACAAAGCCCCTCTGTGTCTGGAATTCTTTTAGGCACTTATTTGGAGATTCTTCGCAGGAAATCTGAAGTCATTCTGTGCTCCTATGCTCTGCCTGTGGGTATAAGGCATTCTATGGCTATGGGTAATGCTCTTAATTCCCGTGTGCATCTAGGGAGCAAACAGAATTTCTCTACCCTGAAGCCTAGCTCTATATCGGGCATTGCTGGGGCCCTAGTGGGTTTGGGTACAGACAGCAGGTGCTAGGAGAGAACTGTGTGCTCACTGCACAGAGGTAGGTGGCTGAGTCGCTGGGCTGGGAGTCTCTGATGAGCAGGGAGACATACTGTTTTGCTGTATCGACCTGCCCCCAAAATCTTCCTTCCTTTTTGTCACCTTTGGAGTACATGTACATCAGCAGCTCGGGACCCTTCCCGGAATACTGTCTGTACCACACGAAGTACTGGGAAGCACTGTCACTATAATTGCAGTTGAGAGAGGCAGTGGCTCCCTCCAGAACGCTCAGAGATCCAAGACTCTGCTCCACTCCCTTCTGTTGACTCCTCATCCCTATGCAAAAAGACAGTGGTCAGTCAAAGGATATTCATTGGGTAGTGAATCCTTACTCCCCAGAGTTTAAGTGAATTTTCATAGGCCTCCTACCCCAACCCTCCCTTAGTGGGGGAAAAATATTCATGTTTCTACCCACAGGTCCAGAATAGATGAAAACTCCAAATATTGTACTTTATATTCCCAGAGAGATTCCCAAAACTCACAGGTTAACTGAAGCCACAGGATCACTAGTAAAACTCTTGAGGACTTCATCATTCTTTCCTTCCCTGCTTCACTGTGGATTCAGATTTTAAGCCCTAAAAAAAAATGAGTCTAGCTCAGACATTTCAAATTCTTCTGCTGTCCTACCAATTAAGAAAAAACAGACTTTTTTACCACCCCTGCTACACCACCAAGCCCCTCCTCTTGTCTTCTTATCTCTCTCTCTCTTTCTTTCTCTCTCTCTCTCTCTCTCTCACACACACACACTTGAGAGCTTTCTTCACTCCCTGAGAAAACATTGCCATCTTGTGGACTCATGATAGTGATCAAAGAAATGTTCAAAATGTAGACCCTTATTATATGAACTGATAGCAGTAAAAATCTGCCACTTCAGTAAAATTAAAAATTTAAGAAGCAGATGGTCCAAGTCAATGTGTGTGGAGAGAGGGAGATGTGTATGTGTTTTACATTAAGTGGCAATGCTTGTCCGAGCAAAAGCAATTATAGAAAACAGCCGCTTTCCTGCACTGAAAAAGCAGTCATAGAGTATTCTATTTTAGAAGCCCAGTGAAGTTCTTGCAATTCAAGGAGCATTTCATATTGTGTAACTCTTCTCCACATCAGGCCAGACACTTCCTATCTCATTCCCTCACTTCCAATTTTTAAAGGAATTTATTCTAACTCAAAAGAATCCTTTCAAGACAGGTGGCTTAAAATCTGACCAAATAAACATATTTCCAGCCCAAAACTTGGGCAATATTTTTTTAGCAAGACCAAGGACTATAGGAACTTGGGATTCTTTATACCATTTTGCACCAATGATACATCTGTGTCAAAATAGTGCTTACTAGAGTTATTATTATTATTATTATTATTATTATTATTATTATTATTATAAAGATGGACCTGACTTCAATATCTAGACTATAAATAAAACCTAGTGTACCTATTCATTTGCCTAACTCCTCTTATTTCCTTTTCTTGCATAACGCCCCAGTATTTAGAGATTCATTTCCAAAAGTTACAGATCTGGTCTTGCACTCTCTGCATCTCCATCCCACCCAAGCCAGCAAACCAGATTCATCAGAGGGCAATGTATGGGGCACCTGGGTGGCTCAGATGGTTAAGCGTCTGCCTTCGGCTCAGGTCATGATCCCGGGGTCCTGGGATCGAGTCCCACATCGGGCTCCCTGCTCCTTGGGAGCCTGCTTCTCCCTCTGCCTCGCTCTCTCTGTCTCTCATGAATAAAATAAATAAAATCTAAAAAAAAAAAAGAGGGCAATGTATGCCAGAAGCTTTCCTGGGACTACAGAGAAACAAGCACAGACAACAGCTGTCCTTCCGATTCCACAACCTGCCTCGTGTCCTCGCAGAAGCTGGTGGCTACGGATCAGCTGTGGCGCGGCCCTCTTCTGTTCAGGAGCCATGTAATCAGTCTCCAGACAAGAGGGACCAGTAAGGCCCTTCCCTTTCCCACTGAAAACTGTGTCAGAAACAGAATGAGGGAAAAGATGCTAATATTGGAATCCCTTTTTCTAAGAGTACATTCCATTTGACAGAAACCACGTAGCCGTTTCTCAGTAAAGGTAAAAACCGAAGGAGATGGGACAGCCACAGAAGATGGCAACCAGCACGGTCTTAGGAAATTTATGAACACCAAATACAAAGCTTTAAAAATAGAATGTGGACCTGAAGCACAGTCTTTATATGAAGCACCCCACCTTTTTTAAGATTTGCCACAAAAATTAATATAAATGGCTAATAGACCTAATGCTGTGGTGGATGCAAAGCCATATCCATGCTGGCAAAATGACAGAATTCACATAGCATCAACGCTGTCCTGCCTGCAGAAGCTTCCATGCCTAATGCTGCCTAAAGAATATATGCAACTGCTTCCGATGATGGAAGGACAGTGCTGAGGCGATCAATCAAAAAGAAAATCCGCAGTCCCCTCTCTCATTTGATTTAAGTGGTCTTCATTTTCTACACTAGTACATTTTTTTAGCTATGTCTTGTTAACCTCAAAGTACTGCAGAGCAGGCTCCCATTCAAAGGGAATTTATCTCATGATATTGCAGATGTTAGTAATTTTGTGTCCATTTGAGCTCACATATTTCAAACATGCTTCAGGTCCACGTTCTGGGTACTGATGACATGGCTGAGCCGGACATTGTTTTTAGCTCCTCTTTTTTCCTGTAGGATGTAAAAATCAAGTGCATAAACAATACAGTGATGTTAATGAGCACACGGTGGGTAAAGATGTGTATGTTTTCATGTATATAAAAATCTCCAATTTTGTGGTAGTGGAGAAAGAGCAACAACCCTGGCACCTGGGAAAGGAAAACCTTAGACCCTGAGAGGCAAGGAAGGGTGAGAGATGAGTCCTGTCTTTGTGCGCTAGGGCAGAGTGTCCAACACTGTCGCCCAGCAAAACAACCATATGGTCCGCTGGGGCCAAGCAACAGCTGCGGTTGGCAATTTGACCTCCTCTGGTTTGTCATCCTCTTCCACAGTCTATGAAAACAGAAAAACTGATATGAATATGGCCTGTCCTGAACTATTCTGCTGTGCCTGCCACCATCAATGGAGGCTTCCCAACGTGGATTCCCATCCCCATATGTACACAAACATATCAGCACAGCCTTTTTTCAATCGACTGGTACCAATGTATATGCTTCTGACGTCCAAGCAGTTTTGAGTTATGCCTCATGAATTGCTATAGAGTTTGCAAATACTCAGTAACAATGCTCATACAGCTTAACCAAAGTGATGTAACGCTGACTCTAGTCAAGTTTAACGATAAATTCCAAACTGGATCAACTTGTGCCCCTTTGGGTTATACGTTTATGTCTGGGGAGAAAAGGGGCCACAAAACATCCTTTTATCGGGAATGTGGTTGCTACTTGGTCTTTTTTTTTTTTTTTTTTTTTGACAATTAAACCAAAGATCAGTGTGTCAGTCTAAACTCCTTCGCATGGATCATAATGGATATTACCCTATATCCTAGCTGTCTGTATTCTGGGACTTATTCACAGTTGACTGAATCTGGGATCCTAGGAGGCCTGGTTGGGGTTAATGCTGCTGCTTAGAGTTCTGCAGCTTTAATTAATTGCTGTTTAAGATAAATTGAATGGATTTAGTCTTGGTCTCTGTCAGTCCAATTAATCAGGATGGCTGATGGACTGACATATTCATGAAACATTTCGAGAAACTCACAGTGTAAGACCTGTGAAGTGGATATTGTTGAAAGACAATCCACTATGAATCTTTCATACTTCTACACATCTTGCTGGGTGTGCTAGTAATGTAAGGCCATGACCACTCAACCCGAAACATTTTTTAGGGTTGTGCTTGCAGCAAGCAACCTTGAGCAATGAGGTAATGTCTTCTTGGAGACAAAGAGCAAGCTTGCTTGCTGCTTGCTAAAAAACAGTAAATTCCCCCAAGCTCAGTGTTCCTTAGCTATGGCACAATCCCACTGCATGCATAGCATCCCTGTGCACCCATTATATCACCTATGAGAATTCTAAGAGCAAATGCAACTGAAGCAAATATGCTAATGTTCTTTCTTTGCAAAGATAAAATGCTTGGTCTCTGACCTAGGAGTCCTGTGTCGTCAATAACAGCAGCAAAGAAACAATAAAAAGCTAATAAGCTTGTAAGAAGGTTAAGATCCAAGTCCTGCCCACATTTATAAATACTATAGTTAAGATCTGAATGCCTTTGAGAAAGGTAAGTTTCCCCAAACTGGTCTAGAATGGACTTTCTTTGAAGGATGTAATGTATAGCCCCGTATGGGACTTATCACTTCTGATAAAATGCTAGAGCAGGGGCGCCTGGGTGGCTCAGTTGGTTAAGCGACTGCCTTCGGCTCAGGTCATGATCCTGGAGTCCCGGGATGGAGTCCCGCATCGGGCTCCCTGCTCAGCGGGGGGTCTGCTTCTCCCTCTGACCCTCTTCCCTCTCGTGCTCTCTGTCTCTCATTCTCTCTCTCAAATAAATAAATAAAATCTTAAAAAAAAATGCTAGAGCAATTTTCTGATATACTTTAAAGAAATAAAAACTCCTTCTGGGAAATTAGTGTTACACACTCAAATGATTATTAATAATCTGAGGAACTTAATATCCAATGCACAGACATTCAAAAGCAGAACAATTATGAAACAGTCCTCTGACCATACTAATGATCTTTAATCAGACTTTAAAAAAAAAAACTAGTCTCCTATGAAATGTCTCTAACAAGGCTAATTATTTGAATTTGTTTCCTGAAGAGCTTTTCTCTTGCAATAATTTGAAATAAAACTTTGACATGTGCTCATGATTATTTCACTTGAGGTCACTTTTCTACTTTCCAAAGCCTTTAGGATATGTCTTTTTTCTTTTTTCTTTTAGATATTTCATGCTGGGGTTACTAGCCTTTGAGTTTGCCCAGCTCATTCAGATTATACCTGATAAAGTGAGGTCAGTTGAGTGGAGACAGGCTGAGACCCTAGTAGATATAATTATTTGACAGACCCCACTGAACAAAGAAAGGCCAGGATCTGAGTCTGGAGAATAAGGGCCAGAGAGAACTAAATTGTACCACATACTTAAGCTAAGAGAATATACACAACGTTGAGAATTGCTAGGGTGGGGATGAGAAGAATGAAAAAGGGAGACAGAAAGGAGGGCCAAAACATTCATTCATTCCTCCATTCCTTCATGCATTCAACCAGTAGAATGATAGAGCAGTAAGTTCCCTGAGTTTTCTTTTGAATCATATAACTGACTACTGTGGGTCAGTCACTATTCTGTGCACTTAGGACAAAGCCATGAACAAAATAAATAATAACCCTGGCCTCATAGTGCTTGTATTCTAATCAGAGGTATAGACAATGAACAGATGACATGTAAGTCAACAACATAACTGCATGCTGTGATTACTACCATCAGGGAAATAACCAGGGTGTTATGACAGAGAGTTAGGAGGAGGTCTGTGGGTGGCCACATTAGTCAGAGAGACCAACAGAAGTCAGAAGGCTTTTTCTGCGGTAATGATATTTGAGCTGGAAGCTGAAAGCCGAAAATGAGTCGGGTTGCTGAGATTTAGGGGAAGAGTGTATCAGATGGATGGAAGAGTAAGACCGAATGTGGGAAAGGGTATGGCAAGTTCAGCAAACTGAGAGGAGATCAGGGTTGTTGTGGCACAGAGAGCCAGGGAAAGAGAGTGAAGAGCTGAGATTGAGGGGTCAGGAGAGATTCAAATTATGGTGAACCTTGTATATCACAACCTGGAGTTTGTATTTTACTGTAGGAGCAGTAGAAAACCAATGAAGCATTTTAGGCGAGTAGAGACAGCTTTTGACTTATGCTTTAAACAATCACTCTGGCTACCAATCAGGCTGCTGCTTCTGAAACTTTTAAGTGATAGAATCACCTGGGGATCTTGGTAAAATGCAGACTTAAATTCAGTCGATCTAAGGTGGAGCCTGAGATTCTGCACAAGTTCCAACACTGCTGGTCCACATTTTGAGTAGCGAAGATGTGGGAAATACACTGCTTTTAGAGAAGAGAGACCAGTTAGAAGGGAGCCTGGACCAGAAGAGTGCTTTTCAAACTCTGTGTCTTATTCTATGAAAGGATATTTATTCTAACTCTGTGTAGTGTACCCCGGTGTTTTCCAATCTTATTTTGTTTATTTTTTAATGACAAAATGCATAAACCCACAGGTTAAAAGAAAAGAAAATTAAAACACAGAAAATGTTCACTTAGTAAAATGGAAACCACTTTAAAATAATAATATCCATATCTGGTAAAGTGTTGGAAAATCAGCAGCTTCATACGCTCCTATTGAAGTCATAGCTCGGTTACAAAATTCTTCAGGGAAATCAGACATTCAGTGTCATGTCTTTTCCTTTATCCAAGCAATTTCATTTCCATTAAAGCTACAGCTTTAATGATGTTCATAAAAGCAATGTCTGTGATACTGGGTAGTTGGAAATAATACCAAGAAGTGGTTAATTTAGGGTGAAATAAGTGATGGGGATTAAGGAATGCACTTGTGATGAGCACTGGGTGTTGTATGGAACTGTTGAATCACTATATCATACACCTGAAACTAATACAACACTGTTAAATAAAACTAGAATTATAATTAAATTAAGTGAAATTTTTAAGAGAGGAAACAAAGTGATTAATTTTAAAAATACATCTATATAATGGAAACCCGGCAGTCACTTAAAATTATGCCCTTAATATATGTTTCCTGTGTTTCCTGGGGGTGCCTGGCTGGCTCAGTCAGTGGAGCATGCCCCACATTGGGCATAGAGATAACTTATAAATATTAATATAAATATATCTATATCTATATCTATATATCACATACATATATGTTTCCTGGCATGGAAATACCTACATTATAATGTTGAGAGAAAGAAGTATACTAATAAACACCAGGTACATTGTAAGTCCCTTTCATAGAAAAATATAGCTGTATGTGTGCACTCACAAAAAATTGAAAAATCTTAGTAGTCATCATTTCTATATCATGAAATTACAGAACTGTTCTATTTTGGAAGGAGTGTTTATATCTCCTAACTAATCTAAAGTTAACATGTAAATTCAGTAATAAAATTTTAAATTTAATTTAAATTTGAAACACATAACTCATTCCTTCAAATTCTGGATCCTACTCTGCATCTTTAGTGGAAGAAGCAATTGATAAGGGGTCAAAATGTCTGGGTTCTACCTCTAGTTTCCATTGTGCTGTAAGTCATGCTTTGAGTAAGTCATGCGATGCATGTAGATCCTAATTCTTCCATCTGTTAAATAAAGGTCATGGCTGAATCAGTATTTCTTTTTTTTTTTTTTAAAGATTTTATTTATTTGAGAGAGAGAGAATGAGAGACAGCACGAGAGGGAAGAGGGTCAGAGGGAGAAGCAGACCCCCCGCTGAGCAGGGAGCCCGATGCAGGACTCGATCCCGGGACTCCAGGATCATGACCTGAGCCGAAGGCAGTCGCTTAACCAACTGAGCCACCCAGGCGCCCTGAATCAGTATTTCTTAAAGTGTGATTGATACTAGAAGTTTGTTAGGCAGTACATTTTTATTTGTTATATATATCATGTTGTTTTAATTTGTAATAGAAAAAATACAACCAGCATATCAAATATACAGTTTCACAGATGGTGTCAGTTAAAACAAGCATAATTTTTATGTCGTTATTTTTAAAGTCTATTTAATATAAAAGTCCATTTAATATTAGATTATTAAATAATGGTATAAATGTACATGGATACATGGATATAGAAAGTGTCATGAAGATTATAAACAAATGAGTAAAATGCTGTTAGTGAGGGTACCACTCGCTGAAAAATTGCTTCAAGGACTGACAGCCTGAGCCACAAAGGAGTCTGCCCTCTTCCAGTGACTGCAGTGGAGCACTCTGTGGGTACATAGGTCCAGGATCAGTACAATCTGCAGTGAGCAATGAAATTTCAATAGAAACCAAAGGAAACTGAAGTCAATATAAATTCGGATTCATCACATAAGGGAGATGGTATATTATCCTTCACTTCTGTTTGGAGACAAAAATTATACAGAAAATTTCCTCTATAAATAAAGAGAACAGGTTCACTCCCACCCACCTGTGTCAAGAGGCCCAGCTGTTGGATTGTGGTATGACTGCAGGTGCTCAGAGAACACGGGGCCATGAAACACAGAAGTAGCTGGTCAAATTTCCAGGATGACAGGCTGGAATATGCAAAACTCTATACAACTTCTCTTTTCCAAGCAATTCTTTAAAATGTTTGTCTGCATACTCTTTCCAGCTTGATTGAATTGAAGTTAAAGATACAAATCCTTTCCCAGACTCCTGCTTGAACCAATGGAAGTTGTACAATTAAGAATGGTGTGTGTTCTCTCCTAGATACTCAGGAATGAAGGACTCAGCTCAAATGTGTATGGGCTGCTCAACTGTGTTTAAACAGAACCACAGACAAAGATTTATTAATGGCTGATTATTTTTTGCAAGAATAGAGTGTCTTTTCACAAGCCCCTCCAGCTGAACATGGTAGCTCTAACCACCCTTCTATAACTTTCAGATTTATGGCAAAGATGACTAGGATCTGCTCTTTTTGTTCATATCTCTAAAGCCCAAAAACTTAAAGCACAGCTGCCAAAGAAAGTAACAAATGAACTCCCGAGCACTTTTCCATTTTCCTATCGTTGGACTCTTGAGGAGTCAGCTTGGAGTCTGAGAGCTCTCAGACACTACAAGCCTATTTATCCTTCTGTTGTCAGAGGAAGCTGAGAGATTCTTCAGGCAACCAGGAATTAGATCCATTCCCCTGTGCACATACTCACTCAGCTACTCCTGACCTCTGAAGAGATCACATGGAAAGAGCACCATGTCAAGACCAAGTGCAGATTAGTTGGAGAGCTACACCCTAGATTGTTTTCTTTCCTTTTTTCTTTTATAAAATTCTTCAGCATCTATCATGTACAAGTTATAAATTGAGTAATGAAAAAGCTTCCCTCCGCCAAGGAAGACCTAGAGAGGTTCTTTTCTCTCTTTTCAGTGCAGAAATCTACTAAATGAGCCCTTACGTAAGAATCTAGCTAGTGACACTGTAGCTCAGTACAATGATCTTATTTACATCTGAGCCCTGCTCCATAAAGCTTGTGTGCATCCAACTTACAATTTACATTAAAATACACTAGCAGTAAGGTGCCTGGGTGGCTCAGTCAGTTGAGCATCCAACTCTTGATCTCAGCTCAGATCTTGATCTCAGTGTTGTGAGTTCAAGCCCCACTCTGGGTTCCACATTGGACTTGGAGCCTACTTAAAAAAAATACACTAGAAGCAAGAAATTGTGATTTTGTGTGCATAACACCTATGAGATAAAAAATAAACAAACAGACAAACAAACAAACAAGCCATTATAGTCTGTTCAGATAATTGGATGGGATAAGTCCAATGTGAAATAAAGGGAGACTCCCAGCCATCACCATAGTAAAATAACATAATCAATAGTGGAATGATGGAGACCTAAGCCTTAATCTATATTTGATATTTTTTTGTTATTTTTTTCTTAAATTATCTTCACTGCCTCATCCCATCTATGTCCAAGAATAGCCACCATTAGTTGAAAATGGTGGCCATTTCTGCTAATGCCATTCATTTAATTCAATTAATTGTATTGAATTGAATTGAACTGAATCCTTACAACTCTGTGATGAGGTATATGTTATTATAGATAATGAAATATAGGTGCTCTAAGTTTAGTAATTTTGTCATCACATCATTTAGTAAGTGCAAGATTTCAATGTCTATGCCTTTCATCCCCACATGAAACATGCCAGTCACTGAAAGCAAGCAAGGAAAATGCCTACCTTGGAAAATAAATTTAATAGTATATTCCTTTAAAAGAAAGTGAACACCATAGACCAATCTAAATTCACACATCATTAGGGAAGGTCTTTTGGTGTCTGCATTTGTCTGTTTTGTTTGGTACTCTACATTATAAATCTACAAAAATATCTGTCACTTATTGTGTGCTCAATAAATAATTGTATAACGAATAAACTCAATGTGTGTCTGTTAGATCAATTAAGACTAAAAAAAATGAGTTTCTATTTTACCTTCACTTACTCTTTCTTTGATGTTTTTCCTTGCTTTATGTCAATCTCAGTTTCTGACCTATATTCTTTTCCTTCTCTCTAAAGAACTTTTAATGTCTGTTGCAAGGCAGGTCTAGCAGAAAAAAATTCCTTCAATTTTTGTTTGTCTGAGAAGTGTTTATTTCTCTTTCACTTTTGAAAGATGATTTCACAGCGTACAGAATTCTAGGTTGGTGGGTTTTTTTCCCTTTCAAGACTTTAAACATTTCACTTCCCTCTCTTCTTGCTTGTATGGTTTCTGAAAGAAGTCAGATGTAATTTCTATCTTTGTTCCTCCATAGGTAAGGCGCTTTTTTGCCTTGGCTTCTTTCGGGATTTTTTGTTGTTGTTGTTATCTTTGATTTTCTATGTATGACAATGATATGCCTAAGTGTAGTTTTTTTTTATTTGTTTGTTTGTTTTTTGGCATTTATCCTGCTTGGTGTTCTCTGAGTTCCCTGAATCTGTGTCTGACATTAAATTAGGAAAATAAGCAGCCATTATTGTTTCAATTATTTCTTCTGTTCCTCTCTGTTTCTTCTCCTTCTGATATTTCCATTAGGCATATGTTACAAATTTTGTAGCTGTTACATGTCTTTAGGATATTCTGTTCTGGGGTTTGTTTGGTTGGTTTTTTTCCAATCTTTGTTTTCTTTGCTTTTCAGTTTTAGAGGTTTCTGTTGAGATACCATCATGTTCAGAGATTTTTTTCTTCAGTTGCTTCTGGTCTAAGTGCTTTTGATCTCTCACATTTCTTTTTGATTCTGTCTTGGGATTCCATTTTTCTGCTGAAATGGCTCATTTTTGTTCTTGCATGCTGTCTGCTTTATCCATTAGAGAGCTTAGCATATTAATTGTAGTTGTTTTAAACTCCTGGTCTTATAATTCCAACATCTCTGCCACATCTGGTTGATGCTTGCTATGTCTCTCCAAAGTATGCTTTTAGTTTTTTGGTCTGCCCTGTCATTTTTTTCTTAATAGTCAGACAGGATGTACTGGGCAAAAGGAGTTGCTGAAATAAGCCATTGGGAATGTGGTGGTGAGACGTGGGAAGAGGGGAGGTGTCCATGGTTCTTTTAAAGGGCTCAGTCTTGCACTGAGCCTGTGCTTCTGGATTTTGAATTTCTCTAGTTTTCTTTTTCTATTTCTTTCTCCCCCATTAGGAGGGACAAGATGGCTAAACTGGCTGGAGTTGGGTATTTCCTTTCCCCTAGGTTAGTTAGGCTCTGATAGAACTGTAGCAGGTTAAGTGCTGGTTAATTATTCCCCTGAGGGCAAGCCTTGTTAAGGAAGAACAGATTGCTCTGGTGCATTTCAAAGTAGTTCTTCCCCCATGCCTCCTTGCCAGAGCATTAGGGGATTTTTCTCCAGTATTTACTGTGCTTGAGCTCCTAGACATAATCTCACAATATTGTGGGGTTCCCCTATGACTGTGTGCCCTGGAGTTTTTAACTCTCAGACTTGTCCACACTAAGCCTCCAGCAATTCATCAATTACAGTTTGGGTTTTCCTGTCCAGCACTGATTCCCATTGCAGTTTGTGCTCATGAGTCTTTGCTCCAGTAAGCAGCAACTCCTGTTTGTACTGTCTGTCTCTCCAATTGTGGGGTCAGCAATTTGTTCTGTGTTCTCCTCCTCTACAGATCCAAGAACAGTTGTTGATTTTTCAGCCTGCTCAGCTCTTTACTTGTTAGGACAAGTGGTAACTTTAAAGCTCCTCACATGCAGGGGTGTCTGGGTGGTGCAGTCAGTTAAACATCTAACTCTTGGTTTCAGCTCAGGTCCTGATCTCAGGGTCCAGAGATCGAGCCCTACATCGGGCTCTGCACTCATTGTGAAATCTGCTTGAGATTCTTTCTCCCTCTCCCTCGGCCCCTCCTGCTTGTTGTGCTCTCTCTCTCTCTCTCTCTCTCTCAAATAAATAAATAAATAAATAAATCTTTTTAAAAAATAAATAAATAAAGCTCCTTACATGCAGAACAAGAAACTGGAAGTCCCTAGTTTTTGTTTTTTAATAACCTTTATTTTGACATAGCAGAACCTGTGAACTATAGAAAGTTAGAAATATAGACAAGGAAAGATACAAAAATAAAATTAAAGTATTCCTGCAACTCAGAGATTACCTTTTTAAATATCTTATTATATATCCTTCTTGTTTTTCTCAGTTAATATCTATCATTCAAATAAAATAAATATTTATCTCATCTAACTCTCAAACCATATTTAAATTTCTCTAAGTGTCTCAAAAAAGAACATCATTGCTAATTAGTGCAATCTAAGACTACCCATAGCATGAAGACATTCTGTCCCTTAAGTTTCTTTTCTAGAATACTATTAGTTGAAGAGCCTGGGACAGCTGCCCTGCTGCCTCAGAGTGACTGTGCCTGCCAGTATCATGCTGGCAGAATTGTATGAGCAGTGATGTTCTCCAAAGGAACAGCTGTGGAAGGCAATAAATGAGTCGGTGCCGCATCTGGAAAGGTGGCTTGATGTGGAGCATGGATAAATTGGTAAAGCAGATCTCTCCCCACAGAACGCTTCCTAAGAACTTGAACAGCCATTAAGTGAGGAATAAAAATCTGTCAGGGGGAAAGAAGGCTTATCAGATACTGTCCTCAGCCCCATCAACTTGTTGCTTTTCCACTTGGTTGACATTCTACTAGTCGCTGGACCCCAGACAGAGCTGATCTCTCCCTTTAAAACAAAATTATTATTTACTTCAACAGCAGTGATGCAACATGACAGTCTTACCTTTGGGAATAGTCAGATGTGGCAGCTAACTTTATGTGCTGAATGAAGATATAACCTCATGCTGTGCAGACTTCCCGGCTTAAGTTCAAACTCAATCATATGCAAGAAAGAGGTACCAGCTCACTTGGGAAATTATATACGACATAAAAAAACAATGCTCTACTTCACCTCCGAAGCTTCCTTGACAACCTGCAGGTGCAGGTTTAGGTACTGGCTGCAAGTGCCCAGGGAACACAGTGCGCTCACCGCACAGATGTAGAAGGCTGAATCACTGAGCTGAGCGGCTGTGATGTGCAGGGAGCTGTGCTTGGAGGTGGTATCCAGAGTCGTTGTGTACCTTCCATCTGATGTTTTGCTGCCACTGTAAACCACGAATATCAGAGCAGCAGGACCTCTCTCAGTGCCCTGCTTGTACCACCTTAAGTTGCTAAAAGGGTCCACTGTATAGTTGCATTGAATTGTGCAGTTCTCCCCCTCCAGGATGACCAGGGATGGAGGATTCTGTTCCACTTGATTTTTGCCACTCACCCCTATTCAGAAAGCAAAGTGAGATTTAAGAAATAGATCATCCATTTGAATGCTTCCTAACCTGCAGCCCTTCCTTTTCTCCACAATGAATCCCAGGTAAACTATAAAATGGCCCCATTTTCTTCCCTTCTCCTATCTCAGTGCAATAAGCTTTTGCTGAAAATCCTAAGAAAATGTTCCCTGACTTCCTGCATCAACCTGGCTAAAACTCGGCATTAACTTACAACAAAAATGAAGCCACAAAACCACCAAGGAGGTTCTCAGATGCTTCTCCATCCTTCTGCACAGGGCTGCCCCAAAAGCTGACTTGTCTATTCAACCTTTTTTTAACACTAAACAAAGGGATTCTCCGGGTGTGTGATCAGCCAATCAAAGACCACATGCCCCTCCTATACACAATCTTTCTATAGGCAAGGCCATTGAAAACACTTGGGGCTGTAGCTACAGTTGCTCAAAAGCTCTGATTCGTGCTGGGTTTTCTCCTTGCCATTTGCAATATGGTATAGGATATAAGCCCTGATATGCCTGTTTAAGCACAATAGACTAGTACTTAAAACATGTTTGAACACTTCAGTCTGAATTCTGGCTGTAAGTGATATTGGATCGAAGAGTTAAGCCTCAGCTTTCTCATCTGAGAATAAGTGTAGTAACACTTATCTGACAATTTTGGAAAGATTTAGAAGACATGATGCAAGCCATCTCTTCCTATACAGAACCACTACACTGATTTAACAATGATATTAGTACCTTGAAGACAAATTCAGAATCCAGCTGAGAATTAAAAGCACCCCAGAGGAGCACAAACTGAGAACAGTTACATTGATACAGGTGAGAAGAGCAATTTCACTTTACCCATATTTGTCCCTCCACCACATCAAGTTAGCCCAGTACCAAAAAGATTGCCTAGGCCATGATTTCTGCCACGGAGAGGTAGGTGTTTGGAGGGTAAGGAGTGAGAATGGAGCACCAACCTGGTTTCCTAGCCTCTCAGGGCCCCCTCCACGGGGCTGAGTTCTATCTTGCTTATACCAGGGCTGAACAACAGGCAGAGCCCAATCCCTTGGGACAGCTAGAAACAAAAGTAAAGAAGGGTATCATTCTACAACTGGTACTGTTTGCAAGATTGGGACTAGGTGCAGAACTGAGGTTTTACTCCACAAAGAAGGGAAGGAAGGGAAGGAGGCCTTATGGCCAATAATTCAAACCACCCTCCCTGAGCCCGTTTCTATCTCACCTCATACAGAGCACTGAACAATGGACAGAGCTTGATCCTCTCAGCTAATTTTTTTAGATATGACCCCAAAGGCACAGACAACAAAAACAAAAATAAACAAGTGGGATTGCATCGGACTAAAAAGCTTCTGCATGGCAAAGGAAATAGTCAACTGAATGAAAAGACAATGTATGGGATTGTATATTTGTGAACCACACATCTGATAAGAGACTAACATCCAAAATATATAAGGAACTCAAACAACTCAACAGCACGAAAACAAATAACACAATTTAAAAATGGGCAAAGAACCTAAATAGAAATTTCTCCAAAGAAGACATGCAAATGGCCAGCAGGTATATAGAAAGGTGTTCAGCATAACTAATCATCAGGGAAATGAAAATAACACCCACAATGAGATATTACCTCACATCTGTTAGAATGGCTATTGTCAAAAAGGCAAGAGATAACAAACTTTGGTGAGGATGTAGGAAACGGAGAGCCAGGTGTCTGGGTGGCTCAGTTGGTTAAGCGTCTGCCTTTAGCTCAGGTCGTGGTATTGAGCCCCACGTCGGGCTCCCTGGCTTCTCCCTCTCCCTCTGTTTCTCCCCCCTGCTTGTGCTCTCTCTCTGTCAAATAAATAAATAAAATCTGAAAGAAAGAAAGAAAGAAAGAAAGAAAGAAAGAAAGAAAGAAAGAA
>NW_023270839.1:8435645-8438957 GCF_011800145.1 Mirounga leonina
AAGGAAGGAAGGAAGGAAGGAAGGAAGGAAGGAAGGAAGGAAGGAAAACAGGGAGCCCTTGGGCACTGTTGGTGGGAATATAAATTGGTACAGTCACTATGGAAAACAGTATGGAAGTCCCACAAAAAATTAAAAATAGAACTACCATACAATCCAGCAGTCCCACTTCTGGGTATAAATCCAAAACAAATGAAATCAGAAACTCAAAAAGATATCTGTGCTCCCACGTTCATTGCAGCATTATTCACAATAGCCAAGGTATGGAGAACAACATACATGTCCACCAATAGTTGAAATCCTGCCATTTGTGACAACATGGATGCACCTAAAGGACACATAGTAAATGAAATAAGCAAAACACGGAAAGACAAATATTGCATGAATCAAATTGTATGAGGAATCTTAAAAAGTTAAACTCACAGAAGCAGAGAGTAGAATGATGGTGTTAAGGTGGCTTGGGTGTGGGGGAAAATGGGGAGATGTATGTCAAAGGATGCAAAGCTCCAGTCATGCCAGATGAGTAAGTTCTGAAGATCTAATATACAAGATGGTGACTATAGTTAATAGTATTGCATACTTGAAATTTGCTAAGAGAGTAGGTTGTAAGCATTTTCATCACACACACACCCATACACACACAAAATAGTAAATATGTGAGGTAGTGGATATGTTAATTAGCTTTGTTGTGGTAATGATTTCATAATGTATACATATATCAAAACATTATGTGGTATACCCTAAATGTAGACAATTTTTATTTGGCAATTTTACATCAGTAAAGCTGGAAAAATTTTTAAACAAAAGAGAGGATGCATATAAAGTGCCTACAGCAGGGAATAGTTTGGATTTAGCCCTCAACTAAAATATAAACTCCTTAGGATATCTGTTCTATTCTCTACTATACCCTCAGTTTGTGGAAATGGGCACATAACAAAGTTTTACTGAATGAATTAATGATAATTTTTTGCTCTAATACTGAGAGTGGTATTTTTTTTTTACTCATTTGTAATTCAACAACTTTTTTGTAGGCCTACTGTTTGTCAGGTATGCTTGTATGTGTTGAGAATAAGCAAAGTCTCTGCACTCATGGAATTACAATCTAGTAAGGGTAAGGGCAGACTATTTGAGCACAGACACTGGTAAGTGGTAAGTTTAGAAGCTTTTGAAAATTCTCTTCTTATTGCTTCTATTTTCTCAGTGAATAGTTGAGGGTGTAGATACATGAGGCTTCACTGCAAGTTTGAGATAAGGTACACAGAGTGGCTGAATGCAAAAGATGGAAAGAGATATATACCATGCAAACACTTATTAAGAGAAACCTGGCGTACTGTATGCATAGAAAACAAACTAGGCTTTAGGAATAGAATTATTGGAGGTAAAGAAGGTGCCATGGTTAATTTTATGTGTCTACTTGACTAGGTCATGGTACCCAGATATTTGGTCAAACATCAGTTTAGAAGTCACTGTGAAGGTTTTTTTCATTTTTGTTTTGTTTTGAGAGACAGAGGCAGAGGAAGAGGGAGAAAGAGAATCCCAAGCAGGCTCCACATCACACGGGGCTCCATCCTATGACCCTGAGATCATGACCCGAGCTGAAAGCACTAGTCGTATGCTTAACCGACTAAGCCACCGAGGCGCCCCTGTGAAGATATTTTTTAGATGAGATTAACGTTTAAGTCAATAGACAGAGTAAGGCAGATTACTCTCTATAACGTGAGTGAGCCTCATCCCATCAGTTGAAGATCTTAAGAGAAAAATATGGAGGTCCTGGAGGTAGAAGGAATTCTGCCTCCAGACTGCCTTTGGACACAAGCTGCAACACCAGCTCTTCCCTGGGTCTCCGGCCTGCCCACCTGCCCTATAGAATTTGAACTTGCCAGTCTCCACAATCACATGAGCCAATTCCTAAAATCAACATCTCTCTGTGTCTGTCTCTCTCTTTACACACACAGACACATACACAGACAGACACACACCCTGCTGATCTTATTGATTCTGTATCTCTGGAGAACCCTGACTAATATGGAGAGTATTTTTAGAAATTAATGAAGAAATTTCATATTAAAAAAAAATCAGTCTTAAATTTGATTACACCTAAATAATACAGATGGTTTGTTTGTGTTGTGTACTTTTGTGAACATCTGTTGGATTTCACAATAAAAGGGTTTTTTAACTATTGATGGTGATATTGTAGCCCCAAGAAATGGTTGATCCCTCAGAGACACTCACTTCAGGGAAGAACTAAAACACAGAATCGGCCCAGCAAACTCAGGAGGGAGAAGGCTGAGGGAAGAGAGGAGAGGATAGAGGGAGAAAGAATCTCAGACAACAAAACAGTCCATACCCATTCTGCTCAAAATAAGGGTACTATGTTTGAAATAGAGTCCATTTTGAACAGCACTCTCAAGAGAGGCCATGATAGTTACTACAATGGATTTTCATAAACTTCATCGAGAAGCGTATGCAGTAATGGAAGAAAAGTCAGGAAATTTCCTGCAAAACAATGACAGGATCCAAAACACTGAGGCAGCAGCAGATTTCAAGGCATTTCAAGTAGCTGCGACTCTTCTGAACTCCAAACCCAAGTCTTGGTTATTTAATTCCTCCTCTTGAAGAAGAACACAAAAGATACAAAGTTGCACTTATTCTTCAAACTTAGCTGTCCACTTCCCATTCCTGGATGAATCATTTGCGAACATGGCATCAGCTATTTGGGTCTTCTCAATCCAAAACAACTGACAGAGTCAGAAAAACAGGCAGATTTTTCACATGGCCTGAATTGACCTCTCACTACACATCTTGGTCAAGTCATGGGCTGGGTTTACCTCTCCTTCCTTCTCTAATGGAATTTCTTCCGTTCACATCATTTTCTCTGCATTAAATTCTAGAATGGGATCCAGGCTGAGTGGACATATATATTCTTTACATACCCAGTAAGCTATTAAATATTAAAGTATAAATTTTGGATGAAAACACAGTGGCTAGGTTGAAAACCTTAATAAGGAAAAATATTAAAGTGAGAAAAAAACCCAAAGAGAATTTTTAAAATTAATGAAGAATAATTAGTCATTCAAGAATGGATGTTGAGTCTGATTAGTTGCTTCAAAATAAGCAAACAAAATCAAGGAAAACAGAAAGCCTTGAACCTCAAGCTCACTTCTTACATGGATACACATCCAAATGAAGGATTTAAAGAAGGGGCGCCTGGGTGGCTCAGTTGTTAAGCGTCTGCCTTCGGCTCAGGTCATGATCCCAGGGTCCTGGGATCGAGCCCCGCATCGAGCCCCGCATCGAGCCCCGCATCGAGCCCCG
>NW_023270839.1:8438967-8480491 GCF_011800145.1 Mirounga leonina
ATCGAGCCCCGCATCGAGCCCCGCATCGAGCCCCGCATCGAGCCCCGCATCGGGCTCCCCGCTCCGCGGGAAGCCTGCTTCTCCCTCTCCCACTCCCCCTGCTTGTGTTCCCTCTCTCGCTGTATCTCTCTCTGTCAAATAAATAAAATCTTAAAAAATAATAATAATAATAATTTGGGAGAAACTAAAGAAAATATGAGATAAAAGTTTACCATTTTAGAGTGCTATGGATTGTTAAACAGGACACACGACTCAGAATCGATAAAAAAGAATTCGTTAAATTTACTATATAATATTTTTTAAAATTCTGGGTGGCAAGAAAACTCCAGAAAGTCAAAAGGATGATAATAAACATTTTAAAAAGGCACATATATATGACAGACATATTACAATTTTCTAAACACAGACAATGTTCCTCAAAATCTGTATAGTTAAAAGACAGTAACATAGTAGGAAATGGGCAGATATATGTGCAGACAATTTATAGAGAAAACATGTAAACAGTTTTAAATATATGAAATGAAGTTCCATCACATTTATAATTAAAGAAACTATTAATAATAAGGGAAGCCTAACTGACAAGCAAAAGTCAAAAACCTCAGTAATCCACAAGGTGTGGGGAAATAGGTTTTCTGCCCAGTCACCACTATTAACAGTACATATTATTCTTTTCCTGAATAATATTTTATTTTCCCTGAAGTGAATAATTAATGATTATATTTTTCTGTTTTAATTGATTTGGCTTTCTCACTTTTTTAAAAAAGATTTTACTTATTTATTTGAGAGAGACAAAGCAGGCATGCCCAAGTGCAGGAGCACGAGCAGGCCGGAGGGGCAGACGGAGAGGGAGAAGCAGACTCCCCACTGAGCAGGGAACCCCATGCCTGGCTCCATCCCAGGACCCTGAGATCATGATCTGAGCCAAAGGCAGATGCTTAACGACTAAGCCACCCAGGTGCTCCTTGGCTTTCGGACTTTTTGATGTGATGCTCCTCAGTTCATAATAACTACCTTCCATTCTTCTGCAGGGTTTGCAAAGTGATCACTGCTTCTTATATAGGCTCTATAAAGAACATGGGGGTGTCCGTAACTTATGTATTTTCTCTTCGGTCCTCTTATGATCTTCCAAATGTCTCCAAAATACACACACACACATTACTTACCATAATTATTTTTTTTTAAAGATTTTATTTATTTATTTATTTATTTATTTATTTATTTATTTATTTGACAGGGAGAGACCCAGCAAGAGAGGGAACACAAGCAGGAGGAGCGGGAGAGAGAGAAGCAAGCTTCCCGCTGAGCAGGGAGCCCGATGCGGGGCTCGATCCTAGGACCCTGGGATCATGACCTGAGCTGAAGGCAGACGCTTAACGACTGAGCCACCCAGGCGCCCCGCTTACCATAATTATTAAAATGTACTTGGTGCCTCTTTTTCCTAACCCTTACCAGAGGGTACAGCACACACTGAGACGCTTCTCTCCTAAGTACTCCTCGGTTTCTTCTTTATTAGGTCTGCTGAGCAAGTTTGCATTGCTCCATATACAGCTCACCCTCTAAAATTTTTCTAACATCACTGTCCACTGTCACTTTTTTTCTGTTCTCTTTGTCGGTTTCTGCCCTTTATAATTTCTTTACCATCTTTTTAACAGGGCTTCAGGGGATATAGAAAGGAAATGTATGGCGCAGCTTTCCTCCGCACTGCAAAACCACCTCACTCGAAGCCTAGTTATTAGAAGGCTAATGATCCATATACTTGCCAAGAATAAAAGGAGGGGCACAGCGGGTGATTTAGATATGAGCCAATTCCTCCATTCTGTCTCTACCCCCACCCCTTGGTGTTGAATATCAGCCTAAGTCTGTTACCTGATTTACTAGAAAAGAAAGCAGGGCAGAGGTCCCTGGCCTCTCTTTTCCTAGCTCAGGTTCATGTGTTCACCCTCCTTTCTTCCCTCCCTTCTTTTTCTAATAAACCCTGGTTTGGGGCTGAAGCTCTCCCATCAACTCTCCTGCCATACTCTGTCAGGAAGACACTGGGCAGAGGCCACCTCCTCAGGCACACCGTGTGTCTCTAAACGTGTCATAGACACAGCAATACCCACCAGGGGTCCCTGAACAACTTGTGGGGCTGGACGTTCACTGCAAGGATGAGCAAGTGACCACTTCACTGTTATGTGGTTTTATCTTGAAATTGCTTACACCTTGGCTGAGGAACTCTTGGCATCAAACTATTCTCAGTGTCACTAAGGAACAGCTGGGGTTGGGGGATGTTACTTCTGGTTCTTATGCTCTAGTCATTTGTATGATTTTGTATCAAGCAGACACTGAGGGACAAACAACCACAGACTGTGCTGGAACCAGAGTGGATCAGGCAGAGACGCTCAGCATCCAGGCCCCTGCTCTGCTCAGGGTTTGTGCTTAGCTCCCCCTGCAGTCCCGTCACTGTGTCACTCAGGGCACAGTAGTAAACAGCTGAATCTGACGCTTGCACTGAGCCTTTCTCCAGGTGGAAGGATTTGGAATCTCTGTCATAGGTGGATTCAAATCCTTTCTTGCTTGCCTTCTCCTTGTCCCTCGAGGCTTTCAGGAGGAGCTCTGGACCTTCTCCTGGATACTGGACATACCAGAGAAGAGTGGGGTAACTTGTCGTTGTATAAGTACAGTTTATAGTCAGGGAATCCTCTTCTGAGAGGGTCACTGGGCCTTCCATCTGGGTCACTGAATCTCCATGGGTTTGTCCTGAAGAAAAAGAAAAGAGACCTTGTCACCTTGGGCATAAAGCTCTTGGATAAAATTATAGTTAAAGGTTTTGCTGACACAACGCAAGAAAGAATCCAAATTTTAAGAGGCATTTACTTACCAAGCATTAAGAGTACCACAGTCATGAAGCCTGGAGAACACTTCATCTCTGGAGTGTCACCTAAATAATGTTCTTCAATCTTACCATGAAGAAAGGTTGGAGTGACAGAGAAATGATCAGTGCAAGCCCACATTTCACACAGGAAATGTGTTTGTGGTAAGAAGCTGCACCCCCTGGTGGACAGGGACTGAAATGGGTGCATGTTGGCCAGAGGCCTCCCAAAGTCAGCCATCTGTGTCATCCCTGACTTCGTGAGGCACATGTCAGTCTGCAGGTGGCCCTTGGAAGTCTGAACAACAGCAATCCTGACCTCTCAGGTCTATTTGTTCTTAAGACACTACCTGATATGGAAGTTCTTTAACATAGCATCCCAGGGCATTTCTGTAGCTGGGAGGATAGCAATCTTCATAAGTATTTTACTATATGACTTTATATTCTCATGTATCCATTGTGGGCCAGCCTATAACCCACTAACTGCCAGAAAAGGAGTAGGGGTTGAATATGCAAAAAGTAATAGAAAGTCAGGTCATTGCTGAGTGAATCTGTGTTTTTGGTATCATGCCCCAATATTTAGAACTGTGACTGTCAGTTTTTAAGCACTCACTAAATATTTGTTAAATTTAACAAAAATAATGGACAAATGGGCTTTACTTGAAATACAGTATTTATGTGGTCCTAAAATCATATCAATCATAAGGAATGCTATCTTTTTAATACAGTTTTTCAGAAGAAAAGTCACAGTATGTTATAGTCAAATATTTTAAGAGTCAACTATTCCTAAATTTCAGAATCATTAAAAAGTGAAAAATAAGAATTCTAGGCAGAAGAAACATCATACATGAAGTTGTCAGATCCCTATGGAATGAACTGAGATTCTTATGTTCTCACTGTTTTATTAACTTCAGCATAAAGTGACTAGTGTATGTGAATCAGGCAGCAAATACTAATGCTATACTCTTAACAGATTTTAGCCTCAAGGATGCCTTCCATTACCATGCCTCTGTCACATTTTGTTGCCAAGATTTAATTTTAAAAAAGTATTTCCCCACAAGGTAAGAAATCAGGATTATCAGGGTAAAGTTCTGGAGAGGGACACATCTTCTGTAAATCCCCATAACAGTTATCTCTAGACACATAGATGGAAGCTTAGCTCAGGCTGTTTCCTGGAGGCCACTCTCCAGAGATTCAGATCAAGGAGTTCATGAGTCCAGAGCCAATATGGGAAAGGTTTTCCAGATGCAGACTGAAGTAAGAAACACAGGCCTGGAAACACTTTAGATTCATGTATCCCTTCCTTTCCCCTCCACCTTCTAAATCACATTGTCAGAGCCTGCCACAAAACTATGCTAGAAAGGAATTTGGGACAAGATCCTACAAACCTATACTCAAATATGCAGGGAGAATCCCAAAGAGGTTGGGATGATGCTGGTTGAAAATAAACAGGGGGCAACTGGGTAACTCAGTCAGTTGAGCTTCAGGCTCTTGGTTTCGACTGGGGTCATGATCTCCGGGTCTTGGGATGGGAGTCACCAGAAGTCTGCTCAAGATTCTCTCCCTCCCCATCTTCCTCCCTCTCTGCCCCTCCCCCCACCCATGCTTGCACTCTCTCTCTCCCCCTCTCTAAAATAAATAAATGAAATCTTTTAAAAAAAAATAAACAGTATAGCACATGGATGCAGAAAGACATTATAACTTTAAGAAAAAGCATAGTTTCAGGCCAATGAAAGCCTACAGGAGAAATATTTTGCTTTTTGGGTCACACAAGAAGCCTTGGACAACATTGACGGAATATACTGCATAGAGAATTTGGATATTTAATGGCTTTTATTAATGTGTAATTTACATAACAATAAACTGCACCAAATTAAATAATTCTGTATGATTTGACTCATGTATATCCTTGTCAAACCATCACCACAATCTAGATAATGAACATATGCATCACCCCAAATGTTCCTTCATGTCTCTTTGTAATTCTTCTCACAACTCTCTCCTGCCCCATTTCCAGGAAACACTTTGGTCATGAAGTAGTCTACATATTTCATAATTTTGTATAAATTTTATACAGATTGCACTCTTTTGTCTGGCCTCTTCTCAACATAATTATTTTGAAATTCTTCATTGGTCATAATTATCAAGACAGTTTCTTTCTGTTGCTGTGTAGTATCCTGTCACATGCATATAAAACAATTTGTCTATTCATCTGTTGATGACCGTATCAATTGGTCCACACGGGGCTGTTAAAAATAAAGCTGCTGTGAACACTTGTGTTTAAGATATTCTATAGTCACGGGGCGCCTGGGTGGCTCAGTCATTGGGCATCTGCCTTCGGCTCAGGTCATGATCCCAGGGTCCTGGGATAGAGCCCCGCTTCGGGCTCCCTGCTCAGTGGGGAGCCTGCTTCTCCCTCTCCCACTCCCCCTGCTTGCATTCCCTCTTTCGCTGTGTCTCTCTCTGTCAAATAAATAAATAAAATCTTTAAAATATATATATATATTCTATAGTCATATGCTTTCATTTCTCTTGGGTCCATATCTGGGAGTAGAATGGTTGGATCATATGGTAGGTGTACATTTGACTTTGTTAAACCAATTTGTTCTAGTAGCTGTTTTTGTAGATTCCCTAACATTTTCTGCTCAATTATGCTGCGGTTAATAAAGATAAGTTCACTTCTTTCTTTCCAAACTGTATGGCTTTTATTTCTTCCATGTGCCTTATTGCATTGGCTAGAACCTCTACTTCAATATTAAATACAAGTGGTAAGAGCCAAAAGTCTTCCCTCGTTTCTGACACCAAGGAGAAAGCATTTCAGCTTTCACCATCAACTAGGACATTTGATGTAGGTCTTTTGTTAGCCCTTTTTTAAGTTGAGGAAATTCCCTTCAATTCTATCTAATTTGCTGGAAGTTTTAATCAGGAATGAACTTGGATTTTGTCAAATGCTTTCTCTGTACCTATTGAGATACCCTCCTAAACTGTTCATCTCCTACTTGTCAATCTCTTTGGATATATTATTGATAAATTGTCACAACAAAATAAATACTAAAGAAGACATCACTTCCCATTTTACAAATAATGAAACAAAGCTCAAAAGTATCCAGAAAGTTCATGGCAGAGCTAATAGTTTAGAAAACAAAGCTGGATGATAGTAAAAGCCTGTTCCCTGTTTTTGCCAATATAGATTGTTGTCAGAGAAAGATTGAGAGAGAGACTAGGCAGTAATAAAATGACTTCTTCCCAAGCCTTTGAAATATTTTAAGACAATCTTTTATAGGTTCTTTATTTATGCAAATGCAACCAATAAAAAAGAATTAAATAATTGCAGGGTTGGCTCTTTTACCAAAAGAGGAAAGAAAACATATTATAATGGATGCCCAAACTGCTCTTCAGGAGCTGACCATTGGGTAGTGGCTTCACCTTCCATTCAGAGCAATTATTAGACACTTGTTTTAAGCAATGCACTGTAGCAAGAGTGACAAACTCTCCTAGGGTTCTGTGATGCACCGATATATTGGAGCTCCATCCATGACTAGTGATCACTCTCTTTCTCTGTTCCTTGAAACTTGCTTGTGATAATGCAGTCCAGAACATAGTTATTCCAATTACCTACTATAAATGTTTCCCCAAAATTTTGAAATAGAATGGCCTTATGATCCAGAAATTCAACATCAGGAATCTATTCAAAAATTGAAAGAATTTGGCTATATCCCTATAATATTGAGGTGATTGTAGATTCCTATTTCCACCAAATGGTGGAAGAAACCCAAAAGTCCATCAAGAGATACAGATAAACAAAATGTGCTATGTACATACACTGGAATATTATCCAACCTTAAAAAGGAAAGAAATGTGGGCATGCGGTGGAACATGGATGAACCCTGAGGACATTATGTCAAATGAAATGTCACAAAATGACCAATACTGCATAATTCCACCTCTATGAGGTATCTAAAGTAGTCAAACTCATGGAAAGAGAAAGCAGAATGGTAGTTCCCAAAGACTGGAGGGATGGAATAATGGAGAGTTATTGTTTAATGAGTATAAATACTCAGTTTTTCAAGGTGAAAAGAATTTTAGAAATGGATGGTGGTGCTGGTTGAACAACAGTGTAAATGTATTTAATACCACTGATCTGTGCAATCAAAAAAATTTTTTAATGGTAAAAGTGTATGATAAAATGGTAAAAGTTTGTAATTAAAAACATTTCAAGAGATTCTTAAGATTTCTTCTCTACATATCTGTCTTCCTAAGAAATATAAGAGGGTGTTACAATACAAGACCAATTATCAACCATCCATTATCGTTCAAATTTTAAGGCACTGAGCAAATGGAGTTAGAGGTGGAAGGAGGAAAATGGAGAGAATGAGGATTTTGGAGTATGGAACATTTTTTAAAAGATTTTATTTGTTTATTTATTTATTTGAGAGAGAGAGCACGAGTAGGGGGAGGGGCAGAGGACACAAGGAGAAGCAGACTCCCCGCTGACCTGGGAGCCCGAACTGGGGCTAGATCCCAGGACCCTGGGATCCTGACCTGAGCCAAAGGCAGACACTTAACCAACTGAGCCACCCAGGTGCCCCTGGAGTGTGGAACACTGATCAAACAGGAGAGCTTGGAAGTGTGCAAACTAAACCATATGTTTGCAAAAAATACTTTTGAAGGAGTGTTGAAATCAAGAGCAGGAACAGACAAAGGGGAAAATTCATACTCTGCTCTTTCATTGTGTCCCCCTAAGAACCCCTAATGATGATCATTTGTTAATGAGACTGGTGGGAAGCAGGTAAGCCTTCTGTATGCAGACTGAGCACACCTATGCTAGAGGTGTTAATAAGATGGAATGAACACTAATATGAACTTGTCACAGAGCAGGACCCTTAAAAATTAAATGCAAGTACAACGACTCACAGTAAACAAACCTAATTAAATTAAATCATTACATGGTATAAAATGGCATGATATAAAACAAAAACACAAAAAGCACAGAGGCATTTCACAACTTTCCTTAGTCTAACAATGCCTGTAACATAATATATGCTCAATAAATATTTACTGAACAAATTGATCTGAAAATCCAACTATTCACACACATTATTACTGATTTTTAAGTCAAATGTTTCTAAATTTCCTTAGCCAATTCTTCTGGCTAAATCTAATTGCAAAATGGCAATTTGTTTACTGTGGCTATTCTAGTCTTCAATAAACAATTTCAACACAAATTTATAGGGATAAGGATGTTTTTGATGCATGATAACTTTTATCCAGCGAGATATTTTCTTAGAGTGAGTTTTTCCCTTGAAGCCTATACCTGTTCCACTTCTTGTCTGGGATGGCAATCCCCCGCCTTGGGCCCTACAGCAGGGAGATGCATCAAGAAGAGCCCTGGGGTTTGGCTACAGCCCCCTCCATCACGCATTTTACTGTAGACTCCCTCAGTGCACAGAAATACACCACAGAGTCCTCCAGCTCTGAATCAAAGGTGACAAGTTGGATGGGTTTTCTTGTCTTCGGGAAATCCAATGAGTAGCAACCTTCTGTAGCATTTTGCTGGCTGTAAGAATCTTGATGAATACGGAATATCATCACTCCACCACTGGGCTACTTGTACCACATAGACTATAACTTAGATCACTGGTGTTATATGTGCATTCCAGAGTGACAGCACCCTTCTCCTGCACCAACTTTGCTGGTTGGGCTTGTTACCTTCTGACAATTATGGATCCTAAAGGAAAAAAACATGGAATCAGGGGTGTCAGAGTAAGTGATGCGGCACAAAGAAATTCTGTATTACATGCTACAATCCCTCCTTCCCATAAGACCCACAGGAGACTGCCTATCTCCCTTGTTTTAGGTCATAGAGCAGGCACATTCCCACTGGGACTCTCCCTACCTAGCCACATGGAAGCCATGACCACCTTCAGGAGCCTGGAGAGCAACAAGTTTGAGTTCTCCCACTAGATGGAAAATGTCTTCTTCTTCAATTTCAGAGCTTGGCACCATGAGGGGAGTCTGACAGGGTGAGGGAAGGACTGCTGAGTATGTGTTGCTGTGGCCCAAGAACAGGAAACAGGGCTTTCCTGGTGTAGCAAATGTGTGGGTCATGTCACACTTCTCTATGAAAGAGCTGAGATTCCCACTACCCAAAATTCTTTTGCATTAAGCCACTTTAATTGAGAACCTTACATCTGAAAATAAATATGAGTAAAATTTATATTGAAATGCGGATTTGAGGATTGATGGTTTAACTAACTGTGATGTTCATTCATTATATCTGCGATAAAGTGGGTGGGTGGCACTTAAAGAAAATATGACAGATAGGGCTCACTTTGGGAGCACATTTTCTAAAATTAGAATGGTACAGAGAAAATCAACATGGCCCATGTGCAAGAATGACATGCAAATTCATGAAGCATTCCATAATCTTTAAATACCACATGTAATGAATTATGGAAACAACATAAGACGTAAGAATCATGAAAAAAGAATGTAAGAATCATGTATGCCTGCCCTATGTGATTTCACCCAAGGTAGACATAAATCACTTTATGATAAGAAGACGAAGTGTTTAGACTAATCACTGTAGCTCTTTCAATGTACCTACTGTTATGTCAGTGTTCCTCCTCACTGTCAATGTCTATACAGATGCCTGTGTTGGGGCCAAATTCAGAAAATTCTTAATCACTTTTTGCTAAAGAGCGTAGACTGAAGACCTCAGACAATAGATCCTGTCACCGAGGTCTCCTCACTGTTTCATTTCCACAGCTCAGCTCAGTTCTGTTCAGAAAGGCCAGAATAGATGCCAGAGTTTGGTCATTAAGTTATCAATCCTTTGAATTTATACTTTTCCTCTTACCTCAGCTGAACCATAGTAAGCTTCCATGCTTCGTATGCTCAGTTCTGAGGACACGAGGTAACCACTCAGTCTTCTTATACTCCTTCTCTCCCCCAGTACCCTCAACACACACACACACACACACGCACACTCATGCACACACACGCAGATACCAACGTGGGCAACGCCATCTTCCTCAATTATCCAAAAGTATGTGGTGCTGTTTTCCCTGACCCTTTCCGGAGGGCACGGCACACACAGGTGCTTCTACAATAGGTCCGGGTTTCTCCTTGTCTAGTCTTTCATGCAAGTTTGCCCTTATCCATATACAGCTCATTTTCTAAAATTGGTTGGTGTCACTGTCTGCTTTTTTCATGTTTCTGTTTGTGCCTATGGCTTTCTGCCTTTTGGGATGTCTTTACTAAATTTTTTAAAGAATATTAGAGAGGCACCTGGGTGGCTCAGTCAGTTAAGCTTCTGAGTTCAGCTCAGGTCATGGCCTCAGGGTTCTGAGATTGAGCCCTGCCTCCTACTCCTTGCTCAGCAGGGAGTCTGCTTCTCCCTCTCCATCTGCCCCTCCCCCTGTTTGGGTTCATGCACTCTCTCTCAAATAAATAAATAAATAAATAAATAAATAAATAAATAAATAAAATCCTTTAAAAAAAGAATATTAGAGAAATCAAGAGATAAACGTGTATTATTAATTTACCATGCGTGGTTTTTTTTTTTTTAGAGATTTTATTTTTAAGTAATCTTTACACCCAACATGGCCTTGAACTTAAAACCTCGAGGTCCAGAGTCCCAACTCTACCCACAGAACCAGCCAGGCACCCCAAATCTACCATGTTTATCCAAATGTCTGAGAAAACTCTTATTATATATCCCTCAAATTGTTTAAAGTATATTTTCACATGCATTTATATTTACACAGGTTGGAAAATAAAAATTACATTTTAAAACAATTAAATAAAAAAATCACTTTAAACTAAAAATATATAAATAAGATAATAGGGAATGTATTAATATTCTGATCATAGCCCATTCATAAAATCTGCAGATAAGGAGATGATAATTAAAGAAGATTGCAACAATTTTGACAAAGTCTTGCACTGCAACAGACATTGCTTTTCTATTATTCTTTACACAACTTCACTGACTCCCATACATTCTCCAGTCCCATGATTTGTGGCTCTCTGTGAGAGGTTGTAAAACAGGAGTTAGAAAAATCTACAGGATTTCCCTCCCAGTGTCACCTATCGATCTATATTGTGAGGAAACATCAGTGCAAGAGCATTTTCTCTCACCGTATTTCCTGGGCACTGAGAACAATCTCATTTGAGTTCCTATTGTCAGAAAGCCAACTGATCTATTTAACTGTCCAGGACATGAGCCACTTCCTCCATTCTGTTTCTGCCCACACCCCTTCATGTTGAATATCAGCCTGAGTCGCCACCTGATTCACTAGAAAGAAAGCAGGGCAGAGGTCGCTGGCCTCTCTTTTCCTTGTTCGGGTTCATGTGTTCACCTTCCTTTCCTCCCTTCCCTTCTTTCTCTAATAAATCCTGGTTTGGGACTGAAGCTCTCCCATCAACTCTCCTGTCATACTCTGTCAGGAAGACATTGGGCATCACCACCTTCTCAGGCACACTGTGTGTGTCTAAAGATGTCATAAGACACAGCAACACCCACCAGGGGTCCCTGAACAACTTGTGGGGCTGGACGTTCACTGCAAGGATGAGCAAGAGACCACTTCATTGTCATGTGATTTTATCTTGAAATTACTTATGCTCTGGCTGAGGAACTCTTGGCATCAAACTGTTCTCAGTGTCACTAAGGAACAGCTGGGGTTGGGGGATGTTACTTCTGGTTCTTATGCTCTAGTCATTTGTATGATTTTGTATCAAGCAGACACTGAGGGACAAACAACCACAGACTGTGCTGGAACCAGAGTGGATCAGGCAGAGACACTCACATTCTAAGTTCCTGTCCTGCTCAGAGTTTGTGCTCCACTCCCCCTGCAGTCCCGTCACTGTGTCACTCATGACACAGTAGTAAACAGCTGAATCTGACGCTTGCACTGAGCCTTTCTGCAAGTGGAAGGATTTGGAATCTCTGTCATAGGTGACTTCAAATCCTTTCTTGCTTCCCTTCTCCTTGTCCCTCGAGGCTTTCAGGAGGAGCTCTGGACCTTCTCCTGGATACTGGATATACCAGAAAAGAGTGGGATACCCAGTTGTTGAATAGGTACAGTTTATAGTCAAGAAAGCCTCTTCTGAGAGGGTCATTTGGCCCTCTGTCTGAGTCACTGAGTCTCCATGGGTTTGTCCTGAGGAAAAAGAAAAGAGACTTGCGTCACTTTGGGCATAAAGCTCTTGGATAAAATGATAGTCAAAGGTTTTGCAGACACAACGCAAGAATGAGTCCAATTTTTAAGAGGCATTTACTTACCAAGCATTAAGAGAACCACAGTCACGAAGCCTGGAAAACACTTCATCTCTGGAGGATCACCTAAATAACGTTCTTCATTCTTACCATGAAGAAACATTGGAGTGACAGAGAAATGATCAGTGGAAGCCTACATTTCACACAGGAAATGTGATTGTGGTAAGAAGCTGCACCCCCTGGTGGACAGGGACTGAAATGGGTGTATGTCGGCCAGAGTCCTTAAACAATGAAAAAGACAATACCAGACTGGTCATGCAATTACAACTCCAGACCCCTTTATAAAATCCAAACCTTGGAGAAGCAACATTAATTCAAGTTGCTGAATTAATGAAAATCTCATATATATGTCATTTTACAAAAAAATCATGTGGTCAGTGTCGGTCAATATGTTTTTAATGTTGGTCACAACTTTCAAATACTATAAAGACAATGAGGTTTCTTAACTTTCTAACTTTTCTTAACCCTTTCATGTATCTCCTGCATCCTATTAGAAATGCACAGTAAATACATGAATTTTTTTTGTATTCATGTAATTCAAAAACTTTTGTCAGAAAGACAAAGTCTCACAGCAAAAAAGACAACGTAGGAACTAATAAAAAATGCTTGAGCAGGTCATCTGAATATACATTTCCAACTAAGAGCCTTATGTAACCACTTCTTTAGAAACATAAAACAGAACCATGGAAAAGTTCAATAATCCCATCTTGGTTACAGAAAATTTGGCACAAATTTTGTAAAGAATCACTAGGAATGATTGATTTGATGATCCACTAGAACAAGATATATCAAAGCCAAGACAGCTGCCTGGTGCAGCCAAATGATCTCTACTGAGCACTTGCTACAATCCTCCAGAGACAACGCATCACACTGAGAATATATTGGATGCAACATTAAACAAACACCAGTGGGGAGACTTTTCTAGGATGGCAGACAATGGGGCTATTCATGCCTTTCTGGAAGTCAACAAAATCCCATGAAGTTGGAAAGGTGAAATATGCTCTGAAATACTGTCCTAAGGAAACATTTGAGTATCTCCAAAGGGATCTTACACAACTGCATTCCTTACATGAGCTATGAGTACGGACGGGTAATAGGATTTTATTTTCTACATGGATGGAACCACTCTCTTGCCTGAAAATCACAGCAATCACAAGAGTCCAATATCAACTGGATTTTGTGTTTACTGCCTATTCCATTTCAATTACTCTCTAGATAGCAGAGGAAATTTCTCTGGGACAGTTAGGTAAGGTCAGGCCTCACACAGAAACTTCCCTTCTCCTATCACACCCTAATCCTGTGGAAAAGTGGAAACAACAAATGGAATATTAAAACTGAAATGAATTATTATAGCAGTTACCCTTGAACTACTGTGGCCTGGCAGAGCCTTAGCCCTCGTGGCCCTGCATCCTTCCCTTACAAAGTCCTAGGCTGTCTCATTATAAACTGTTCACTGTGGCCCACATAACTCAGATGTCCCAACCCATACGTATTCCAACCTTCACAAACTGAACTAGGTAAGTGAACCCTTGACACTCTTTCTTTCATCCCAGGTACAGGCTGTTCTGTGGCCATTCATTTAATCACCATTACATGACCTAAATCTTTGGTGCTCTGAACAAAGTCTCAGAAAAAGATTGCCATTGAGATGCATGAAATGACCTTATATATACAATTTATTACCAGTTTGGCAGATAAAGTACAAAAATGGACCCTTGGCTACATGTTTATCAACTAGTATGACATTATGCATATTTCACTGACAAGAATTGAAAAAGTTACTCATATTAGAGGTCTTAACCTGAGGTTCTCCAGAAAATCAACAGAAGGAGACAGTCCACAGGTGAGTGCATATGGAAGATCCTTGAAATAAACATGTAATTGCATGAAGCAGACAGATCCACCAAGGTCATTAGAAGAGAATTCTCCTAGATGATTGGAACCACCAATTTTAATACTTTGCATCCTTTTGTGGTTCTTTTTATTCATTTTAGAGGTATTTTTCCATTTTAATGGTAAAGTATTACATACTTCTGATTATCTTGACTTTGTTCTCTTACTAATAAAATAACTTGCATGCGTATAGCTTTTATTTGAGACAATACCCACCCTAGCGCTATAGTTCAGCTCTGCACAGACTTTGCTAGTGTAACAAAGATTAAAAATTATTGCAGGGGTGCCTGGGTGGTGCAGTTGGTTAAGCATTGGATTCTTGGTTTCAGCACAGGTCTTGATCTCAGGATCGTGAGGTTGAGCCCTGTGTTTGGCTCTGTGCTCAGCGGGCAGCCAGCTTGAGATTCCCTCTCCCTCTTCTTGTGCTCTTCCCACTTGAGCTCTCTCTAAAATAAATCAATTAATTAAAAAAAAAGAATCACTGGATGTGTTATTTCATATGATCTCCTGGAAAAAAGAAGTAATAACCATACCCTAATTGGTACTGCTAGAGTGAATCTTCATAAATTAAATTACCCCTAAAATGTGAAAAAGTATCTATTGATAAAAATTTAGGATGGAGTTCATTCAACTAAACTTGTGTACAGAACGTGATCTTAATTAGATGAGTTTACCCAAACTTCAACACAATCTCTGTATTATCAATGGCCAAATATATTTTGTAGAACTATAAGTCAAGTCTGTAAAGGAATTCAAAACTTGAAATGATGAATTATTCCTATGAAAATAACTTCAAAGTTCAAAACCTCAGAGGTAGGAAACACTGAGAGTGGAGACAGAGGTGAAGTCATGTGTGTGCCCTGTGGCATGTGCTTCCACCCACCAAGACATATGGTTCTCAGAAGCTTATGGATTGTATGCTCCCATCAATATGACATTTTTCAAACACAAAAATAAGAATAGACCAATGTTTGCAAGGAGTGGGGAATAGGGAAGCATGTAATGGCAAAAGAATAGCACAAGGGAGTTTTGGAGAGCAAAGAAACTATTCTGTATAGTGATTGTATGATGGTTACATGATCTATACAAAGTATTAAATTTCAGAATTCACAGAAACGTACACCAAAAATAGTGAATTTTCTATATAATTATTTTAAAATAAAAAATTTAGGGGGACCTGGATTGCTCAGTTGGCTAAGGGTCTGCCTAGAGGTCGGATCATAATCTTGGGGTCCCAGGATATAGCTCTGCATCTGGCTCCCGGCTCAGACAGGAGTCTGCTTCTCCCTCTCCCATTGCCCCTCCTTCCTGCACAAGCCCTCTGTCTCTCTCTCTCTCTCTCTCAAATAAATAAATAAAATCTTAAAAAAAAAACTCAATTGGGGTATTATAAATAAATAAATAAATAATTTCAACACTGACGTCAAAATGGCAAAATAGGAATTTTCTACCATGTCCACCTCCCCCTCCCAAAAAAAAACCCCATTGATTTTCACAGTCATACACTAAACTAAAGAGAGTGCCTATGAAGAAGTCAAGCAGGGAAGACACAGCACATCATGGAACAAAACAAATCTGAGATTGGATAGATTGAGGAGGGCATGAAGAACAAATTCACTTTACCCTCCTCACCCATGCCCATGTGACACAACTCCGAGCCAAGAGAAACCTTCCAGCCTTGATTTCCCCATGGAGGGAAGTGAGAACATGTGAGTGAACACATGGCCCTCCAGCTCTGGAGGTTGCTGCCAAAGAGAACCCTCTTTCTAGCCCCATCCAGGATACTGAGGTGTACTGCTCACTGGGGAGTGGGGTTCACCTAGTAGAACAGCACCCAGGGCTCTTGGAGGGCAGTAAACCAACAAGGACCCTACAAACCATGGCACAGCCTCCATTAGGAATCTGCCCATGAGCCACTGGAGATGGCCTGCATGCAGACCCTCACAAATGGTCCATGGGCACACACAACACTCAGTCTGTCACCCATACATCATCCCACCCTGTGGCCTGCTACCAGCACACACAGGGCGGCAACAAGAGTGAACTTTTGTAAGGGGCTAGCGAGCATGTGCTGAAAGCAGCCCCCCTCTGCCAGATTGGGAGAAATCGCACATAGGCAGTCAGCACCATCCTAGAGAAAGCAAACAAAAGGGAGACTCTCAGCACCCAGTCTGCCTTCACAGGATCAAGAGAAGGCCTTAAAGTTTGTAGCACATTGTCGCAGGAAGTAGGAAACAAATAGCCAACCCTGCTGAAGGTTGAAAGCCTGAATGTGTCTGGATCTGAGCTATGTACTCACTGCACACTCTGGCTAAAACACTGCATCAGTTCTCATCTAAGTATGATCAAGCATTCAAACCTGTAGGGACTGCACCCTCTCTGCCACTTCTAACTTGATTTAAGAAGAAATAAACTAATAATACAGAAACATGCTTCCTTCTGATTCCATTATCAGGCCTGGAGGAATTGGACCAATCGGGAGTCACCTTCCTTCTACTGCAAATATGGAGCTGGAAATATAAGGAGGGAAAGAATCAAGCCCGTTGACGTGTTGGGCTACAGTTCTAACCTTCTTTGGTTGGATGTGATAAACTGAATTTAATCTGAGGACTTCCCCGGTAAGAGAAAGCCAGTTACCTAATACCCAGCAATCATAACTCAGCTAAGAAGAAGCACTGTCACCCTATCAATTGCCAATTATATCCATCGTTAGTTATGAAGACTTGGAGGGACCTTGAAAGGAGCCTATCCTTGAGTAGGGGCGGGAGAATGAAGGAATTAAATATTTACTCAATTTGTTTCATTCCATTGATTTCTCTGCAGCACTAGAGAAATAACTTTTTTAAAAAAAAGAAGGTTGTAGTTAGTAATGTTTAATTCAGTCAAACATGAACACGTGGAGGGAGGTCGGTAGCACATCATCTCTACATTAGCCATTAGTCCAAATGCCTTCGTGCAATCTACTAATAGTAAGGTGGTTGATACATGCATATAAAAGTTTTCCCATATTATCACAGAAAGAAAGGTTTTCCTTATAATGATAACAAAAAATACAAGTGCAAGAATATATTGAATAAGCTTCTAACAGCAGAGCATCATTAAGAAAGAGAGACATTAAAATGGAAAGAAACAGTATGTTCTCAAACAATCAAATAATCACATATACACTTTAAGGACTTATTTTTCACAAATCAATTTATAAATATAATTCAAACAGAAAGCTTAAATTAAAATTATGAGTCAGTAACAGAATTGTCCTTTCCTTCTTTTGTTATCATCTACTAATAATCAATGATGTGGAAAAGTTTTCCTAGGTACTAAAAATATAGAAATGAATGAAATACAAAATTCTGTCTCCTAAGTTGTATTAGAGAGTTATTATGAACAAACACTTACAGAATTTTGCAAATGAGAAGAGATTTCTGAGTTTTATCTGAAGCTCGCATTGTCAAATCACTCCCTATCTAAATTCTCCTTAAACACACAAATAGTACTTCCCATCTGTGTGCTTGAAGGAAAATCTGGGGCACAATTTCTGAACAAGAAAGTATTCAAGGCACATAAAAATGGCGGTCAAGGGGTGTCTGGGTGGCTCAGTAAACTAGGCAGCTGACTTCAGGTCATGTCATGATCTCAGGTTCCTGGGATCCTGCTCTCCAAGCTCAGAGGGGAATCTTCTTCTCCCTTTCCTTGTGCCCCTCCTCCCACTCATGCTTGCACTCTATTTTTCTCTCTCTCTCTCAAATAAAATCTTTTAAAAAAAGAAGTGTCTGTCAAATTTTGCCCCAAATACAGAGGAACAAAATTAATTTGAAAGTGTAATTAATTAAAATATACCACAGGTCTATATTAAAGCACATATTAAATGGAAACTTAAAAAAATAAATTTTTTAAAAAGCAGATGTTTGAGGGAGACTTGATAAAGTGGGGAATGATCAAATCAAAATACATAAAGTGAAAAAATCATGATCCAAATTATAATAAGAATTTTTAGCATAACAGGAATATTAGCAATATTATCTGATTACAGAACTATCACTTTCATATTTGCATTTTCTGTCTTTCTATATTAGGTATGTAATGTTTTAGAATCGAAAAATCATAAATGTTACTTTGAAACACAATACTTAAGTGCCCATCCATAGTAAGGACTGTATTGCTGGTACCTAGGGGTTATTTATAGAAGAGCAGTCTGAATAGCAAATGTAAAGTCATCTTAAAACCTGAATTTCAAAATAAAACATTACTAACTCCATTCAAGAATCCATTAAAAAACAGTCATCCAACAAAAGGTTCTAAACCTGTCTGGGTCATCTCCATCTTAATAGTTTTATTATATGCTTGTAATGTCTACTACATTAGCTTCCACCTACAGACAAACAACAGTACAAAAGCTATACTCGAAGGTCTGTGTCAAAGGACAGCGGGCTGCCCCAATTGCAGGTTTGAGTGCAGGCAGCAGGTGCCTGGGAAGCAATGTGTGCTTGCTGAGCAGAAGTACACAGCTGAGTCTTCGGGTTGGGTGTCTTTGATGTGCAGGGAGAAGCGTTTGGCCGTCCTATTCAAAAAAACAGTGAGTCTTTGGTCTTCTTTTTTGGCCATGCTTGAACTAACGTATATAAGGAGCTGGGGACCTTTTCCAAGTTCTTGCTTATACCAAGGGAAGTAATTTGAGGTACTGTCTGAATAACTGCAGTTGATAACAGAGCTGCTTCCCTGCTGGACACTCAGGGTAGAAGGATGCTGCTCCACCTTCTCTCCTTGGCTGAACCCTGTGCAGAAAGAAAAGGTCAGAGGAAGGAGAAGAGATTCCAGATTATTCTGCTTCAGAATTCTCCTCTTCTACACTAACTGAAGGAAACCTGAGTAAAGGCAGTCTTGACTTCTGAAGAATATCCACTAATACACTGTTTCCCATAAACCCTCAACTCACAGTTCAGCTGCAGCCACGAGAATATGATTAAAGCTCCCATGGATGTCTTCATGGTTCCTCCCAGTTACAGTCACTTTGACAATTGCAGCCTCCAGCCAGCTCAGCTCCTCCTCTTGTCAGGCCATCCCTTCTTTCCTCTAACAGAGTACTTTCCCACATTGTCTACCAGCCAATAAGAAAAAGACCCTGCTTCTGGCGTAGCCAATCAGATGCACTAAAATGAACCCTCCACGTGTTCTGCATCAGCACAGGTGCATCTGTGGTCACATCTTGTGGTCACATCTCCACTGAACTCACTGGGGAAATGCTCTTCTCTTAGCCTGTGCCTCTGAGGGACTCAGGTGAATCAAGGCAGCAATAGTCAAGCAAATTATATCTTAGATCAGGGATGAAGTGCACAGTGAGAATGCGGAGACTGAGATTTATACCTCTGCACACTACTGAGTCACTGTTAATAAGTTGGAAAGAGGTAGATGCTATTGCTATTTATTCAGTGATGGCCCTGGGGTACATGTTTAAAGTCAGGAAGGATTCAAGATTCAGTCTCTTAAACAAAGAAAATGTAAAACCTTCCCTTTCTGCCAAATCTACCATCCTCATTTGTCTGTTATGGAGAAAAACTATTTGTAAAAGGAACTTGGAAGCCAAAGATTAGAGTAAGAGAGAGAAGATCATATGATATTTCAAATGCCTCTTTTCTCAGACTCTGCTCCTCCTCTAGTCTTGCTCATGACCTTGCAATTCCCAGAGAGTTGACTGTACCAGCAGTCAAAATGTTTAATCTTCCCTCAATTAAGATGACTATGACAAAAGTAAAAGTCCAAATCTTAATGATAAAGGAGCAGGAGAGTAACTTAAATCAGTTATTACTATTTCAACTATAGGAAACTTTTTGACCCAAGGTTTGAATAATTTGAATAGAGAAATCTGACATGATTTAAGAAATCTATTTGAATGCTGTATGTCTTATATAATGCAAAGTATTGAAAGACAGAGTGGAGAATTCTGAGAAAACATCAAGATGCAAACTCAGGAAATATAACCGTATGTAACTTTATACTTGAAGTGATTACATTTTTCTCCAATCAAAATAGATGACATGTCCTCCAATGCAATTACTGACCCATAGCCTCAGGAAAATTTCCTCTAAAGTATTAGCCATCTATCCTGTCATGCTTCCCACTTCCTGACCAACACTAATTCACATTCCATACTCCATCATATTTCACCTAAACACCACTGCAGTGTTCTTTCCCCAAGACTCATTGATAAAGTTCTCCAGTCCTTGAGTTTCCAGAATTATCTCTCTCTGCCAAAACCCCTTTCTCATTTACATTACTTTCTGGAAATTTCTGATGTCCCCTGTGAGAATAAATCCAGGGAAACATAAATATTGTGTGCTCCAGGAAAGGACCAACAGGAAACTGGCCCTAAAGAACTGATCAGGAGAAATGGTCTCTGGGAACCAAGACTACCTCATTTCCAAAAGTGGAAGCCCCTTTCCTGTGATTCCTACTCATGGATCCTCAGAAATGACCAAGAATAAAACTCATCTTCCTTCCACCTCTCCCACCCTGAAAGATTTAAAGACAGCTATGGTGAAGGATATCAACACAATATATAAATATATGCATATATATGAAATGTGTTTTTATGTATGGAAAACTTCTTGATTCGGAGAAATTTCCTCTCTCACCCATTCCCCATTAAATAAGAATTCTCAAACTGTTCTTTTGGCAAATTTCCGTCTTATCTGAGATAGATATTTAGATCAATATTTGCACTTTTGAGGTGTGACACTCAGAACGGAATGTAATGGACTGAATATGACCATTCATATGAATAATGCTCTTCCATGCATTAAGTATTGTACAAATAAGGCCATCCCTTGGGCAAAATTCCCAGCTCCCTGATTATTTCATAGAATATTGTTGTACTTATGGTCAAAGTGTTGGCCCAGAAAATCTTCATCTACCTTCTTCATGGACTGCCAGCTGCAGGAATCTTCCAATTCCAATGATCTTTTTTGCACTATGTGTGAGTTATACTCATTATACTCAACCTGCTTTCAAGGGATGTCCACCTGGGATAAGAAATGTATTTGCTATTTTGGGGCAAGTCCTTAGAAATACATGTCGGTGTTCACACGGCACCATCACCTTTGGCTTTCTTCTATAGACACAGTGAGTGATGCATGAGTTTGCTGGTAAAATAACAGTGGCTCAACCTGAGTTGTCTTTCCTGCCCAAGGTCTCAGACATTTACACAAAGTGGAACTCTCCATTCAGGCATTCAAACTGAGGGACCATGACTTTTTCAGACCCAAAGTGCAGAGATAAATGCCTGGGCTTGCATTAGACACTTTCTCTTTATTCAGCACGAAGGTCCTACAGCAAGGAGGCAGGGGAAAGAATGCTAAAGAGGAAGTGAGGAAACCCTGTGTCTTTCCCCTCCAGCTCATTCACTACCTAATTGTTCCATACTGTCACCTTGGAAACAGTCTCTCTTGTGTAAAGTAAGTGGCTGGGCTTGCATTAGACACGTTCTCTTAACCAAGCAGGATGGTCCTATAGCAAGGAGTGGAAAGAATGTCAATAAGGAAGTGAGGAAACCCACTTTCTTTCTCACCTCACTCATTCACTACTTAATTGTTTCTTACTGTTATCTAGGTTACAGTCTCTGATGTGTAAAATAAAGTTGGACTCAAAAATTTCTAAGGGCGCCTCCAGCTCTAAATTTCTTTTGTACTATATTACAAGGCAAAAATTTATTGATGACCAGTTGTGTGCACTGTGGACAAGTGTCAGAGTGGGGTGAAATTGCCTACATCATAGAACCCCAAGACTATTTTCACAGCTACATGTGATCTAGTGGGTCTGAGGATGATCTTAATCAATGGCTGAGGCCTCTTCAGAAGCAGAGATACAGTCCTCAGGATGAAATCTTATCAGGGTTTTCATTTCTTCCAGAAGATCAATAACGTATCAAGGAGAACTAAATCCATTAAAAATGTAATAAAACAGGATTTATTCACTGAGTGGAAAGTCCTTCACAGGCAGTGAGACCAGGGGGCTCCGTGGCTGAACTATGGGTAAGCAGGATATTCTTCTGGAGATGTATTTCTTATATATATCTATTACAAATAATTTATATATCCTACTGAAAAAAGGACTCTCTGCAGTTGAGACAACCTAGGGGAGGTGGATGAGCTTACTGATACGGAAAGCGAGAAACACTTCTTAAAACAGCCTAATTGCTTACTGGATTCTGGCTTTCTCCTTGAAACTTTACTTTGGAGTTTCAAAATTTCCAGCCACGGATATCTATACAATTTTTGAGATCATTTCAAAATGAAAACTTGGGAACATCATTCAAAAAGCAGGGGAAAAGCGTCATTAGGTAACGTTTCTAGGGGAATCCTTTACCTAAAATGCTTTAACTCTTCATACATATTAGTTTCATTCTCTCAATTTAATTCTTCAAAGACTTTCTTCTTTTCAACCATCTCAACCAAGTTCAAAGAAAAATGAGGCCCATGTACTGAAGTACCCAGTGCACCTCCTGCCCCCACACAGGCATAGCCTCTCATATTGTCAACCTCCCCCGGACACACTTTACAATGAAGGAACTTATGCTGCCAGATCATATCACCCAAAGCCCACAGTTTATCTAGGGTTCACTCCTGCTGTTGTATATTCTATGGGTTTGAACAAAGGTAAGTATGTATCCACCATTATACTATCGTAGAGACTAGGCTCACGACACTAAGTATTTTCTGTGCTCTTCATCCCTGCTGCTCCCTTCAACACTTGGCAACCACCATCTTTTACTGCCTCCATAGTTTTGCCTTTTCCAGAATGTCATAGGATCCGAATCATACTTTATGTAGCCTTTTCAGATTAGGTGTATTCATTTAGTAAAATGCATACAAGTTTCCCCTATCTCTTCATTGCTTCGTAGCTCATTTCTTTATAACACAAAATCATATTCCAGTTTGGATGCACCACCATTTATTTGTTCATTCACTTATTGAAAGACATGCAACTTACATCAAGGTTTTGGCAATTATGAATAAAACTGCTATAAAACACCTGTGTACAAGTCTGTGAGGACATAAGCTTTTTTTTTATTATGTTATGTTAATCACCATACATTACATCATTAGTTTTTGATGTAGTGTTACATGATTCATTGTTTGCATATAACACCCAGTGCTCCATTCAGTACGTGCCCTCCTTAATACCCATCACCGGGCTAACCCATCCCCCCACCCCCTCCCCTCTAAAACCCTGTTTCTCAGAGTCCATGGTCTCTCATGGTTCGTCTCCCTCTCCGATTTCCCCCCCTTCATTTCTCCCTTCCTACTATCTTCTTTTCTTTTAACATATAATGTATTATTTGTTTCAGAGATACAGGTCTGTGATTCATCAGTCTTACACAATTCACAGCGCTCACCATAGCACATACCCTCCCCAATGTCTATCACCCAGCCACACCATCCCTCCCACCCACCACCACTCCAGCAACCCTCAGTTTGTTTCCTGAGATTAAGAATCTGTGTGGACGTAAGTTCTAAAACCCTTTGGGTAAATCCTCAGGAGGGCCATTGCTGGATCATACCATAAGAGTATGTTTAGTTCTATAAGAAACTGCCAAACTGGGGCACCTGGGTGGCTCAGTCGTTAAGCGTCTGCCTTCGGCTCAAGTCATGATCCCAGGGTCCTGGGATCGAGCCCCGCATCCGGCTCCCTGCTCAGTGGGAAGCCTGCTTCTCCCTCTCCCACTCCCCCTGCTTGTGTTCCCTCTCTCGCTGTGTCTCTCTCTCTGTCGAATAAATAAATAAAATCTTTAAAAATAAACCGCCAAACTACTTTATTGAAATGTCCGTGTATACACTTTCAATTTGTAGTAATTTCCTGACAATGTTTACTACACCCTTTGCTGCCTGTCAAAGCCCCAGCTAGTCCAAAGCAGGCGCAGGGACCACAGGTGGCCCTGCCAACTGCTCAGCTCACAGCTGTGACCCAGAGCCTGAGCCTGCATGTGTCCCCACCTGTGTCCTACTGCCCCGCGTATCTCTCTGTTCAGGCACTGTTCCTCCCAACTATGGGACTCACTTATATAAGACAAGTACAAAGATAACGTTAATATTAATTTCAAGACAGTGATGTCACAGCATTAAACCAAGGGCAGGGTTCCTTGGGAGAGCAGGGGGCTGTGTAACTGCATGGGTCACATGCTCAAGAAGCTGGCTCTGCTCCCAGCTTCAGGGAGTCTGCCCATTTAGCTCCTGAATTTTCAGGGGCTCACTCTTTCCTATTAACGCCCTTTCATCAAAATAAAAACCAGGGCAGGCTGGGTTTCAGTTTATGCTGTAATACTTGCACATGCAAGTTTAAACCTTGGGTTTGGGGTCAGCAGTCTTTGTCTCCGGCTACAACAGAGATGGGGATCTTCTAGGGTAGTCCTGGAAGTTTTCTGCTCCCTTTCCCAAACTGGGAATAATGTTATAAAAGCATGAGTGATAGATTCATTCAAAATACCAGGAAGAGCAATGGATTTTCATGGAACAGAATGAGAATTTCCATGAGCTCTTCCACACAAGGGGCTATTTAGAAAATGACTGAAATAGATACTCTGTCAGTGATATATATCTATACATTGTACAAATTGATCAATAGAAATCATTCAGATTTTGTGATTTTTACACGGTCTTCTATATCAGGTGCTCAGAGGATAAGCTCTTATGTCATCTCAGATTCACTCACCCTGGAATAATATGAGCTCAACTAAGGCACTTATGCTCTAAAATCCTGATTTATTCTTGCATAAAATAAAAGTACTTATTTACAGGGTATTACCTTACTGAAATAAAAAATATATGTAATTGGATAAGTAGAGTACCTGACCCTCAATAAAATTATTTTATTATATTGGTATTTCCAAGAAGAAAAAGGTGAATACAGACTGGAAAAAACATTATACATGTTCTCATTACTATCCTTTGATAGTACAACCACCTACAGGTAACTAAAAAATTTAGTCATCTCTTTCTATCTATTGATGAACATCTATTTTTTCAAGCCTTTTCCATTTGAGTAATTTACATATAATTTATCTGCTAGCTCCCAGGACATGTTTTCCCAGGGCAATCAATATGGGCATTTCTATCACTTGCTCCAAAGGTTCCATGGTAGAGATTTTTACAGGCAAAGGGCTTTCTGGGAAGAAAAAGGGCAAGAAAACCAAGTGAAATGATTGCCCTGATGGATCTAATTTTGGAGGGAAAAAAGTGCTGTAACATAAATCTAAAAGTCTGAAAATGTGCAAAGGCTGCTTTGGGGGCAAATGCCCGCCCCAGGGAAGGCTGGGGTGCAGGCCCAGCTGCAGTTTAGGTGCAGGCTGCACATCACCAGGGAGCACTGTGCCTCCACCGCACACAGGTAGGTGGCTGAGTCTTCCAGTTGGGAGGCCGTGATGTGGAGGGTGCTGGACCGTTCCTTAGCATTCACTGTGCAGTTTAGCCTTCCACTCTGCTTCATCCCCGAGACTATGTAAAACAGTGAGGTGAGGCCGCCGCCCCCGGGGTTCTGTCGGAACCACTGCACACTGTTCAATATGTCAGAAAAATTGCACTTCAGAGTGGAGCTGGCTCCTTCCTGGAGGCTCAGGGTTGAAGGGCTCTGCTTCACGTTCATCCCTCTCACCCCTGTTTGGAAAGGGAAAAACAAACACAAATGCTATGACTGGGGAGTCACCGGTGCCATTTTCAAACCTGTAAAATATCCAAAGAAACACCCTTGATGATGTAGGACCTTCTAGGAGTTATCTGTCAGCTCCCCCCTGCCACCACCACTGTGGGCTGTGGACTCCACCTGAGTACCCGGAGAAAATCCACACTCACAGCAAACACGGACCCACAGAAGTCCCAGAAGAGCTCGCCAGTATCTCTTCATGTTTCTTTTTTAGTGGCTAGATTCCTAACACCCCTAGCCTGCAGAGTGTAGAGTCCTGGGTCCAGAGAAATTGTGTTCTTACACTCAATCCCCTCCAACAGAACCACTAAGCACCAATCACACCTCAGCTCTGTCATTCACAGAACTCAAGACTCCACCCACAGTGACCCAGGACAGTAATCTCTCCACAAGTGTGTTTGCCAACAAGGCAGAGAGGTAGGTGCCATATTTCCAATATAGGGAGATATAAGAGATTTTTTTCTTAAAACACTTTATGTAAGATTTGTGGGTTAGCGTGTGAGGAAACCTGAATGATCTTTCCATAAGAGTCAGTGTCTCAAAGGAGGTTACACAGAACCTTCAAGAATCGTAGGAAAGAGACACTCCATTCCCCAAATTACATAGTTTGACAATGTGAGAATTATATAAAAGTACTGATAAAGGAAAACTATCTGATAGCATGCATTGTGTATTGCAGAAGTAATTCAATTTCTTGAAATCAGGAGAGCTCTAGAACCAAGACAGGCAGTCACCATCTGCACAAAAAAATGATTCCAACAAGAATTGGGTTGGTGAAAAATACATGTCTGCATAATGTCCCCTCTGACTTAATTTCCACCTCTCCACCTCTCCTGTGCAACCGGTGGACACCCTGCTTACCCACACCTGAGTCTGTCCAGGCCACACGTTGATGGTCACAGTCAATATTGTCCTCTCCCTTTCCTTCTATTTTTGTTCCTTATTTTTTTTTTCTTCTTGTTCCCTCCACTTTCAGCAGAGATATATGAAAAGGTAGGATATCTGGGCTTCTGAAATAATTTCAAGGCCAGTAGGTTCGGGGGCTTTTATTCATAACAACTGAAACCAGGTAACGGGATGTTTTCTGTCTAGTTTCCATGGTCACAATGTCCAGAAATATTCCTATACTGTTACCTGTGCTCTAAGAATTATCTGTATAATAGATTTCTAGAGACATGGCCTCCACATTTCTGAAGTTGATATGCAATGGCAGAACTGAAAACCTGAGATGAATTTCACACAAACCCTGTCCCCACTGTCTCCCCACCTTTGCTATCTATAATTGGACTGGCTCACATGATTTCGGTTCTCTCTTTAACTGTTCAACCTTGGACCATCAGGAAGTCTTTGTTTCTTGTAAAACCCTGAGTGCCCCCTAGAGGACTGAAGCAAAGACCCCCTTCAGACCAAGCAACTCAGCAGACAAACAGATCCCCAGTTCTATTCATTCCAACCTTCCTGATGAAGGAAATGCAGATGGTCAGAAAAGAAGATAACTGCTTAGATTGAATAGGGATTACAAGTGAACCTAATCCTACTTTTAAAATGGAATTTCCAGGAAAATTATATCAGAAAATAATTTGGTAAATCTCATCTTGTGATATTTATTTGATTTCTTTACTGCAGTTCAACAGAAATTCATAAATATTCATTGAGCTTTTAGTTTCATTGGGGTAATTTACTAGATCTCAGAATATATAAAGAGTAATGGAATATTATTCAGCCATATAAAAGAATGAAATCTTGCCATTTGCAATAACATGGTCAGAGGTAGAGTGTATAACAATGAGGGAAATAAGTCAGTAAGAGGAAGACAATTACCATATGATTTCACTCATGTGGAATTTAAGAAACAAGCCAAACAAGAAAAAGGGGAAAAAATAAGAGAGAGATAAATCAAGAAACGGACTCTTAATTAAACAGAACACACTGATGGTTACCAGAAGGGAGACGGCTGAAGATTGGTTAAATAGGTGAAGAGATGGAGAAGTGCCCTCGTCCTGATGAGCACCGGGTAATCTGTGGAAGTGTTGTAAGAAAACAGCCAAGAAAGGTGAGCAGATAGGATGGTATTTTCCTGCTGCGTCTGTGTGCAAAGACTAAAGCCCCCTTCTCACCTGCCAAACCCACCACACCCACCAGAGAGATCCCAAGGAATGTCAGTTCTGCTGAAGAAGTCAAAGCTGTCTGAGAGAACACCTAGTTAGCAAACTAAGAGAACTCCTGCAAAGGGAAGATCTAAGAAGGGAAAGACCGTAAAAAAGAGAACAGAAAAGAGAAGAAAACTGGAAGAGATGAAATATCAAGAAGAAATTGAGGTTTACAGAAAAGGATGAAAGTAAAATTAAGCAAATTCCACATCTTGATAGAGCACAGGATAAAACAAGTGTGAATAACAGCTTCTACAGTTTCATCAGTGGTCCCTCAAATCTCCATTCTTTCACAATTGGGAATGCTTTAAGAACTATTGAAAGCATACATTTCTAATTCCTCTAAAAACACACTAAGAGAAGTTGAGAAACTATCATCAAAATTGTGTATAATAATTCTCTGCACAAGAAATCAAGTGTAAATTTGAATCAAGGGAGATTTCAACTGTCTTGTTTATGAAGATCACATTTATTTACTAGGAGGGTCAATTGTAGTATCCTATTAAATGAAATGTATCACAAAAAAAAGCAATCTTGGAGTCATACCCACACATATAAAGATCTTAAACATTTTAACAGTCTATTTTTCATATGCATGCTTTAGTGCATTGTTTCATAAATAAAAGTGTTCCTTTCTCTTAGATATCCCCCTAGGAATTATGTATGAAGGTCTGATATCCTAACAAAAGACCCCCAATAAATAACCTAACTTACAGCTCAAGGAACTAGGAAAAGAATAAAGTAAGTTCCAAGTCTACAGAAGGAAGGAAATAACAAAGATTACAGCAGAAATCACAAAACAATAGAAAAAGTCACAAACTAAGAGTTTTTTTGTTGTTGTTGTTTAAAGAAGAGAGTATATGCAAGCTGGGGGAGGGAGAGGGAGAGAGAGAATATTAAGCAGGCTCCACACTCAGTCCAGAGCCTGACATGGGGCTCAGTCTCACAACCCTGAGATTATAACCTGAGCCAAGATCAAGAGTCAGAGTCTTAACCCAATGAGCCACCCAGGAACCCTTAAAAGTTCCTTTTTTGAAAAGAAAACATAGAAGTTCCACAATATTGGTTTTGGCAATAATCAATGACGTGACATCATAAGCAAAGGGAACAGAAACAAAAACTAACAAGGGGGACTGCATCAAACTAAAAAGTTCAGTACAACAAAGGAAACAATCAGCAGCATCAAAAGTCATCCTACAGAGTGGGAGAAAATATTTGCAAACCACATATATGATAAAGGGCTAATATCCAAACTATAAAAGGAACTCCTATAATAATAGTTTTAAAAAACACTAATAAGCCAATTAAAAATGGTCTAAGGACTAGAATAGACATTTCTTCAAAGAAGATATTCAAATGGCCACGAGTATGTGAGAAAATACTCAATATCATTGATCATCAGGAAAATAAAGATCAAAGCCGCAATGAACTATCACCTTACACAGTCATGCAATTATGTGAAAATGGGCCATCCCATTATATATTTCAGTATTTAAAATGTTGGTACTAGCTACAACCTAAAGGTGGCAGAAAAAAGCACATACTTTAAACATGTGTAATCTTTTAGTTCCTTTTAATGATAACTATCTTAATGTATTTAGCACTACATTTACAATAAATTCTTTGATATCATTTACATGTTATACATTAAAAAAGTGATGGCTATTATCAAAAACACAAAATGCAGGTGTTGTCTAGGATGTGAAGAGATTGGAGATTGCATGCTGTTGGTGGGAATGCACAGTGCTGTAACCATGGAAAACAATATAGAGGTTCTTCAAAAGTTTAAAACAGAACTACCATATGATCCAGTAATCCCACTCCTGGGTATAGAGCAATAAGAATTGAAATCAGGGGATGCCTGGGTGACTCAATCCTTTAGGTGTCTGCCTTCTACTCAGGTCATGATCCCAGGGTCCCTACTCAGTGGGGACCCTGCTTCTCCCTCTGCCTGCTGCTCCCCCTGCTTATGCGCTCTCCTTCTCTCTCTGATAAATAAATAAATAAACAAACAAACAAACAAACAAACAAACAAACAAATAAATAAAATCTTTTAAAAAAGAATTGAAATCAGGATCTCAGAGATATTAAGCACTCCTATGTTCATTGCAGCCCTGTTCACAATAGCCAAGATGCGGAAACAACTTGAATGCCCAACAACAGATGAATGGATAAAGAAAGTGTGCTATATTACGTAAGTGGAGTACTATCCAGCCTTAAAAAGAAAAAAAGAAAAGAAAATCCTGCAATATGCAACCACATGGATGAATCTTGAGGACATTATGCTAACTGAAATAAGCCAGTCACAGTAAGACAAATAATGCATGATTCCACTCTAATATGGCATCTAAAATATTCAAATTCATAGAATCAAAGAGTGAATCAAAGTAGAGGTTGCCATGGGCTCTGGGGACAGGGTAAGGGGGAGTTACTAATCCAGCAAGGTGAAAGAATAGAGAGTTGCTGTACAACGTTTTACCCATAGCCAACAATCATGTATCATACACTTAAAATTTTAAGAGGCTCTATCTCATGGTAAGTGTTCTTCACACAATACAAATTACATTAAAAAAAAATAAGACAGCACAGTCTCACCTATTAGAATGGCCAAAATCCAAAACACTAACACCACCAACTGCTGGTGTCAAAAACTCAGAAATAGCCCAGGTCAATCCAATGAATTTCACCAAAGTAGTAATTAGTAAAAGTGTCATGTGCACATTTGAAAAGACAGTTCATGAAGTGGGAGCACTCAAACCAAAACATGGAATGAGGCTCAGGAGCATATTGCTAGAAAGCAGTTTATAGAATGAGGAGACTGGGAGTGTCTATTCTTCACAGTGATTGGTTATAATATCAGAACTGCTGTAAATGATATCAGAAATTGCTCAGTAGGTATCTAATATCAAACTTGGGAAACAGTTCAAGTTTCACTTATGATTTCCAAAGGCACAGCAAAAAATGATGCAGGAGAAGTTAGTCTCGCAAAATAAATTAAATTAAGCTTTATTTGAAAGACTAACTTGATTTTGAAAGTGATCTTTGCCCAGGGAATTTTCAAGGCTGATCTGTTCGCTTTTTATTTAATACCAGCAAGGATGTCTGGCAACAGGAAACCTCATTAGTGGCTGACAGGAATGAACAATGGCACCACCACACTGGAACACAAGACTAGCAGGTTCTTACACAACTAAACTGTCTTCTACCTTATGATGTAGCAATGACAATCTTTAATGTTTACCCAAATGGCTGGAAAACTTCTGCCTACACAAAAACTTGCACACAAATGTTTATTGCAGCTTTATTCATAATTGCCAAAACATGGAAGCAATCAAGATGTCCTTCAGTAGAAGAAAAGGTAAATAAACTATGGTATATCCAGATAAAGGAGTCTTCTTTTTTTTCAAAGTTGTATTTTTTTACTTTTTATTTAAATTCATTTTAATTAGCATATACTGTAGTATTCGTCTCAGAGATAGAATTCAGTGATTTGGGGCACCTGGGTGGCTCAGTCGTTAAGCGTCTGCCTTCGGCTCAGGTCATGGTCCCAGGGTCCTGGGATCGAGCCCCGCATCGGGCTCCCTGCTTAGCCAGGAGCCTGCTTCTCGCTCTCCCGCTCCCCCTGCTTGTGTTCCCTCTCTAGCTATCTCTCTCTATCAAATAAATAAATAAAATCTTTAAAAAAAAAAAAAAGAATTCAGTGACTTATCAGTTGCATATAACACCCAGTGCTCATTATTTCAAGTGCCCTCCTAGTGCCCATCACCCAATTCCATATCCACCCACTCACCTCCCCTCCAGCAACCCTCAGTTTGTTCCTTATAGTTAAGAGTCTCTTAGAGTTTGCCTCCCTCTCTGTTTTCCTCTTACTTTATTTTTCCTTCCCTTCCCATATGTTCATCTGTTTTATTTCTTAAATTCCACATATGAGTGAAATCATATGGTATTTGTCTTTCTCTGACTGACTTATTTCTCTTAGCATAATACCCTCTAGTTCCATCCATGTCATTGCAAATCAGCAAGATTTCATTCTTTTTTATGGCTGAGTAATATTCCATTGTATATATATATACACTACATCTTTTTTATCCATTCACCTGCCCATGGACATCTGCTCTTTCCATCTTTTGGCTATTGTGGACCTTGCTGCTATAAACATTGGGGTGCATGTGCCCCTAAGAATCACTATATTTTTATCTTTTGGATAAATACCTAGTAATGCAATTGCTGGGTCATAAGGCAGCTCTATTTTTAACTTTTTGAGGAACCTCCATACTGTTTTCCAGAGTAGCTGCACCAGTTTGCATTCCCACCAACAGCGTAAGAGGGTACCCCTTTCTCCACATCCTTGCCAACATCTGTTGTTTCCTGAGTTGTTCATTTTACCCATTCTGACTGGTGTGAGGTGGTTTCTCATTGTGGTTTTGATTTGTATTTCCCTGATGCCAAGAGATGTGGAGCATTTTTCCATGTGTGTGTTGGCTATTTGGATGTCTTCTTTGGAGAAATGTCTGTTCATTCTTCTGCCCATTTCTTGACAATATTTTTTGGTTTTTTGGGTGTTGAGTTTGAAAAACTCTTTATAGATCAGACAAAAAAATATTATTCAGTGCTAAAAAGCAATGGGCTATCAAGCAATGGATGGACATGGAGGAAACTTACATGCATATTTCTAAGTGAAAGAAGCCAATCTGAAAAGGCTGCATTCTCTTTGATACCTCATGTGTGACATTCTGGAAAAGGCAAAAGTATGGAAACAGTAAGAAGATCAGTGGTTGCCAGGGGTTAGAGGGAGGAAAGAAAGAACTTATTTAAGTAAAGGAAAGTCGAACTGGTGAGCAAAAATCAAAAAAGCTTAGTAATACACAGATTTGGGGTAAATTATTTATGTGCTCCTCTCAATTCCTCAAAGACCAACATCCAGTTACCTGCTGGGTTAAGAAAGTGATCATTGCTTCTTATAAAGGGCTGTGGATGCATGGCTGTTCTGTGACTTAGAAATTTTCTCACTCAGTCCGCTTATTTTACTTCCTTCATCCCAATACCCTCCACACACACACACACACACACGCGCGCGCACACTCATGCACACACACGCAGATATCAACGTGGGCAACGCCATCTTCCTCAATTATCCAAAAATATATGGTGCTTCTTTTCCCTGACCCTTACCGGAGAGCACAACACACACTGAGTTTCTTCTACACTAGGCCAGGTTTTCTTCTTTAGCTAGTCTTTCATGCAGAGTTTGCCTTTCTCCATATACAACACATTTTCTAAATGGTTGACGTCACTGTCTGCTAATAGCTTTTTTCCTTGTTTTACTTTGTGTTTGCCGCTTCCTGCCCTTTGGGATGTCTTTACTATCTTTTTAACAGAGTTTTAGACAAGTCAATAGATAAGCAATAATCTACCATGATTTTTTTGAAAGACTTCAGTTTAAGTAATCTCATAACACACCATGCGGCTGGAACTTACAACCCCGAGATCAAGAGTTTCAGTTCTACTGACTGATCCAGCCAGGCACCCCTAGTCTTCATTGTTTATCCAAATGTCAGGCGAATTCCTATTATATACACTTTTGAATTGTTTAAAGGACCTATTGACATGCATTTATATTTCTAGAGCTTTGAAAAAGCTTTATATTTTAAACAATTAAGTAAAAAATTAATTTAAACCAAAAGTGTATAATGGGATATATTAACATATATATTAATGTAATAGGAAATGTATTAATATTTTGGTCATAGCTCATTCATAAACTATACTGATAAGGAGACAATAATTTAAAGATCTAAGGTCGTCTGGGTGGCGCAGTTAGCTAAGCAACTGACTATGGGTTTCAGCTCAGGTCATAATCTCGGGGTGGTGAGATCAGCCTCTCGTCTGGCTCCAGGCCAAGCTCAGAGTCTGCTTCAGAACACTTTCTCCCTCTGCGCCTCCCCCTCAACTCCCACCTCCACCCCTACTCTGTCTCTCTCTCTCTCTCTCAATCTCCCTAGCTCTCTATGTTAAATAAATAAATCTTTAAAAATATTTTAAAAATAAAAAAGAGTGCAACAATATTGACAAATCTGGTTACTACAGACATTGCTTCTTCTATTATTCCTTGCAAAACTTCACTGACTCCCATGCATTCTCCAATACATGATTTGTGGTTCTCTGTGAGAGGTTGCAAAATGGGAGTTAGAGAAATGCATAGGATTTCCCTCCCAGTGTCACCTATTGATCTATATTGTTAGGAAACATCAGTGCAAGAGCATTTTCTCTCACTGTATTTCCTGGGCACGGAGAACGATCTCACTTGAGTTCCTACTGTCAGAAAGCCAACTGATCTATTTAACTGGCCAGGACATGAGCCACTTCCTCCATCTGTTTCTACCCACACCCCTTCATGTTGAATATCAGCCTGAGTCTGCCAACAGATTCACTAGAAAAGAAAGCAGGGCAGAGGTCCCTGGCCTCTCTTTTCCTTGCTCAGGTTCATGTGTTCCTCTTCCTTTCCTCCCTTCCCTTCTTTCTCTGATAAACCCTCGTTTGGAGCTGAAGTTCCCCATCAACTCTCCTGCCATACTCTGTCAGGAAGACATGGGCAGACGCCACCTCCTCAGGCACACTGTGTGTCTCTAAACGTGTCATAGACACAGCAACACCCACCAGGGGTCCCTGAACAACTTGTGGGGCTGGACATTCACTGCAAGGATGAGCAAGAGACCACTTCATTGTCATGTGATTTTATCTTGAAATTACTTATGCCCTGGCTGATGAACTCTTGGCATCAAACTGTTCTCAGTGTCACTAAGGAACAGCTGGGGTTGGGGGATGTTACTTCTGGTTCTTACGCTCTTCGTTTGTATGATTTTTGGATTAAGCAGACACTGAGGGACAAACAACCATAGACTGTGCTGGAACCAGAGTGGATCAGGCAGAGACACTCACATTCTAAGCTCCTGTCCTGCTCAGAGTTTGTGCTCAGCTCCCCCTGCAGTCCCCGTCACTGTGTCACTCAGGGCACAGTAGTAAACAGCTGAATCTGACGCTTGCACTGAGCCTTTCTGCAAGTGGAAGGATTTGGATTTGCTGTCGAAGGTGGATTCAAATCCTTTCTTGCTTTTCTTCTCCTGGTCCCCCGAGGAGCTCAGGAGGAGGTGAAGACCTTCTCCTGGATACTGGACATACCAGAAAAGAGTGGGATACCCAGTTGTTGAATAGGTACAGTTTATAGTCAGGGAAGCCTCTTCTAAGAGGGTCACTTGGCCCTCCGTCTGAGTCACTGAATCTCCATGGGTTTGTCCTGAGGAAAAAGAAAAGAGACCTTGTCACCTTGGGCATAAAGCTCTTGGATAAAATTATAGTTAATAGTTCTCTGACACAATGCAAGAAAGAATCCAATTTTCAAAAGGCATTTTACTTACCAAGCATTAAGAGTACCATAGTCATGAAGGCTGGAGAACACTTCATCTCTGGAGTGTCACCTAAATAATGTTCTTCAATCTTACCATGAAGAAAGGTTGGAGTGACAGAGAAATGATCAGTGGAAGCCTACATTTCACACAGGAAATGTGATTGTGGTAGGAAGCTGCACCCCCTGGTGGACAGGGACTGAAATGCGTGCATGTTGGCCAGAGGCCTCCCAAAGTCAGCCATCTGTGTCATCCCTGACTTCCTGAGGCACATGTCAGTCTGCAGGTGGCCCTTGGAAGTCTGAACAACAGCAGTCCTGACCTCTCAGGTCTATTTGTTCTTAAGACACTACCTGATACTGAATTTCTTTAACACAGCTTCACATGGCATCTCTGTAGCTGGAGGGTAACAATCTTCTAAAGCATCTTACTACAGTCCTTCATATTCTCATGTGTCCATGTGGGCCAGCCTATAACCCACTGACTGCCAGAAATGGGGTTCGAGTTGAATATGGAAAAAGTAATAGGAATTCAAGTCATTGCTGAGTTATTCTGTTTTTTTGGCACTTTACCCCAGTATTTAAAACTGTGACTATCATTTTTTAAGTAGTCACTGAATAATTTTTACATGACAAAAAAATGAACAAATGGCCTTTAACTGATATACTATATTTCTTTGTTCCTAAATTATTAGCAATTTTAAGAAATACTGTTTTTTAATAAAGCTTTCAAAAGAAATGTTACACTATTTTATAAGCAAGCATTTATTAGTCAAATATTCCTGATTTTCAGAATCATTAAAAGGTGAAAAACAGGAATTCTAGACAGAAGAAACATCATGCATGACGTCAAATACCCATAGAATGATCTGAGATTCTTACGTTCTCATTGTTTTATTGACTCCAACGTAAGGTGACTAGTGTATGTGAATCAGGCAGCAAATACTAATGCTATACTCTTAACAGATTTTAGCCTCAATGATGCTTTCTATTACCATCCTTCTGTCACATTTTGTTGCCAAACGTTAAGCAAATAATTTTTCACACAAGGTAAGAAATCAGGTTATTAGGATAAAGTTCTGGAGAGGGAGACATCTTCTATAAAGCCTTGTAACAGTTACACCTAGACACATATAGAAACAGCTCAGGCTATTTCCTGGAGGCTTCTCTCCACAGATTCATGTCGAGGAGTTTCATGAGTCCAGAGCCAACATGGGAATGCTTACCCAGATGCAGAGTGAAGTAAGAAATTCAGGCCTGGATACTGTTTGTGTTCACATATCCCTTCCCTTTCCCTCCACCTTCCAAATCACATTGTCAGAACCTGCCACAAAATGATGCTAGAAAAGAATTTGGGACAAGCCACTACAAAATTCTATTCAGATATGCAGGGACAATGCTAAGTAGGTTGGGATGATGCTGGTTGAAAATAAACAGTATAGCTCATGATGGAGAAAGTCATTATCTATAATTAAAAAAAGAACATTTCAGGCCAATGAAATCCTACAGGAGAAATATTTTCCATTTTGTGTCACACAAGAAGACTTGCACAACATTTAGGGAAGATAGTGCATGGTAAATTTAGATATTTAATGGCTTTATTTATACATAATTTACATAACAATAAATGGCACCAAATTAAAGTGAACAATTCTATAATATTTGACTTTTATATATATGTGAAACCATCACCACAATGGAGATAATGAACATACGCATCACCCCAAAAGTTTCCTCACGTCTCTTTGTAATCCTTCTCTCAACCCTCTCCCACCCCCATTTCCAGGCAACACTTCTGTTATGAATTAGTTTGGATATTTTATAATTTTATATAAATGAAATCACATACTCTTTTGTCTGACTTCTTCTCAACCTAATTATTTTAAATTTTTTCATTGTTCATAATTATCAGGACTTGTTTCTTTTTGTTGCAGTGTAGTATCCCATCATGTGCCTATAAAATAATTTGTCTATTCACCTCTTGATAGCCATATGGGTTAGTCCCAGTGGAGCTTTTACAAATAAAGCTGCTGTGAACATTTGTATATAATATTTTTATAAACATATGCTTTCGGGCGCCTGGGTGGCTCAGTTGGTTAAGCGACTGCCTTCGGCTCGGGTCATGATCCCGGAGTCCCGGGATTGAGTCCCACATTGGGCTCCCTGCTCGGCGGGGAGTCTGCTTCTCCCTCTAACCCTACCCCCTCTTGCACTCTCTCTCTCACTCTCTCTCTCTCTCTAATAAATAAATTTAAATTAAAAAAAATAAACATATGTTTTCATTTCTTTTGGGTCCATATCTGGGAGTAGAATGGCTGGATCATATACCAGGTGTATTTTTTATTTTGTTAAACCAATTTGTTCTAGTAGCTGTTTTGTAGATTCCCTTCCATTTTCTGCTCAGTTATGCTGGCTGTTAATAAAGATAAGTCACTTCTTCCTTTCCAAACTGTATGGCTTTTTTTCTTCCAAGTGTTTTATTGCATTGTCTGGAACATTACTTCAATATTAAATACAAGTGGTGAAAGCCAAAAATCTTCCCTTATTTATGAAACTAAGGAAAAATCATTTAGGCTTTCACCATGAAGAATGACATTTGATGTAGGTCTTTTAGTAGCCCTTTTTTAGTTGAAAAAATTCCCTTTAATTCTATCTAATTTGGTGGAAGTTTTAATTAGGAATGGATCTGGATTTTGTCAAATGCTTTCTCTGTACCTATTGAGATACCCTCCTAAATTGCTCATCTCCTATTTGTCAATCTCTTGGGTATATTACTGATAAATTGTCACAACAAAATACTAAAGAAGATATCACTTCCCGTTTTACAAATAATGAAACAAAGCTCAAAAGTATCAAGAAAGTTCATGGCAGAGCTAATAGATTACAACACAGAGCTGGATGATAGTAAAAGCCTATTCCCTGTTTTTGTTACTATAGATGGTATGGTTGTCAGAGAAAAACTGAAAGAGAGACTAGAGGGTAGCAAAATGACTTCTTCCCAAGTTTTGAAATATTTTAAGACAGTCTTTTACAGGTACTTTCTTTATGCAAATAGAACTACTAAAGAAGTATTAAATAATTGCGAGTTTGGATCTTTACCAAAAGAGGAAAGAAAACGTATTATAATGGATGCCCAAATTGTTATTCAGGAGCTGACCACTGGGTAGTGGTTTCACCATTCCATTCAGAGCAATTATTAGACACCTGATTTAAGCAATGCACTGGCAAGGGTGACAAACTCTTCTAGAATTTTGTGATTCACTCATATACTGAAGCTCCTTTCATGACTAGTGATCACTCTCTTTCTTGAAACTTGCTTGTGAAAATGAAGTCTAGAGCATAGTTGTTCCAATTAACAAGTATAAGTGTTTCTCAAAAATTTTGAAATAGAATGGTCTTATGATCCAGCAATCCACTTCTGATATATACTCAAAAATGGAAAGAATTTGGTTTTATACCCTCAATATTGAGATGTTTATGTATTCCTCTTTCCACCAAAAGGCAGAAGCAACCCAAAACACCATCCACAGATGGATGTGGATAAACAAAATGTGCTATGTACATACACTGGAATATTATTCAACCTTAAAAAGGAGAGAAATCTTGACACACACTGCAATATAGATGAACCCTGAGGGCATTATGTCAAATGAAATGTCACAAAATGACCAACACAATTCCACTTCTACAAGGTATCTAAAGTAGTCAAACTTATGGAAAGAGAAAGCAGAATGGTAGTTCCCAAGGACTGGAAGGATGGAGTAGTGGAGAGTTATTGTTTAATGAGTACAAATATTCAGTTTTTCAAGATGAAAAGATTCTAGAAATGGATGGTGGTGCTGTTTGAACCACAGTGTAAATGTATTTTATACCAGTGAATTATACAATTAGAAATTGTTAAAATGGTAAATTGAATATTAAAATGGTAAAATTTTGTAATTAAAACATTTTAGGAGATTCTTAAGGTTTCTTCTCTACATATCTGCCTTCCAAGCAAATATAAGAGGTTGTTACAATGCAAGACCAATTATCAACCATCCATTACCATCTGAATTTTAAGGCACTGGGCAAATGGGGTTAGAGGTAGAAGAAGGAAAATGGCAAGAATGAAGATTTTGGAGTGTGGAACATCGAACAAACAGAGTGCTGGGAAGTGTGCAAACTGAGCCACGTGTTGGCAAAAAATACCTTTGAAGGGGGAGCCTGGGTGGCTCAGTTGGTTGAGCAGCTGCCTTCAGCTCAGGTCATGTTCCCAGGGTCCCAGGATCACGCCCCGCATTGGGCTCCCTGCTCAGCGGGGAGTTGGCTTCTCCCTCTGCTTGTCCCCCTGCTCCTGCTCTGTCTCTCTCTCAAATAAATAAATAAAAATCTTTCAAAAAAAATACCTTTGAAGGAGTGTTGATGTGAAGGGCAGGAACCAATAAAGGGGAAAATTCACACTCTGCTCCTTCACAGTGTCCCCCTAAGAGCCCCTAATTATGATCATTTGTGGAATAGACTGGTGGGAAGCAGGTAAACCCTATAGTATACAAACTGACCACACCTATGCTAGAGGTATTAATAAGATGGAATGAACACTAGTACAAACTACATCACAGAGCAGGTCCCTTAGAAACTAAAAGTACAATGACTCACAGCAAACAAACCTAATTAAATTAAATCATTAAACGGTATAAAATGGCATGATATAAAACAAAAAAGGGAAAACCACAGAGACATTTGAGGGTCTTCATAGACTAACAATGCCTGTAACATAATATATGCTCAATAAATATTTACTGAAAAAATTTATCTGAAAAATCCAGTAATTCACACACATTATGGCTGATTTTTGAGTCAAACGTTTCTGAACTTCCTTAGCCAATCCTTCTAGCTGAATCTAATTACAAAATGGCAAATTGTTTATTGTGACTATTCTAGCCTTCCATAAACAATTTCAGCACAAATTTTCAGGGGCGAGGAAGTGTTTGATGCACGATAACTCTTACCCGGAGAGGTATTTTCTTAGGGTGAGGTTCTCCCTCTAGGCCTGGACCTGTGTTGCCATAACACTAACCACTTCCTATCAGGGACAGCAATTCCCTGCCTTGGGCCCTACAGCAGGGAGATGCATCGGGAAGAGCCCTGGGGTTTGGGTACACCTCGCTCCATCACGCCTCCCACTGTGGGCTCCCTCAGTGCACAGAAATACACTGCGGAGTCCTCCAGCTCTGAAGCTGAGATGACAAGTTGGATGGACTTTCTTGTCTTCCGGAAATTCAGTGAGGAGCGACCTTCTGTGGCATTTTGCTGGCTGTAAGAACCCTGACGAATAAGGAAAATCATCGCCCCCACTACTGGGCTGCTTGTACTACAACAGACTATGATTTGGGTCACTGGTGTTATATATGTGCATTCCAGAGTTACAGCCCCCTTCTCCTGCACTAACATTGCTGGTTGGGCTTGAGTTACTTTCTGGGCAATACTGGATCCTGAAGGAAAACAACATAGAATCAGAGACTTCAGGAATACATAATGTGGCACAAAGAACTTCTATTTTACACACTGTCATCCCACTTTCCCAAGGCATCCACAAGATCCTGCCTATCTCTCTTGACTTTAGGTCATAGAGGAGGCACATTCCCACAGGGACCATCCTTACTTAGCCACATGGAAGCCTTGACCACCTTGAGAAGGTTGGAGAGCAACATGTTTGAGTTCTCCCACTAGATGGAAAATGTCTTCTTCTTCTTCTTCAGTTTCAGGGTTTGGCACAGTGAGGGACAGGGTGAGGGAAAGATTGCTGAGTACCTGCTGCTGTGGCCCCAGAACAGGAAACACGGGTTTCCTGGTGTAGCAAGTGTGTGGATCATGTCATAGTTCTCTATGTTCCAGTTGAGAGTCTCACTACCCAAAAGTCTTTACAGAATTATCACTTTCATATTTGCACCTTAAATACTTCTATGTTTGGCATGTAATGTTTTAGAATTAGAAAAATCATAAATGCTACTTTTGTAGCACAATATTTAAGTGCCCATCGATAATAAGGACTGTAATGTTGGTACTAAGGGGTTATTTATAGGAGTCTCAATAGCAAATGTAAAGTTCCTTAAAACCTTAATTTCAAAATAAAACATTACTAACTCCATTCAAGAATCCATTAAAAAACAGTCATCCAACAAAGTGCTCTAACCTTTTCTGGGTCATCTTGATCCTAATAGTCTTATTATATGCTTTTAACATCTAACACATTATCTTCCACTTGCAGACAAACAATAGGA
>NW_023270839.1:8495491-8510399 GCF_011800145.1 Mirounga leonina
TGCCTGCACTCAAACCTGCAACTGGGGCAGCCCCCTGTCCTTTGACAAACACCTTCAAGTATAGCTTTTGTGCTGTTTGTCTGTAGGTGGAAGCTAATGTATTAGACATTAAAAGCATATAATAAAACTATTAGGATGGAGGTGACCCAGACAGGTTTAGAACATTTTGTTGGATGCATGTTTTTTAATGGATTCTTGAATGGAGTTAGTAATGTTTTATTATGTTTTATTTTGAAATTCAGGTAGGATGGGCACTTAATATTGTGTTTCAAAGGTAGCATTTATGATTTTTCTGATTCTAAAACATCACATGCAAAATATAGAAATATGGAAAGTAGAAATATGAAAGTGGTAACTCTGTAATCAGATAATATTGCTACTATTCCTTTTAGTCTCTACAAATACTTATTAGAATTACATTCATGATTTTTTCACTTTATGGATTTTGATTTGAGCATTCCCCACTTCATCAATTCTTTCCCTCAAAGATCTGCTTTTTTAAATTTTATTTGTTAAGTTTTCATTTAACATGTGTTTTAAAATAGCTCTGTGAGGTATTTTCATTAATTATGGTTTCATATTAATTTTGTTCCTCTCTATTTGGGGCAAAAGTTGACTGCCCAAAATTTCTATGTGCTTTGATCACTTTCTTGTTCAGAAATTGTGTCACAGGTTTTCCTTTAGAGCCCAGGGATGGTATGTACTATTTGTGTGTTTGAGGGAAATTAAGATAGGGAGTGATTTGACAATGTGAGCTTCAGATAAAACTCAGAAATCTATTCTCGTTTACAAAATTTTCTAAGTCTCTGTTCACAATTACCCACTAATAGAATTTAGGAGACAGAATTTTGTATTTCATTCACTGCTATATTTTCAGTAAGTAGCACAAACTTTTTCACATAATTAATTATCAGTAGATGTTAAAGAAAGAAGGAAGGAGAATTCTGTTACTTATTCATAATTTTAATTTAAGCTTTCTGATTGAATTAAATTTATAAATTGATTTGTGAAAAGAAATGTCCTTATTCTGTATATCTGATTATTTGATTGCTTTGCAACATACTGTTTCTTTCCACTTATATGTGTCTCTTTCTTAATAATGCTCAGTTGTTTGAAGATAATTCAATTTATTCTTGGACTTGTAATTTTTTATCATTATTATAATGAAAACCTTCCTTCTGAGCTATATGGGAAAATTTTATATGCATGTATCAACCACCTTACTATTATTAGTAGATTGCACAAAGGCATTTAGACTAATGGCTAATGTAGAGATGACATGCTACCAACCTCCCTGCCATGTGTTCACGTTTGACTGAATTAAACATTACTAACTACAACCTTCTTTTTTTAAAAAATGTTATTTCTCTAGTGCTGCAGAGAAATCAATGGAATGAAACAAATTGAGTAAATATTTCATTCCTTCATCCTCCCGCCCCTACTCAAGGATAGGCTCCTTTCAAGGTCCCTCCAAGTCTTCATAACTAACGATGGATATAATTGGCAATTGGTAGGGTGACAGTGCTTCCTCTCAGCTGAGTTATGATTGCTGGGTATTAGGTAACTGGCTTTCTCTTACCGGGGAAGTCCTCAGATTAAATTCAGTTTATCACATCTGACCAAAGGAGGTTAGAACCATAGCCCAACATGTCAATGGGCAATTCTTTCCTTCCTTGTACCACCAGCTCCTGTATCGTAGAAGGAAGATGACTCTTGATTGGTCCATTTCCTCCAGACCTGATGATGGAGTCAGAAAGAAGCATGCTTCTCTATTATTAGTTTATTTCTTCTTAAATCAATTAGAAGTGAGAGAGAACGTTCAATTTCTATATGCTTGATCATATTTTGGTGAGAACTGATGCAGTGGAAGAAAACAAGTGTTTTAGCCAGAGTGTGCAGTGAGTACATAGCTCAGATCCAGGCACATTCAGGCTTTCAACCTTCAGCAGGGTTGGCTATTTGTTTCCTACTTCCTGCGACAATGTGCTACAAACTTTAAGGCCTTCTCTTGATCCTGTGAAGCCAGACTGGGTGCTGAGAGTCTCCCTTTTGTTTGCTTTCTCTAGGATGGTGCTGACTGCCTATGTGCGATTTCTCCCAATCTGGCAGAGGGGGGCTGCTTTCAGCACGTGCTCACTAGCTGCTTACAGAAGCTCTCTCTTGTTAACCCCCTTTGTATGCTGGTGGCAGGCCGTAGGTTGGGTGATGTATGGATGAGGAACTGAGTGTTGTGTGTGCCCATGGACCATTTGTGAGGGTCTGCATGCAGGCCATCTCCAGTGGCTCATGGGCAGATTCCTAATGGAGGCTGTGTCATGGTTTGTAGGGTCCATGTTGGTTTACTGCCCTCCAAGAGCCCTGGGTGCTGTTCTACTAGGTGAACCCCACTCCCCAGTGAGCAGTACACCTCAGTATCCTGGATGGGGCTAGAAAGAGGGTTCTCTTTGGCAGCAACCTCCAGAGCTGGAGGGCCATGTGTTCACTCACATGTTCTCACTTCCCTCTATGGGGAAATTTCAGGCTGGAAGGTTTCTCTTGGCTCAGAGCTGTGCCAATGGGCAAGAGTGATGAAGGTGAAGTGAAATTGTTCTTCATGCCATCCTTAATCTGTCAAAATCAGAATTTTTTGTTGTTGTTGATGTTCCACAGTGTGTTATGTATTCTCTGCTGGACTTCTTCATAGGCACTGTTTTTAGTTTAATGTATGACATTGAAAATCAGTGGTTTTTGAGGGGGGGAGAGCGGAGAAGGTAGAAAATTTCTATTTTGCCATTTTGATCTCAGTGTTTAAATTTTTTATTTTAAATAAATTATTAGGAAAAATTGACTATTTTTGGTGTACAGTTCTGTGAATTTTGAATTTTGGAACATTGTATATATCCAGTAACCATACAGGATCATGATACAGAATAGTTTCATTGCTCCTCAAAACTCCCTTGTGCTATTCTAATGCCATCTCACGCTTCCATATTCCCCACTCCTTGCAAACATTGGTCTATTCTTATTTTGTGTTTTTAAGAATGTCATTTTCACAGGAGCATACAACCCACAAGCTTTTGAGAACCATGTGTCTTGGTGGGAGGAAGCACATGCCACAGGGCACACATGACTTCACCTCTGTCTCCACTCTTGGTGTTTCCTACCCCTGAGATTTTGAACTTTGAAGTTATTTCATAGGAATAGCTCATCATTTCAAGTGTTTGAATTCCTTTAGAGACTTGATTTATAGTTCTACAAAATATATTTGGCAACTGATATTGCAGAATTGGTGTTGAAGGTTGGATCATCTCATATAATCAAGTTGAGTCATGTTCTGTACACAAGTTAGTTGTACAAACTCTATCCTAAATTTTTATCAATATATATTTTCTCACATTTTAAGGGTAATTTAATTAATGAAGATTCACTCTAGCAGTACCAATTAGGGTATGGTTATTATTTGGCTTTTCCAGTAGTTGATATGAAATAACATATCCAATAATTCTTAAACATTTTTGCACTAGCAGTGTCTATTCAGAGCTGAACTATAGCACTAGGATGGGTATTATGTCAAATAAAGGCTATATGCATGCAAGTTATTTTATTAGTAAGAGAACAAAGTCACGATAATCAGAAACACATAACATTTTACCATTAAAGTGGGAAAGTACCTCTAAAAGGATAAAAATAACCTCAAAAGAACGCCAAGGAAAGTATTAAAATCTGTGGTCCCAATCATCTAGGAGAATTCTCTTCTACTGGCCTTGGTGGATCTGTCTGCTTCATGCAATTACATGCTGATTTCTAGGATCTTCCATATGCGCTCATCTGTGGACTGTCTGCTTCTGCTGATTCTCTAGAGAACGTCAGTTTAAGATCCCTAATATGAGTAACTTTTTCAATTCTTGTCAGTGAAGGGTGCATGATGTCATACTAGTTCATAAACATGTAACCAAGGATCCATTTCTTGTACTTTATTTGCTGAACTGGTAATAAACAGCACTTAATAAGGTCATTTCACAGGTCTCAATGGCAACCTTTTTCTGGGATTTTGTTCAGAGCACCAAAGGTTAAGGTCCTGTAAAGGTGAATAAATGAAAGGCCAGGAGAGCAATCTGTGCCTGGATGAAAGGCAAGTGTCAGGGGTTTTCTTATCTAGCTCAGTTTGTGATGCTGGAATAAGTATGGGTTGGGACATCTGAGTGATGTGGGCTACAGTGAGGAATTTATGGTAAGACAGCATAGGGCTTTTTGAGGGTAGGATGCAGGGCCACCTGGGATAAGGCTAACATGCGCCAGGCATTAGCTGTGAACTACATTAAAAACATTGACTAACACAGACTACATCATTTTTTTGCCAGTTGACATGGCCAAGAGATATTCAGTGGTTTATCCACTTGAATTAATTTTGTTTCTGCTAAATGATTGGATTTTATAAAGGGAGTACTAATTGCAAGACCAGTCTGGTATTGTCTCTTTCAATGTTTAAGATAAGATTATTAAAAATCTATTAACTAGGAATTTGTTCCGAGAGTTTCCAAAAGATATGTCCTGGACAGGGACACTTCTTGAATGACAGAAGCACAATGATGAGATTCCCTTCATTGAAGAAGGTATTAGAGTTGAAAAATCGGAGAAGAAATTAATAATATTTCACATTTACTCGGCCAGCTGGTAGAAAAATATTGGTTGTTTTTGGAGAGTTTTAGTCTATCCTTTAGAGGGCAATTTGTAATGTATATGGTCCATCACATTTCATGGAGATATATGCAGTACAAATTCTGAAAATGCTTCAACCAATTTATCTTTATCTTTATCTTTCCTCACTGTAGTTCAAGTTTTCTTGTGTGATCCAAAATTCAAAATACTTCTCCTGTAGGTCTTCAATGGCCTGAAGGTTGTTTTCTTTTTAAAGTTATAGACAATGACTTTCTGCATCCATGTGCTATACTGTTTATTTTCTTTTTTCTTTTTTTAAAAGATTTTATTTATTTACTCATGTGAGAGAGAAAGAGCATGCATGTGTGGAAGCACCAGTGGAGCAGGGACAGAGAGGGAGGAAAAGGGAGAGGGAGAGAATTTGGAGCAGACGCCTGATGAGTGCAGAGCCCCATGCGGTGTTTGATTCGATAACCCTGAGATCATGACCCCAGTCAAAATCAAGAGCCTGAAGCTCAACCAACTGAGCCACCCAGTCGCCCCTGTTTATTTTCAACCAGCATCATCCCACTTCTATGGGATTCTCCCTGCATATCTGAATACAGGTTTGTAGGGGCTTGTCCCAAATTCCTTTCAGCATAGTTTTGTGGCAGGACTGACACTGTGATTTGGAAGGTGGAGGGGAAGCGAAGGGATACATGAACCTAAAGTGTTTCCAGGCCTGAATTTCTTACTTAACTCTGCATCTGGGAAAGCGTTCCCATGTTGGCTCTGGACTCATGAAGCTCCTTGATCTGAATCTGTAGAGAGTGGCCTCCAGGAAACAGCTTGAGAGAAGCTTTCATCTCTGTGTCTAAAGATAATGTTTACATGGCTTTACAGAAGAAGTGTCCCTCTCCAGAACTTTATCTTCATAAACTTGATTTCTTACCTTAGGGGGAATTTTTTTTTTTTTTTATTAAATCTTGGCAACAAAATGTGACAGAGGCATGGTAATGGAAAGTATCCTGAGGCTAAAACCTGTAAGAGTATAGCATTAATATTTGTTGCCTGATTCACGTACACTAGTCACCTTATGTTGGAGTCAACAAAACAGTGAGAACATAAGGAAGAATCTCAGGTCTTTCTATAGGGATTTGACAACTTCATTTATGGTGATTCTTCTGTCTAGAGTTCCTATTTTTCACTTTTTAATGATTCTGAAATTTAGGAATATTTGACTACTAAAATATTTGACTATTAAATACTATGATTTTTCTCCTGAAATGCTTTTATTAAAAAGATAGTATTCATTACAATTGGTATTATTTTAGGACCACATAAATACTGTATTTCAAGTAAAGGCCATTCGTTAATTTGTTTAAATTAACAAATATTTAGTGAGTGCTGAAAATGACAGTCACAGTTCTAAATATTGGGGCACAGTGCTGAAAAGAGACAGAATCACTCAGCGATGACTTGACTTCCTATTACTTTTTCCGTATTCAACTCCTAGCCCCTTTTCTGGCAGTCAGTGGGTGATAGGCTGGTCCAAATGGATACACGAGAATATAAAGTACTGTAGTAAAATGCTTTAGAAGATTGTTATAGTCGAGCTACAGAGATGTCATGCAATGCTGTGTTAAAGAACTTCCATATCAGGTAGTGTCTTAAGAACAAATAGACCCGGGGTGCCTGGGTGGCTCAGTCGTTAAGCGTCTGCCTTCGGCTCAGGTCATGATCCCAGGGTTCTGGGATCGAGCCCCGCATCGGGCTCTCTGCTCTGTGGGAAGCCTGCTTCTCTCTCTCCCACTCCCCCTGCTTGTGTTCCCTCTCTTGCTGTGTCTCTCTCTGTCAAATAAATAAATAAAATCTTAAAAAAAAAAAAAAAAGAACAAATAGACCTGAGAGGTCAGGATTGCTGTTGTTCAGAGTTCCAAGGGCCACCTGCAGACTGACATGTGCCTCAGGAAGTCAGGAATGACACAGACGGCTGACTTTGGGAGGCCTCTGGCCAACATGCACCCATTTCAGTCTCTGTCCACCAGGGGGTGCAGCTTCCTACCACAATCACATTTCCTGTGTGAAATGTGGGCTTGCACTGATCATTTCTCTGTCACTCCAACCTTTCTTCATGTAAGAATGAAGAACATTATTTAGGTGACACTCCAGAGATGAAGTGCTCTCCAAGCTTCGTGACTGTGGTTCTCTTAACGCTTGGTAAGTAAAATGCCTCTTAAAATTTAGATTCTTTCTTGCATTGTGATGGCAAAACTTTTAACTATAATTTATCCAAGAGCTTTATGCCCAAGGTGACAAGGTCTCTTTTCTTTTTCCTCAGGACAAACCCATGGAGACTCAGTGACCCAGATGGAAGGCCCAGTGACCCTCTCAGAGAAGGCTTTCCTGACTATAAACTGTACTTATACAACGACAAGTTACCCCACTCTTTTCTGGTATGTCCAGTATCCAGGAGAAGGTCCAGAGCTCCTCCTGAAAGCCTTGAGGGACAAGGAGAAGGCAAGCAAGAAAGGATTTGAATCCACCTTCGACAGCAAATCCAAATCCTTCCACCTGGAGAAAGGCTCAGTGCAAGCGTCAGATTCAGCTGTTTACTACTGTGCCGTGAGTGACACAGTGACGGGGACTGCAGGGGGAGCTGAGCACAAACTCTGAGCAGAGCAGGGGCCTGGATGCTGAGCGTCTCTGCCTGATCCACTCTGGTTCCAGCACAGTCTGTGGTTGTTTGTCGCTCAGTGTCCACTTGATCCAAAAATCACAGCCAAGTACTAGAGCATAGGAACCAGAAGTAACATTCCCCAAACCCAGGTGTTCCTTAGTGACATTGAGAACAGTTTGATGCCAAGAGTTCAAGGTAAAACCACGTAACAACGAAGTGGTCTTTGCTCATCCTTGCAGTGAATGTCCAGCCCCACAAGTTGTTCAGGGAACCCTGGTGGGTGTTGCTGTGTCTATGACACGTTTAGAGACACACAGTGTGCTTGAGGAGGTGGCCTCTGCCCAGTGTCTTCCTGACTGGTTATGGCAGGAGAGTTGATGGGGAACTTCGGCCCCAAACCAGGATTTAGTAGAGAAAGAAGGGAAGGGAAGAAAGGAGGATGAACACATGTAGCCGAGCAAGGAAAAGAGAGGCCAGGGACCTCTGCCCTGCTTTCTTTTCTAGTGAATCAGGTGGTAGACACAGGCTGATATTCAACATGAAGGGGTGTAGGCAGAAACAGAATGGAGGAAGTGGCTCCATATGTGATTTGGAAGGTGGTACATGACCCAAAACAGTATCCAGGCCTGAATTTCTTACTTCACTCTGCATCTGGGAACCCTTCCCATGTTGGCTTTGGACTCATGATGTTCCTTGACCTGAATGTGTGGGCAGTCGCTGCAGGAAACTGCTGAGCTCAGCTTCCTAATGTGTCTAGAGGAAAGGTTTACAGGGCTTTACAGAAGATGCATCCTTCTCCAGAACTTTTCCTGATAATCCTGACTTCTTACCTTGTGGGAAAAATTATTTGATTAACGTTTGGCAACAAAATGTGACGGATGGCAATAGAAAGCATCCTTGAGGCTAAAGCTGTTAAGAGGATAGCATTAGTATTTGTTGCCTAATTCACATACACTAGTCACCTGATGTGGGGGTCAACAAAATATTGAGAACATAAGAATCTCAGATCATTCTATAGGGATTCGATGACTCCATGTATGATGTTTTTTCTGTCTATAATTCCTATTTTTTACTTTTTAATTATTCTAAAAATCAGGAATATTTGACTATTACAATGTTTGACAATCAAATAGTGTGACTTCTTCTGAAAGCTTTTATTAAAAAAATAGTATTTCTTGCATTTGCTAATAGTTTAGGAACAAGTAAATATGTTATATCAATTAAAGGCCATTTGTTCGCCCAGCTCCTGGCCTTCAGTCCTGCTGCGCCGCTCTGCTGACCGTCGCCCCGCTGCCGCCAAAATGTCGACAAGTGCACCTGCAGGTTCAAGTGCTGCCTTTGGCAGCAACCGAAGGCTTCAGCTGACACAAAATCAAGTAGATGAGGTGTCATGAGAGTCAATGTGGATAAGGTGTTGGAAAGAGATCAGAAGCTCTCGGAGTTAGACGATCATGCAGATGCGCTGCAGGCAGGAGCGTCCCAATTTGAAACAAGTGCTGCCAAGTCGAAGAGAAAATATTGCTGGAAGAATTGCAAGATGTGGGCGATAGGGATTGTTGTGGTCGTCGTCATCATCATCATCATCATCATGTGGGATGTTTCCCTGTGAAGAACCAGTGCAACCCCAGCCTGCCGTTCAAGAAAGCTCTTCAAGACGTTTGACCTAGAACCTGCTATATTCTTGAGCTCGCCTACTGTTCTGTTTAGACTGATTATTTTCTGTTTGTTACCATAAAGTTTAATTTCTAAGCAACGTGCCTTTGTAATGTCATAAGCACTCCAAACTTGAAGTGCAGCTGCCTGGCCCACACCTGGCCCGGAGTCTTCACAGATTGCCACGCAGCTGACGAAGAGGGTCTCTTAACTTCCCGAGTGTTTGTCACCTCGAAGAATGTTGTCTGAGCAACAAGAGTCGAGGGGCACCAGGACACGGGCTCCTTTTAATATCTGTTCCCCTGGCTTCACCGAGATGCTGCAGTGTTGAAGACATGCCCTGCAGGATGCCAGCTGTGAGAAGGAAGCAGCGGGGTCAGTGTGGGGTGGGCTGTGAGCCCACCCCTCCTCCACTCAGGGGCTCTGGCCAGGTCTGACTCTGAAACCTTGGTGCTCCCTCCTTGCCTCATGCCCAGTCCACTGTAACCTGCTGGCTCCTGCATTAACCCAGGGCACCTCGTTTGTATCTGTGCATTTAGCTGGGAACTTACCCACTATAATGAACTGAATAAACTGTTTATTAATGGAAAAAAATAAAGGCCATTTGTTCATTATTTTTGTTTAATTTAGAAAATATTTAGAGAGTATTTAAAAAATGACAGTCATGGTTCTAAATACTGGGGTAAAGTGCCAAAAACACAGAATCACTCAGCAATGACTTGACTTCTTATTACTTTTTCCATATTCACCTCCAACCCCTTTTCTGGCAGTCAGTGGGTTATAGGCTGGTCCAAAAGGATACATGAGAATATGCAGTACTGTAGTAAAATCCTTTAGAAGAACCCTCACAACTATAGAAATGCCCTGGGATGCTGTGTTAAAGAACTTCCATATCAGGTAGTGTCTCAAGAACAAATAGACCTGAAGGGTGAGGATTGCTGCTGTTCAGACTTCCATGGGGCCACCCTGATGACTGACATGTGCCTCATGAAGTCAGGGATGACACAGACGGCTGACTTTGGGAGGCCTCTGGCCAACATGCACGCATTTCCGTCCCTGTCCACCAGGGGGTGCAGCTTCCTACCACAATCACATTTCCTGTGTGAAATGTGGGCTTGCACTGATCATTTCTCTGTCACTCCAACCTTTCTTCATGGTAAGATTGAAGAACATTATTTAGGTGACACTCCAGAGATGAAGTGTTCTCCAGGCTTCGTGACTGTGGTACTCTTAATGCTTGGTAAGTAAAATGCCTTTTAAAAATTGGATTCTTTCTTGCATTGTGTCAGCAAAACCTTTAACTATAATTTATCCAAGAGCTTTATGCCCAAGGTGACAAGGTCTCTTTTTTTTTTCCTCAGGACAAACCCATGGAGACTCAGTGACTCAGATGGAGGGCCAAGTGACCCTCTCAGAGAAGGCTTTCCTGACTGTGAACTGTACTTATTCAGCATCAGGGTACCCTGCCCTTTATTGGTATGTCCAGTATCCGGGAGAAGGTCCACGGCTCCTCCTGAAAGCTTTGAGGGACAAGGAGAAGGGAAGCAAGAAAGGCTTTGAAGCCAACTATGACAGAGATTCCAAATCCTTCCACTTGCAGAAAGGCTCAGTGCGAGCGTCAGATTCAGCTGTTTACTACTGTGCCCTGAGTGACACAGTGACGGGACTGCAGGGGGAGCGGAGCACAAACTCTGAGCAGGACAGGAGCTTAGAATGTGAGTGTCTCTGACTGATCCACTCTGGTTCCAGCACAGTCTGTGGTTGTTTGTCCCTCAGTGTCTGCTTGATACAAAATCATACAAACGATCAGAGCATAAGAACCGGAAGTAACATCCCCCAACCCCAGCTGTTCCTTAGTGACACTGAGAACAGTTTGATGCCAAGAGTTCCTCAGCCAGAGCATAAGTAATTTCAAGATAAAACCACGTAACAGCGAAGTTGTCTCTTGCTCATCCTTGCAGTGAACGTCCAGCCCCACATGTTGTTCAGGGCACCCTAGTGGGTGTTGCTGTGTCTTATGACAGTTTTAGAGACACACAGTGTGCCTGAGGAGGTGGCCTCTGCCCAGTGTCTTCCTGACAGAGTATGGCAGGAGAGGTGATGGGAGAGCTTCAGCACCAAACAAGGGTTTATTTTTTTAAAGATTTTATTTATTTATTTGACAGAGAGAGAGATAGCGAGAGCAGGAACACAAGCAGGGGGAGTGGGAGAGGGAGAAGCAGGCTTCCCGCCGAGCAGGGAGCCCGATGTGGGACTCGATCCCAGGACCCTGGGATCATGACCTGAGCCGAAGGCAGACACTTAACGACTGAGCCACCCAGGCGCCCCCAAACCAGGGTTTAGTAGAGAAAGAAGGGAGGGAAGAAAGGAGGGTGAACACATGAACCCGAACAAGGAAAAGAGAGGACAGCGACCTCTGCCCTGCTTTCGTTTCTAGTGAATCAGGTGGCAACTCAGGCTGATAATCAACATGAAGGGGTGTGGGCAGAAACAGAATGGAGGAAGGGGCTCATGTCCTGGCCAGTTAAGAAGATCAGTTGGCTTTCTGACAGTAGGAACTCAAGTGAGATGGTGCAAACTATACACTATCTCTATATCTGGACAAAATTTCAGAAAGCGTTTATCAATAGAGCGGAAAGATTACAATTGCAATGATCATTAGAAAAATAATAGAAAAAGAAAACCTTCCAACACAATAATCAGAATATGAATTCTCTCCATTCTTCCTCAACTTCTCTACTTTCCTTCACTTGGACTAATTTTTACTTGCTAGCCTCTTAGCTTATTCCTTCAGTTCTTCCTAGTCTCTATTCCTAGAATATAGGTGTTCATGTGAGGATGCATAAAAAGGTTTATTGTTGTAGTTTTTCAGAGATGAAATAAATCATCTTAGGCTTTAATCAGTAGAGGAAAGGATGTATAAATGTAAGCATATTCACAATATGGAATATAATGGAACAAGGTGCATATGGGTTAACGTAATAAGACCTACAAGATTTACTCTTGAGTTTATAAAGCAAGTTACAGAAAGGTATACCCAGAATATATTTGTATTATAAAAAAGTGTAAATAAAATGCTATATTTCTTGGAGTGGTAAAAATCTAGTAAAACACATGGGAACATCAACTCCAAATTGTTAAGATGAACAAAGAAATAGGGTAATAAATGACAAAAGGGTTAGAATTGGGAGTGGCAGTCAAAAGGGATTTTACTCTACAGGTAATGTTTTATTACTTTTAATCATTCATATATTCACAAATTCCTCCTTTGTTAAAAGTAATATTAAGCCATAAAAGTCATTATAAAGGTTTGTCCATATCATCCTCTATTCTTGTCACCAAAATGTGGAAAGGAAAGAATGATCACCTTCTTCATAAGATTTTGTCCAAGGACCTAATGTATATTTATTTCTCCCTCCTCTCGGATCACAGTTTTTAGTTTTCACTCCTCTTAGGGTCCTACTCTTTCACTCTATTATAGCTGTGTATATTTTTGTCTTCCCCTGTAAACTGTAAATGAATGTTTCCACTTTTATATATTTTATTTATTTGTTTACTCTTTTAATTTTATTTCCAGTTAGTTAATATACAGTGTTATAGTAGTTTCAGGTGTACAATATAGTGATTCAACACTTTCACAGAACACCCAGTGCTCATCAGGACAAGGGCACTCCTTCATCTACTCACCTATTTAACCCATCCCCCAGCCCTATCCCTCTTAAGCATCAGTTTGTTCTGTTTAATTAAGAGTCTGTTATTTCATTTATCTCTGTCTATCATATATTTTTCCTTTGCTTCTTTGGTTTGTTTCTTAAATTCCACATGAGTGACATCATATGGTAGTTATCTTTCTCTGACTGACTTATTTCCCTCAGCATTATACTCTCTAGCTCCATTCATGTTATTGCAAATGGCAAGATTTCATTCTTTTTTATGGCTGAATAATATTGCATTACATTTTTATATATTCTGAACATCTAGGATATTACCCCATTGAAACTAAAAGCTCAATGAATATTTACAGATTTCTTTCAAACTAAGGTAAAGAAATCAAAAGCTTGCACAAGATGAGATTTACCAGATTATTTTCTGATATCAATTTCCATGATACAGCAATTTAAAGGTAGGATTAGGTTCACTTCTAATCCCCAGTCAATCTAAGCAGTTATCTTCTTATCTGACCATCTGCATTTCCTTCATAAAGAAGCCTGGAATAAAAGGGCCTGGGGGTCTGTGTCTGCTGAGTTGCTTGATCTGAAGGGGTCTTTGTTGACTGCTTCAGTCCTCTAGGGGGCACTCGGGGCTTTAGAAGAAACAAAGACTTTTTGATGGTCCAAGGTTAAACAGTTAAAGGGAGAACAGAAATCATGTGAACCAGTCCAACTATGGATAGCAAAGGTTGGGAGGAGGGGCAGGGTTTGTGTAAAGTTGATCTCAGGTTTTAGGTTCTGCCATTGCATAACAACTCCAGACATCTGGAGGCCATGTCTTTAGAAATCCATTATGCACATAATTCTTCACAGATACCAGGTTAAGATTATTTCTGGGCATTGTGACCATGGAAACTCAACAGAAAACATCCCATTACCTGTTGTCAATTGTTATGAATAAAACTCCCCAAATTTACTGGCCTTGAAATAATTTCAATATCTCAGCTATCTTACCTTTTCATGTACCTTGGCTGAGAGTAGAGGGAACAAGAATGAAGAGAAGAAGAAGAGAGGGAAAAATAAGGAACAAAAATAGAAGGAAAGGGAGAGGACAATATTGACTGTGACCAGCAACATATGGCCTGGACAGACTCAGGTGTGTGGGTGAGCAGGGTCCATGAATTGCACAGGAGACTGGAGATTTGAAAGTTATCTCAGAGGGGACAGTTTACTATATTCTATTTTAAACCAACCAACTTCTAGTTGGAATCATTTTCTATGCAGATGGTTACTGTCTGTCTTAGTTTCTAGAACTCTCTTGATTTCAAGAAGTTGTATTTACTTCTGTAATACAATGCATACTATCAGATAGTTTTCCTTTATCAATATTTTTTATAACTGAATTCTCACATTGTCAAACTATGTAATTTTGGGACTGGAGTCACTCTTTCCTATGTCTTCAAGGTTCTGGGTAACCGCCTTTAGGCCCTGACTCTACCAGAAATATCATTCACCTTTCCTTATACACAAACCCACAAATTTCTTACATAAAGTGTTTTAAGAAAAAAAACCCTCTTATCCTCCTATATTGGGAATATTGCCCTTACCTCCCTGCAAAATTGGCAAGTACAGTTTTGGAGAGATTACTGTGCAGTGTCACTGGGTCACTGTGGGTGGAGTCTTGAGTTCCGTGAATGACAGAGCTGAGGTATGATTGGTGCTCAGTGATTCTGGTGGAACGGATTGACTGTAAGAACACAATTATTCTGGACCCAAGAGTCTAAACTCTGCACAGGAGGCAGAGGGTAACTCATCAACTAGAAAAAGAAACATGAAGAGACACTGGCAAGCTCTGCTGGGGCTTCTGTGGGTCCATGTTTCCTGTGAGTGGGGGCGTTCCTCATGGGTACTCGGGTGGCGTCTACAGTCTACAGTGGGTAGGGGGGAGCTAACACAGAGCTCCTAGAGGGTCCTACATCTGCAGAGGTGTTTCTTGGGACTTTTTGCAGATTTGAAAACTGTGTTGGTGACTCCCCAGTGATATCATTTGTGTTTGTTTTTCTCTTCCCACGCAGGGGTGAGAGGGCTGGACGTGGAGCAGAGCCCTCCAGCCCTGAGCCTCCAGGAGGGAGCCAGCTCTACTCTGAAGTGCAATTTTTCTAGCACAGTGAACAATGTGCAGTGGTTCCGACAGAACCCCGAGGGCGGTGGCCTCACCCGGCTGTTTTACGTAGCTTCAGGGATGAAGCAGAGTGGAAGGTTAAACTGCACAGTGAATGCTAAGGAACGGTCCAGCACCCTCCACATC
>NW_023270839.1:8520399-8535992 GCF_011800145.1 Mirounga leonina
CTCGCAGTTTGGGAAAAATTGCACTTCAGAGTGGAGCTGGCTCCCTCCTGGAGGCTCAGGGCTGAAGGTCTCTGCTCCACCTCCATCCCTCTCACCCCTGACAAAAGAGAAAAACAAACACAAGTGATTATCACTGAGGAGTCACTGATGCAGATTTAAAACGTGTAAAATATCCCAAGACACACCCCTGAGGTTGTAGGACCCTCTAGGAGCTCAGTATCAGCTCCTCCATCACTGTGGGCTGTGGACCACTCCCCAGCCCCCGCCTGGAATGTCTCTACTCACAGCAAACCTGGACCCACAGAAACCCCAGCAGAGTTCGCCAGTGTCTCCTCATGATTCCTTGTCTAGTTAATGAGGTGCCTTCACCCCTACTGTGTAGAGTGTAGTCTTGGGTCCAGAGAAATTGTGTTCTTACAGTCAGTCCTTTCCACCAGAATCACTGAGTACCAATCACACCTCAGCCTTGTCCTTCACAGAACTCAAACTCCACCCATGGTAGCCCAGTGACACTGCACAGTAATCTCTCCAAAATTATGCTTGCCAACAGTGCAGGGAGGTAGAAGCAATATTTCTAATATAGGAAAATACTAGGTGTTTTTTTTTTTTTCTTAAAGCGCTTTATGTAAGAAATGTGTGGTTTAGTGTGTGAGGAAAGGTGAATGATTTTTCTAGAAGAGTCAGGGCCTAATGGGGGTTACCAAGAACATTGAAGAATCATAGGGAAGAGTGACTCCATTCCCCAAACTGTGTAGTTTGACAGACAATGTGAGAATTCAGCTTTGCAAAAATACTGAGAAAGGAAAACTATCTATAGCATGCACTCAGTATTGCAGAAGTAAATACAATTTCTTGAAATCAAGAGAGTTCTAGAAACCAAGACAGACAGTCACCATCTGTGTAGAAAGTGATTCCTACCAGAATGTGGACAGTGAAAAATAGGATGTCTGCATAATGTCCTCTCCGATATAGTTTCCGCCTCTCCACCTCTCCTGTGCAGCTGTTAGACGCCGTGCTCACCCACACCGCTGAGTCTGGCCAGGCCACACGCTGCTGGTCACAGTCAGTATTGTTCTCTCCCTTTCCTTCTATTTTTGTTCCTCATTGTTTCCTCTCTTCTTCCCTTCATTCTTGTTCCCTCCACTCTCAGCAGAGATGTAAGAAAAGGTAGGATATCTGGGGTATTGAAATAGATTCAGGGCCAGTAAATTTGGGGGATTTTATTCATAACAATTAACAACAGGTAATGGGTTGTTTTCTGTTGAGTTTCCATGGTCACACGCCCAGAAATAATCTTAACATGGTCTGTGAAGAATTATGTGCATGATGGATTTCTAGAGACATGGCCTCCAGATGTCTGGAGTTGTTATGCAGTGGCAGAACTGAACACCTGAGAGGGTCTTTACAAACAATCCTGTCCCCTTTCTCCCCCATCTTTGGTGTCTATAAGTGGACTGGCTCACATGATTTCTGTTCTCTCTAACTGTTCAACATTCCAACCATCACAAAGTCTTTGTTTCTTGTAAAGCTTAGAGTGCCCCCTAGAGGAATGAGGCTGTCAGCAAAGACCACTTCAGAACAAGACAGTACACACAGACTACCAGCCCCATTTGTTCCAAGCTTCCTGATGAAGGCAATGCAGATGGTCAGAAAAGTAGATAACTGCTTAGATTGAATGGGGATTACAAGTGAACCAAATCCTACTTTTAAAATGGAATTGCATGGAATTGCAGGGAAATTGATATGAGAAAATAATTTGGTAGTTCATTTTGACAATTTAGAGTTGATGTTTCCAAATGTTTTACTAGATTTGAACCAACAGAAAATATACGGTATTTTATTTAGACTTTATTATAATGTAAATATATATTTTGGGTATACCTTTCTGTAACTTGCATTATAATTTCAATAGTAAATCTTGTAGGTCTTACTATATTAACCCATATACATCCCTTGTTCCACGATATCCCATACTGTGGATATACTTCCATTTATAAATCCTTTCCTCTATTGATTAAAGGCTAAGATGATTTATTTAATCTAGGAAATACTACACTACAATAAACCTTATTAAGCATTCCTCACATGAACCCATGTTTTTCTAGGAACAGAGACTAGGAAGAAATGAAGGAATAAGCCATGAGGCTGGCAAGTGAAAATTACTCCAATTGCAGGAAAGTCAGGGACAAAGGGCCTCAAGAAGAATGACGAGAATTCATGCTCTGATTATTGTGTTGGAAGGTTTTAATTTTCTATTTTTTTCTTAATGTGCATTGCAACTGGAGTTTATCAGCTCATTTGATAATAGAGATTTGATATAGAGATAGTGTATAGTTTGCTCTGACCAGCTACTGAAGTTTTCTAAATATAGTAAATCAGCAAAAGAAAAAGCACACTCAAGGAGAAGCCATGGTATATACAAGGAAAAAATATTACAGAATAAAATTAGACATAGAAAAAAATGTACACACTTGCACACATACACACACACACAATTTGAGGATATCATCAATAATACAGAAAGACGCTTTACTTTTCCCAAATCAGCAGAGAAAAAGAGAAAATTCTATCAGTGCAACAAAAGAGAAAAGAAAAGAAAGAAGCGAAAGCATATGCAGCAAAACCAAGATACTAGAAATAAGTTCAAATATATCAGTAATCAAAACATAGATAAAAAGAAATTATGAATTGAATCAAAATTTAAAACGATTGCTGCATATACATAATGGAATATTATGCAACCATCAAAAAAATTTGAAATCTTGCCATTTACAAAAACATGGATGGAACTAGAGGGTATTGCGCTAAGTGAAATAAGTCAATCAGACAAAGACAATTATCATATGATCTCACTGATATGTGGAATTTGAGAAACAAAAGAGAGGATCATCAGGGAAGAGAGGAAAAGATAAAACAAGATGAAACCAGAGGGAGACAAAGCATAAGAGACTCGTAATCATAAGAAAACAAACTGATGTTTGCTGGAGGGGAAGGGGGTGGAGGGATGGGGTAAATGGGCATTAAGGAGACCACTTGATATAATGAGCACTGGGTATTATATAAGACTGATGAATCACTGACCTCTACCTCTGAAACCAATTATACATTATATGTTAATTAATTGAATTTAAATATTTTTTAAAAATAAATAAAATAAAATGTTGGTACTAGCCACAAATTGAAAGTGGCAGACAAAAGCACATACTTTAAACATGTATAATTTTCTAGTTCCTTTTTTATTTATTTTTTATTATTATGTTATGTTAATCACCATACATTACATCATTAGTTTTTGATGTAGTGTTCTATGATTCATTGTTTGCGTATAACACCAAGTGCTCCATGCAGAACGTGCCCTCTTTAATACCCATCACCAGGTTAACCCATCCTCCCACACCCCTCCCCTCTAGAACCCTCAGTTTGCTTCTTAGAGTCCATAGTCTCTCGTGGTTCGTCTCGCCCTCTGATTTTCCCCCCTTCATTCTTCCCCTCCTGCTATCTTCTTCTTTTTTTTTTTTAACATATAATGTATTATTTGTTTCAGAGGTACAGATCTGTGATTCAACAGTCTTACACAATTCACAGCCCTCACCATACCACATACCCTCCCCAATGTCTATCACCCAGCCACCCCATCCCTCCCACCCCCCATCACTAGTTCCTTTTTAATGATGACTATCTTAATGTATTTGCCTCTACGTTTACAATAAATTCCCTGGTATCCTCATACTTTATACATCAAAAAAAAATTGAAGATTATTTTCAAAAGCACAAAATGCAGCTCTTGTCGAGGATGTGGAGAGACTGGAATACTTGCAAACTGTTGGAAGCAATGCATAATGCTGTAAACATGGAAAACAGTATAGAGGTTCTTCAAAAAGTATAAAATAGAACTACCATATGATCCAGTAATCCCACTTATGAGTATTTTTTAAAAAGAATTGAAATCAGGATCCCAGAGATATTAAGCACTCCTATGTTCATTGCAGCACTGTTCACAATGTCCAAGATGGGAAAAAAACTTGAATGTCCAACAACAGATGAATGGATAAAGAAAGTGTGCTATATACATAAGTGGAGTACTATTCAGCCTTAAAGAGAAAAAAAAGGAAACCCTACAATATGCAACCACATAGATGAAGCTTGAGGACATTATGCTAGCTGAAATAAGCCAGTTACAGTAAGAAAAATAATGCATGATTCCACTTAAACTGGCATCTAAAATAGTCAAATTCATAGAATCAAAGAAGAGTTTGCCATGGGCTCTGGGGGTGGGGTAATGGGGAGTTACTAATCCATGAGCAAGATGAAAGAAGAGAGTTGCTGTACAACATTGTATCCACAGCCAATAGTCATACATTGTACATTTAAATTTTTAAGAGCCTGTATCTCATGGTGAGGGTTCTGTACACAATACAAATCACATTTAAAAAAATAAGACACCACAGTCTCACCTGTTAGAATGGCCAAAATCCAAAATACTAACACCACCAAATGCTGGTGTCAAAAACTCAGAAATAGCCCAGGTCAATCCAGTGAATTTCACCAAAGTGGGAATTAGTAAAAGTGTCCTGTGCACACACCGAAAAGACAGTTCATGAAGTGGGAGCACTCAAACCAAAACATGGAATGAGGCTCAGGAATATATTGTTAGAAAGCAGTTTATATAGTGAGGAGACAGTGAGAGTCTATTTTTACAGTGATTGGTTATAATAACAGAATTGTTTAAACGATACCAGAAATTGCTCACTGGGTACCTCACACCAAACTTGGGAAACAGTTCAAGTTTTGCTTACGATTTCCAAAGGCACAAAAAAACTGATGTGGGTCAAGTTAGTCTTGCAAAATAAATTAAATTCAGCTTCATTTGTTGACTACATTGATATAGAAAGTGATCATTGCCCAGGGAATTTTAAAGGTTGCTCTGCTTGGTTTTTATTTTAACACAGGCAAGGATGTCCAGCAACAGGAAACCTCATTCCTGGCTGACAGGAATGCACAATGGTACTGCCACATTGGAAGACAAGTGTAGAAGTATCTTAAAAACTAAACACACTCCTACCACATGATCTACCAGTGACAATCCTTAGTGTTTACCCAAATGGCTGGAAAACGGTATACACAAAAACTTGCACACAGGGGCTCCTGAGTGGCTCAGTCATAAAACCGTCTGCCTTCGGCTCAGGCTATGGTCCCAGGGTCCTGGGATCAAGCCCTGCTTTGGGCTCCCTGCTCGGCAGGCAGCCTGTTTCTCCCTCTCCCACTCCCCTGCTTGTGTTCCCTCTCTAGCTGTCTCTCTCTCAAATAAATAAATAAAATCATTAAAAAAAAACTTGCACACAAATGTTTATAGCAGTTTTATTCGTAATTGCCAAAACATGAAAGCAACCAAGACATCCTTCAGAAGGAGAAAGGGTAAGTAAACTATGGTAGAGCCAGACAAGGGAATCCTATTCAGTGCTGAAAAGAAATGAGCTATCAAGCCATGGAAAGGCATGGAGGAAACTTTCATGTGTATTTCTTTTTTTTTTTTGAGATTTTATTTGTTTATTTGACAGAGAGAGCACAAGCAGTGGGGAGCAACAGGCAGAGGGAAGGAAGAAGCAGAGAGCCCAACCTGGGACTCGATCCCAGGACCCTGGGATCATGAGCTGAACTGAAGGCAGACTCTTAACCAACTGAGCCACCCAGGCACCCCACATGCATATTTCTAAGTGAAAGAAGCCAATCTGAAAAGGCTGCATTCTGTTTGACACCCAAGATATGACATTCTGGGAAAGGCAAAACTATGGAGACAGTAAAAAGACCAGTGGTTGCCAGGGGTTAGAGGGAAGAACTGAAGAACTTCTTTAAGTAAAGGAAAGTTGAACTGGTGAGCAAAAATCAAAAAGCTCAAATGCACAAGATTTGGGGAAATTTTTTTATGTGTGCTTCTTAATTCCTCAAAGACTAACACCCAATTTTCTGCTGGGTTTAGAAGATGATCATTGCTTCATATAAAGAGCTGTGGATGCATGGCTGTTCTATGACTTAGAAATTTTCTCACTGGGTCCACATATTTTACTTCCCTCCAGCTCAATACCTTCAACACACACGCACACATGCACACACCCACTCATGCACCAACGTGGGCAACCCCACCTTCCTCAATTATCCAAAAGTATGTGGTGCTTCTTTTCCCTGACCCTTTCCGGAGGGCACGGCACACACTGAGGTGCTTCCGCAGTAGGCCAGGGTTTCTCTTAAGCTAGTGATTCATGCAAGTTTGCCCCTATCCATATACAGCTCATTTTCTAAAATTGGTTGGTGTCACTGACGGCTGAGATCTTTTTTCCTGTTTCTCTTTCTGTTTGCAACTTTCTACTCTTTGGGATGTCTTTACTATCTTTTAAATAGAGCTTTAGAGAAATCAAGAGATAAACTTGTATTATTCATCTAGCAAGGGTAATTTTTTAAGAGATCTTATTTTTAAGGAATCTCAACACACAACATCGTGCTCAAACTTAACAACTCTGAGATCCAGAGTTGCAGCTCTACTGAAAGAGCCAGCCAGGCCCCACTAGTTTACCACATTTACCCAAATATATGAGAAAAATACTTATTATACACCCTTTTGAATTGCTTGAAGTGCATTTTGACATGCATTTAAATTTAGAGAATTTTTAAAAAATTATTTTTAACCAATTAAATAAAAAATTAATTTAAATGAAGAATATATAACAAATATATAAAGAAATGTATGAATATTCTGATCATAGCTCATTCATAAAATCTACTGATAAGGGGATAATAATTAAAGGAGATCACAGGGCACCTGGGTGGCTTAGTCAGTTCAGTGATTGGCTCTTGGTTTCAGCTCAGGTAGGACCTCAGGGTTCTGAGATCTAGCCCCATGTCAGGCTCTGCACTCAATGAGGAGTCAGCTGGAGATTCTCTCTCCCTCGCCCTCTGTCCCTCCCTTGACTACCCACGCTCTCGCTCTCTCACACTCTCACACTAAAAAATAACTAAATAGTGCCTTAAAAATATTTAAAACATTAAGAAGATTGCAACAATATTGGCAAAAATTCTGACAGTGCAATACAAACATTGCTTTTTCTATTATTTTTTGCACTTTACTTACTCCCATGCATTCTCCAACCCCATGACCTGTGGCTCTCTGTGAGAGGCTGCAAAATGGGAGTTAGAGAAATCTATAGGACTTCCTTCCTAGTGTTACCTAGCTATCTATATTGTTAGGAAACATCAGTGCAAGAGCATTTTCTTTCACCGTATTTCCTGGCCACTGAGAATGATCTCATTTGAGTTCCTATTGTCAGAAAGCCAACTGATCTATTTAACTGGCCAGGACATGAGCCACTTCCTCCATTCTGTTTCTGCCCACACCCCTTCATGTTGAATATCAGCCTGAGTCGCCACCTGATTTACTAGAAAAGAAAGCAGGGCAGAGGTCGCTGGCCTCTCTTTTCCTTGCTCAGGTTCACATGTTCCTCCTCCTTTCTTCCCTTCCCTTCTTTCTCTACTAAATCCTGGTTTGGGGCTGAAGCTCTCCCATCACCTCTCCTTTCATACTCTATCAGGAAGACCCTGGGCAGAGGCCACCTTCTCAGGCACACTGTGTGTCTCTAAAGCTGTCATAAGACACAGCAATACCCACCAGGGGTCCCTGAACAACTTGTGGGGCTGGACGTTCACTGCAAGAATGAGCAAGAGACCACTTCATTGTCATGTGATTTTACCTTGAAATTACTTACGCCCTGACTGAGGAACTCTTGGCATCAAACTGTTCTCAATGTCACTAAGAAACAGCTGGGGTTGGCGGATGTTACTTCTGGTTCCTATGCTCTGATCATTTGTATGATTTTGTATCAAGCAGACACTGAGGGACAAACAACCACAGACTGTGCTGGAACCAGAGTGGATCAGGCAGAGACACTCACATTTTAAGCTCCTGTCCTCAGAGTTTGTGCTCAGCTCCCCCTGCAGTCCCGTCACTGTGTCACTCATGACACAGTAGTAAACAGCTGAATCTGACGCTTGCACTGAGCCTTTCTGCAAGTGGAAGGATTTGGAATCTCTGTCATAGGTGGATTCAAATCCTTTCTTGCTTCCCTTCTCCTTGTCCGTCAGGGCTTTCAGGAGGAGCTCTGGACCTTCTCCTGGATACTGGACATACCAGAAAAGAGTGGGAAACCCTGTTGTTGAATAGGTACAGTTTATAGTCAGGGAATCCTCTTCTGAGAGGGTCACTGGGCCTTCCATCTGGGTCACTGAGTCTCCATGGGTTTGTCCTGAGGAAAAAGAAAAGAAACCTTGTCACCTTGGGCATAAAGCTCTTGGATAAAATTATAGTTAAAGACTTTGCAGACACAATAGAAAAAAGAATCTGAACTTTAAGAGGCATTTTACTTACCAAACATTAAGAGAACCACAGTCACGAAGCCTGGAGAACACTTCATCTCTGGAGTGTCACCTAAATAATGCTCTTCATTCTTACCATGAAGAAAGGTTGGGAGTGACAGAGAAATGATCAGTGCAAGCCCACATTTCACACAGGAAATGTGATTGTGGTAGGAAGCTGCACCCCCTGGTGGACAGAGACTGAAATGCGTGCATGTTGGCCAGAGGCCTCCCAGAGTCAGCCATCTGTGTCAATACTGACTTCGTGAGGCACATGTCAGTCTGCAGGTGGCCCTTGGAAGTCTGAACAACAGCAGTCCTCACCTCTCAGGCCTATTTGTTCTTGAGACACTACCTGATACAAAAGTTCTTTAACACAGCATCCCAGGGCATTTCTGTAGCTGGGAAGATAGCAATCTTCCAAAGCATTTTACTACAGTACTTCATATTGTTGTGTCCATGTGGGCCAGTCTCTAACCCACTGATTGCCAGAAAAGGTGCTAGAAGTTGAATATGGAAAAAGTAATAAGAAGTCAATTCATTGCTGGGTGATTCTGTGTTTTTCTACACTGTACCCTGATATTTAGAACAATGACTGTCATTTTTTACATACTCACTAAATATTTGTTATTTAACAAAAATAATGAACAAATACTTGAAATACAGTATTTCTGTGGTCCTAAAATAATACCAATCATAAGGAATACTATCTTTGTAATAAAAGCTTTTCAGAAAAAAAGTCACAGTATTTGATAGTCTAATATTTTAATAGTCAAATATTCTTAATTTTCAGAATCATTAAAAAGTGAATAATAGCAATTATAGACATAGAAACACCATACATGAAGTTGTCAAATCTCTATAGAATGATCCGAGATTCCTATCTTATGTTCTCACTGTTTTGTTGATTCCAACATAAGATGACTAGTGTATTGTAAATCAGCCAACAAATACTAATGCTATGGTCTTAACAGGTTTTAGCCTCAAGGATGCTTTCCATTATCATGCCTCTGTCACATTTTGTTGCCAAGATTTAATTAAAAAATTATCTGCACAAAATAAGAAATCAGGATTATCAGGATAAAGTTCTGGAGAGGGACACTTCTTCTGTAAAGCCCTGTAAGCACTTATCTCTAGACACATAGCTGGAAACTAGCTCAAGCTGATTCCTGGAGGCGACTCTCCACAGATTCAGATCAAGGAGCTTTATGAGTCCAGAGCTAACATGGAAACGTTTTCCCAGACGCAGAGTTAAGAAAGTAATTCAGTTGTTAGATACTGTTTGGGTTCACGTATCCCATCCCTTCCCTTCTCCACCATCTTCAAATCACATTGTCAGTCCTGTCACAAAACTATGCTAAAAGGAATTTGGGACAAACCCCTACAAATTTGTATTCAGATATGCAGGGAGAATCCCAAAGAGGTTGGGATGATGCTGGTTGAAATTAAGCAGGGGGCAACTGGGAGGCTCAGTCAGTTGAGCTTCGGGCTCTTGGTTTTTACTGGGGTCATGACCTCAGGGTTGTTGGTTGAGCCCAGCATGGGGCTCTGCACCCATCAGGAGTCTGCTCCAGATTCTCTCCCTCTCCCTTTCCCTCCCTCTCTGCCCCTCTCTCCACTCGTGCCTGTTCTCTCTCTCTCTCTATCATGCTCTCTAAAATAAGTAAATAAATAAAATCTTTCAAGAAAAGAAAAAAGAAAATAAACAGTATAGCACATGGATGCAGAAAGTCATTATCCATCACCTTAAAAACAACCTTCAGACCAATGAAGGCCTACAGGAGAAATATTTTTAATTTTGGGTGACACAAGAAGACTTGCACATCAGGGAAGATACCACATAGTAAGTTTGGATATTTAATGGCTTTTCTTAATGCATAAGTTACATAACAATAAAATGCACCAAATTAAACAATTCTGTAAGGTTTGTCTCATGTATGTATTTGTGAAGCCCTCACCACATTCGAGATAATGAACATATGCATCACCCCAAATGTTACCTTATGTCTCCTTGTAATTCTTCTCTCAACCCTCACCACTCTCATTTCCAGGGAACACTTCTGTCATGTATTAGTCTGCATAATTTATAATTTTGTATAAATAGAATCATATGTACTCTTTTGTCTGGCTTCTCAGCATAATTATTTTGAGGTTCTTCCATTGTCATAATTATTAAGACATTGTTTCTTTTTGTTGCTCTGTAGTATCCCATCATGTGGCTATAAAACAGTTCATCTATTCATCAGTTGATGACCATATCGATTAGTCCCAGTGGGGCTCTCACAAATAAAGCTGCTATGAACATTTGCGTATAAGATAATTTATAGACATATGCTTTCATTTCTCTTGGGTCCGTATCTGGGAGTAGAATGGCTGGATCATATGGTAGGAGTACATTTGATTTTCTTAAAACAATTTGTTCTAGTAGCTTTTTTTTTTATAGGTACCCTTGCATTTTCTGCTCAGACAAATATGTTCTCTGTTAACAAAGACAAATTCACCTCTTCCTTTCCAAACTGTACGGCTTTTGTTTCTCCTACTTGCTTTATTACATTGGCTCAAGCCTCTACTTCAATATTAAATACAACTGGTAAGAGCCAAAACTCTTCCCTTATTTTCCAAACTAAGGAGAAAGCAATTAAGCTTTCACCATCAAGTATGACATTTGATGTAGACTTTTTGTAAAGCCCTTTTTTAAGGTGAGGAAATTCCCTTCAATTCTATGTAATTTGCTGGGAGTTTTAATCAGGAATGGATCTGAATTTTGTCAAATGCTTTTCCTAGACCTATTAAGATTACCCTGCTAAATTGCTCATCCACTACTTGTCAATCTCTCTGGGTATATTATTGATAAATTATCACAACAAAATACTAAAGAAGATACCACTCTCCCATTTTACCAATAATGAAACAAAGCTCAAAAGGATCAAAAAAGTTCATGGCAGAGCTAATAGTTTAGAACACAGAGCTGGATGATACCAAAAGCCTGTTCCCTCTTTCTGACACTATAGATTGTCAAATTTCAGAGAGAGACTAGCGGGTAGCAAAGGACTTCTTCCTAAGCCTTTGAAATATTTTAAGAGTGTCTTTTACAGGTTCTTTCTTTATGCAAATGGAACTAATAAAGAAGAATTAAATAAGTTCAAGTGTGGCCCTTCGACCAAAAAAGGAAAGAAAAGATACTATGATGGATACTCAAACTGCTATTCAGGGGCTGACCAGTGGGAGTGGCTTTACCATTCCATCCTGACCAATTATTCACACCTGAAATAAGCAATGCACTGTAGCAAGAGGGCCAAACTCTTCTAGGGTTTTGTGATGCACCAATATACTGGAGCCCCTTTCATGACTAGTGATCACTCTGTTTCTCCGTTCCTTGAAACTTGCTTGTGATAACGCAGTCTAGAGCATAGGCTGTTCCAATTAACCAGTATAAATGTGTCTAAATTTTTTAAAAATAGAATTACCTTATGACTCAGCCATCCACTTCTGATATATACTCAAAAACTGAAAGAATATGGATATTTGCCATAAATATTAAGATGTTTTTGAATTCCAGTTTCTACCAAAAGGAGGAAGCAACCCAAAAGTCCATCAACAGATAGACGTGGATAGACAAAATGGTATATGACGTACACTGGAATATTATTCAACCTTAAAAAGCAAAGAAATTCTGACACATGATGCAAGTGGATGCATCCTGAAGACATATGTCAAATAAAGTATCAAAAAATGACCAATACTGCATTATTCCACTTCTATGAGGTCTAAAGTAGTTAAAATCATGAAAGGAGAGGCAAAATAGTAGTTCTGAAGGATTAGAGGAATGGAGTGAAAGAGAGTTATTATTTAATGAGTACAAATATTCAGTTTTTCAAGATGACAAGAATTTTAGAAATGAAAGGTGGTGCTTATTGAAAAACAATATAAATGTATTTCATGACACGGAACTGTACCCTCAAAAAATCTAAACGCTCAAATGGTAAAAATGAATGTGAAAATGGTAAAATTTTGGGGTGCCTGAGTGGCTCAGTTGTTAAGCATCTGCTCAGGTCATGATCCCAGGGTCCTGGGATCGAGCCCCACATCGGGCTCCCTGCTCGGCGGGAAGCCTGCTTCTCCCTCTCCCACTCCCCCTGCTTGTGTTCCCTCTCTCGCTGTCTCTGTCAAAAAAATAAAATCTTTTTTTAAATGTTAAAATTTTATAATTAAAAAAATTTGAGGAGATACTTAAGATTTCTACTCTACAAATCTGCCTTCCAAACAAATATATAAGAGGGTGTTAAAATGCAAAATCAATTATCAACCATCCATTACCATCCAATTTTAAGGCCCTGGGGAAATGGAGTTAGAGGTGGAAGGAGGAAAATGGAGAGAATGAGGATTTTGGAGTGAGGAACATTGATCTAAAAGGAGGGCTCAGAAGTGTGCAAACTGAGCCACATTTGGCAAAAAATGCCTTTGAAGGAGTGTTGAAATCAAGGGCACGAACAGACAAAGGGGAAAATTCACACTTTGCTCCTTCACAGTGTCCCCTTAGAGCCCCTATTTATGATCATTTGCAGATAAGACTGGTGGGAAGGAGGGAAACCTCCTGAATGCAAACTGAGTACCTCTATGCTGGAGGTGTTAATAAGATGGAATGAACACAGAGCAGGCCCCTTAGAAACTAAATGCGAGTACAGATGACTCACAGCAAACAAACCTAATTACACTAAACACTACACACAGCACTCAGTCCGTCACCCATACATTATCCCATCCTGCAGGCTGCCACCATCACACACCGGGGGGCAACAACAGTGAGCTTCTGTAAGCAACTAGTGAGCATTGCAGAAAGCAGCCCCCCCCTCTGCCAGATTGGGAGAAATCACACAAATTCAGTCAGCACCATCCTAGAGAAAGCAAACAAAAAGGAGACTGTCAGCAGTCTGGCTACAGGATCAAGGGAAGGCCTTAAAGTTTGTCCTATCTTTTCCCAGGCAGTAGGAAACAAATACACCAAGCATGGTGAAGGTTTAAACCTGAATGTGTCTGGATCTGAGCTATGTACTCACTGCACATTCTAGATAAAACATTTGTTTTCTTCTACTGCATCAATTCTCACCTAAGTATGATCAAGCATTCAAACCTGTAGGAACAGCACTCTCTCTCTCACTTTTAACTTGACTTAGGAAGAAATAAACTAAATAATAGAGAAGCATGCTTCCTTCTGACTCCATCATCAGGCCTGGAGGAAATGGACCAATCAAGAGTCATCTTCCTTCTACGATACAGGAGCTGGTGGTACAAGGAGGGAAAGAATCAAGCCCATTGACATGTTGGGCTACAGTTCTAACCTCCTTTGGTCAGATGTGATAAACTGAATTTAATCTGAGGACTTCCCCGGTAAGAGAAAGCCAGTTACCTAATACCTAGCAATCATAACTCAGCTAAGAAGAAGCACTGTCACCCTACCAATTGCCAATTATATCCATCATTAGTTAGGAAGCCCTGATGGGTCTAATTTTAGGAGGGGAAAAAAGTGCTGTAACATAAATTTGAAAGTCTGAAAATGTGCAAAGGGACTTGAAAGGAGTCTACGCTTGAGCAGAGGTGGGAGAATGATAGAATTAAATATTTACACAACTTCTTTCGCTCCATTGATGTCTCTACAACACTAGAGATAAAGGTTTTTTTAAATACTTATTTATTATGTTCAGTTAGCCAGCATGTAGTACATCATAAGTTTTTGTTGAGAAATAAATTTTTAAAAAGAAGGTTGTGGTTAGTAATGTTTAATTCAGTGAAATGTGAACATGTGGCAGGGAGGCTGGTAGCACGTCATCTCTACATTAGTCAGTAGTCCAAATGTCTTCCTGCAATCTACTAGAAATAGTAAGGTGGCTGATACATGCATATAAAAGTTTTCCCATATATCTCAGAAAGAAAGGTTTTCATTATAATCATAACAAAAAATTACAAGCCCTGCAAATAATTGAATTACCTTCAAACAACAGAGCTTTATTAAGAGAGATATATAAACGGAATGAAAGAGTATGTTCTAAAACAATCAAATAATCAGATACACATATTAAGGTCTTTCGTTTTTCACAAATCAATTTATAAACTTAATTCAAACATAAAGCTTAAATTAAAACTCTGAGTAAGTGGCAGAATTGACCTTTCCTTCTTTCTTTAACAAACATCTACTGATAATCAATTATGTGAAAAAATTTGTGCTAGGTACTGTAAATATAGCAGTGAATGGGATGCAGAATTCTGTCTCCTATGTTGTATGAAAGAGTCATTGCAAATAGATATTTACAAATTTTGTAAACAAGAATAGATTTCTGAGTTTTATCTGAAGCTCACATTGTCAAATCACTCTCTACCTTAATTTCCCTCAAACACACAAATAGTACATACCACCCTAGGCTCTAAAGGAAAACCCATGATACACTTTCTGAACAAGAAAAGGATCAAAGTACATAGAAATGTCTGTCAAATTATGCCCGATTTATGAAGGAAGAAAATTAATATGAAAATATAATTAATTAAATACCTCACAAAGGTATTATAATGCACTAATTAAATGAAAACTTAAACATGAAATTAAAACAATGCTGAAGTTTGACACAAAGAATTGATGAAGTGGGGAATGCTCAAATTGAAATCCATAAAGTGAAAAATTCATGAATCTGATTATAATAAAAATATTTAGAAACCAAAAGAATATTAGCAACATTATATATTATAGAATTATCACTTTCATATTTGTACTTTCCATATTTCTATATTTGGCATGTAATATTTTAGATCACAAAAATTAAAAATGCTACTTTTGAAACACAACATTTAAGTGCCCATCCATAAAAAGGACTGTATATTGGTACTAAGGGGTTTTTTATAGGACAGGAGTCTCAATGGCAAATGTAGAGGTCTTTAAGACCTTAACTTCAAAATAAAACATTATTAGCTCCATTCAGGAATCCATTAAACAACAGTCATCCAACAAAATGTTCTAACCCTGTCTGGGTCATCTCCATCCTAATAGTCTTATTATATGCCTTTAACGTCTAACACATTAGCTTCCACTTGCAGACAAACAACAGCACAAAAGCTATGCTTGAAGTTCTGTGTCAGAGGACAAGGGGCTGCCCCAGGCCCAGGTTTGAGTGCAGGCAGCAGGTGCCTGGGAAGCAATGTGTGCT
>NW_023270839.1:8536392-8570345 GCF_011800145.1 Mirounga leonina
CCTTGGGTTTGGGGTCAGCAGTCTTTGTCTCCGGCTACAACAGAGATAGGGATTTTTAGGGTAGTCCTGGAAGCTTTCTGCTCCCTTTCCCAAACTGGGCATGATGTTATAAAATCATGAGTACTAGATTCATTCAAAATGCAAGGAAGAGCAATGATTTTCATGGAACAGAATGAAAATTTCCATGAACTCTTCCACACAAGGTGCTATTTAGAAATAACTGAAATGGATACTTTTCTCAGTGATATAGGTCAACACATTGTACAAATTGATCAATAGAAATCATTTAGATTTTGTGATTTTATAGGGTCTTCTGTATCAGGTACTCAGACGGTAAGCTCTTATGTCACCTCAGATTCACTAATTTAGGAATAATCAGCTCCGCCAAGTCACTTATGCTCTAAAATCCTTCCTTTATTCATGCATAAAATAAAAGCACTTATTTGCAGGGTGTTATCTTACTGAAATAGAAAATAAATGTTATAAGATGAGTGCCGAAACTTCAATAAAATTATTTTATTATATTTGTATTTCCAGGAGTGGAAAAGGTGATTACAGACTTTAAAAAATATTACGTTCTCTTTACATTTCTTTGAACAAGAGCCACCTATAGGTAACTAAAAAATTTAGTAATCTCTTTCTGTTTGTTGACCACCATTGAATTTTTTGAGCATTTTCCATTTGGTTATTTACATATAATTTATATGCTAGTTGCTAGGGGATCTGGTTTCCCAGGGTATTGGATATGAGCGTCTCTGTCTTTTGCCCCAGTGGCTTCTTCGTAGAGCTTTTTACCAGAAAAGGACTTTCTGGGAAGAAAAGGGGCAAGAAAAGCAAGTGAAATGAAAGCCCTGATGGGTCTAATTTTAGGAGGGGAAAAAAGTGCTGTAACATAAATCTGAAAGTCTGAAAATGTGCAAAGGCTGCTTTGGGGGCAAATGCCCGCCCCAGGGAGGGCTGGGCTGCAGGCCCAGCTGCAGTTTGGGTGCAGGCTGCACATCACCAGGGAGCACTGTGCCTCCACCGCACACAGGTAGGTGGCTGAGTCTTCCAGTTGGGAGTCTGTGAGGTGGAGGGTGCTGGACTGTTCCTTAGCATTCACTGTGCAGTTTAGCCTTCCACTCTGCTTCATCCCCGAGGCTATGTAAAACAGCCGAGTGAGGCCACCGCCTCCGAAATTCTGTTGGAACCACTGCACACTGTCTGGAGTGCTAGAAAACTTGCACTTCAGAGTAGAGCTGGCTCCCTCCTGGAGGCTCAGGGCTGAAGGGCTCTGCTCCACCTTCATCGCTCTCACCCCTGCGTGGGACGAGAAGAACATACACAAATGATATCTCCGGGGAGTCACTGATGCAGTTTTAAAACATGTAAAAATTCCCACAACACACCCTTGAGGATGTAAGAACATCTAAGAGCTCAGTGTCAGCTTCCCCCACCACTATGGGCTATGGACCACTCCCCAACACCCATCTGGAACGCCCCCACTCACAGCAAACTTGAACGCACAGGAGCCCCAGCAGAGCTCGCCAGTGTCTCCTCATGATTCCTTGTCTAGCTAATGATGTGCCTTCACCCCTACTCTGCAGAGAGTAGAGTCTTGGATCCAGAGAAACTGTGTTCTTACAACCAATCCATTCCACCAGAATCACTGAGCACCAATCACACCTCAGCCCTGTCATTCACGGAACTCGAGACTCCACCCACAGTGGCCCAGGACACTGCACAGTAATCTCTCCAAAACTGTGCTTGCCAACAGTGCAGAGAGACAGGGTCATAATTTCCAATATAGGAAGATATAAGGGTTTTTTTTTTTTCTTAAAACACTTTATGTAAGAAATTTGTGGGTTAGTGTGTGAGAAAAGATGAGTGATGTTTCTAGAAGAGTCAGTGATGAAAGGGGGTTACACAGAATCTTGAAGCATTATAGCAAAGAGTGACTCCATTCCCCAAATTGCATATTTTGACAGACAATGTGAGAATTCAGTTATGTAAAAATACTGATAAAGGAAAACTATCTGATAGCATGCATTCTGTACTGCAGAAGTAAATTCAATTTCTTGAAATCAGGAGAGTTCTAGAAACCAAGACAGACAGTCACCGTCTGCATAGAAAATGATTCCAACCAGAATTTGGTTGGTGAAAAATAGAATGTCTGCATAACGTCCCCTCTGATTTAATATCCACCTCTCCACCTCTCCTGTGCAACTGGTGGACCCCATGCTCACCCACACCTGAGTCTGTCCAGGCCACACGTTGATGGTCACAGTCAATATTGTCCTCTCCCTTTCCTTCTCTTTTTCTTCCTTATTTCTTCTTCTCTTCTTCTTCTCTTCATTCTTGTTCCTTCCACTGTCAGCACAGATACATGAAAAGGTAGGATATCTGGGGTATTGAAATAGTTTCAAGGCCAGTAAGTTTAAGCAATTTTATTCGTAACAAATGACAACAAGTAATGGGATGTTTTCTGTTGAGTTTCCATGGTCACAATGCCCAGAAATAATCCTATCCTTGTATCTGCAAAGAATTATCTGCATAATGGATTTCTAGAGACATGGCCTCCAGGTGTCTGAAGTTGATATGCAATGGCAGAACTGAAAACCTGAGATCAACTTTACAACTTTACACCAACTCTGTCCCTCCCTCTCCCACCCTCCAGTTACCACAGATAGTTGAAAACACATTGGTAAAGATTTTTTCTTTCAAACCTCCTAACGTCCCTTATGTTCTTATAAGATTATCTTAAAGTTGTTATCAAGGGATATTTTTTTAGAGGCTAGATTTTAGGAATTTATAATTTATTTATTTTTTTATTATGTTCAATTAGCAAACATATAATACATCATTAGTTTTTGAGGTAGGAATTCATAGTTTATGATTATAATGGGACTGGCTCACATGATTTCTCTTCTCTTTTTGACTGTTCAACCCTGGACCGTCAGAAAGTCTTTTGTTTCTGGTAAAGCTTAGAGTGCCCCCTAGAGGAATGAAGCTGTCAGCAAAGACCACTTCAGACCAAGCAACTCAGCAGAGACATACCTCCAACCCCATTCGTTCCAAGCTTCCTGATGAAGGAAATGGAGATGGTCAGAAATGAAGATACCTGCTTAGACTGAATGGAGATGACAAGTGAACCAAATCCTACTTTTAAAATGGAATTGCATGGAAATTAATATCAGAAAATAATTTGGAAATCTCATCTTGTGCTATTTATTTGATTTCTTTACCTGAGTTCAAAAGAAATCCATAAATATTCATTGAGCTTTTAGTTTCAATGTGGTAATTTACTAGATGTTCGGAATATATAAAAGTGTAATGGAATATTATTCAGCCATAAAAAAGAATGAAATGTTGCCATTTGCTATGACATGGATGGAGCTATAGAGTATAATGTTGAGGGAAATAAATTAGTCAGAGAAAGACAAATACCATGTAATTTTACTCATATGGAATTTAAAAAACAAACCAAACAAGCAAAGAGAAAAAATAAGACAGAGATAAATCAAGAAACAGACAATTAAAGAGAACAAACTGATGGTTACCAGAAGGGAGAGGTTTGGGGGATGGATTCATTGGTGAGGAGTGAAGGAGTGACCTTGTCCTGAAGAACACTGGGTGTTCTGTGGAACAGGTGATCATTCTCTCCTTTCCTCTTTTTGGTGGCAAGAATAGAGGAAAATATGGATAAACCTTTATGATGACTTTTATGATTCTTATTACTTTTAACAATAGGAGAAATTTGTGAATACATGAATTATTAAAGTAATGAAACATTACCTGTAGAGTAAAATCCCTTTGACTATCACTCCCAATTCTGACCCTTTTGTCACTTATTACTCTAATTCTTTCTTCAGCCTGGCAATTTGGAGTTGATGTTTCCAGATGTTTTACTAGATTTGAATCAACAGAAAATATATAGTATTTTATTTATAATTTATTACAATACAAATATACATAGTGGCTCTACCTTTCTGCACCTTGATTTATAATCTCCATAGTAAATCTTGTAGGTCTTACTCTATTAACCCATATGCATCCCTTGTTCCACTACATTCCATACAGTGGATATACTTCCATTTATACATCCTTTCCTCTATTGACTAAAGGTTAAGATTTATTTTATCTATGAAATACTGCACTACAATAAACCTTATTAAGCATTCCTCACATGAGCACATGTTTTTCTAGGAATAGAGACTAGGAAGAAATGAAGGAATAAGCCATGAAGCTAGCAGGTGAGGAAAGTCAGGGACAAAGGGTCTGAAGAAGAATGAAGAGAATTCATGTTCTGATTATTGTGTTGGAAGGTTTTCATTTTCTATTTTTTTTCTTAAAGTGCATTGCAATGGTAGTTTATCAGCTCATTTGATACACTCTTTCTGAAATTCTGTCCTGATACAGAGATAGTGTATAGTTTGCTCCATTCAGCCATTGAGGTTTTCTAAATATAGTAAATCAGCAAAAGCACACCCAAGGAGAAGCCTGGGTATATACAAGGAAAGAAAATTCTCAGAACGAAATTAGACATAGAAAAAATGTACACATTTGCACACATACACACACACACAATTTGAGGATCCTGTCAATAAAACAGAAAGACACTTTATTTTTCCCAAGTCAACAGAGAAAAAGAGAAAATTCTATCAGTGCAATGGAAGAGAAAAGAAAGAAGTGGAAGCATATGGAGCAATACCAAAATATTAGTAATAGGTTCAAACATATCAGTAATCAAACATAGATAAAAAAATTATTGAATTGAATCAAAATTTAAAACTATTGCTCCATATTGCTTAAGAGACAAACCTAAAAGAAGACAACCAAGAAACATGAGCAGATAGGATGGTATTTTCCTGCTGCCCCAGTGTGCAAAGTCTAAAGCCCCCTCCTCACCTGCTAAACCCACCACACCCAAGGAGATATCACAAAGAAATGTCAGTTCTGCAAAAAAAGAAGTCAAAAGATGTCTAAGAGAACACCTAGCTAGCAAACTAGTTAACTCTTACAAAGGGAAGATCTAAGGGAAAAAAAGACAGGAGCTAAAAAAAACAAATGAAACTAAAAAACTCAGCACAGCAAGGAAGACAATCAACAGTATCAAAAGTCATCCTACGGAGTGAGAGAAAATATTTGCAAACCACCTATGTGATAAGGGGTTAATATCCAAAATGTGTAAGAAATTCCTACAATAATAGTTAAAAAAAAAAACTAATAAGCCATCAAAAGGTATCTAAGGACTAGAATAGACATTTCTTGAAGAAGACATTCAAATGGCCAACAAGAATGTGAGCACTCAATGTCACTGATCATAAGGACAATGCAATCAAAGCCCCAGTGAGGGTGCCTGGGTGGCTCAGTCGTTAAGCGGCTGCCTTCAGCTCAGGTCATGATCCCAGGGTCCTGGGATCGAGTCCCACATCGGGCTCCCTGCTCAGCGGGAAGCCTGCTTCTCCCTCTCCCACTCCCCCTGCTTGTGTTCCTGCTCTCGCTGTCTCTGTCAAATAAATAAATAAAATCTTTAAAAAAAAAAAAAAGCCCCAGTGAAATACACTTCACACAATCATGTAATTCTATGAAAATGGACTATTCAATTAAGTATTTCAGTATTTAAAATGTTAGTATTACCCACAACATAAAGGTGGGAGAAAAAAACACATACTTTAAAATGTGTAATTTTTTAGTTCCTTTTTAATGATGACTATCTCAATGTATTTACCAGTGCATTTACAATAACTTCTCTGGTATCATCCATGCTTTGTACATTGAAAAAAAAATTGACAACTATTATCAAAAACACAAAATGCAGGTGTTGTCGAGGATGAGAAGAGATTGGAACACTTGCACACTGTTGGTGGGAATGCACAATGCTGCAACCATGGAAAACAGTATAGAGGTTCTTCAAAAAGTATAAAATAGAACTACCATATGATCCAAAAATCCCACTTCTGAGTACATATCAAAAAGAATTGAAATCAGGATCTGGAAGAGATATTAAGCACTCCTATGCTCACTGCAGCACTGTTCACAACAGTCAAGACGGGGAAACAACTTGAATGTCCAACAACAGATGTATGGATAAAGAAAGTGTGCTATATACATAAGTGGAGTACTACTCAACCTTAAAAAGCAAAAAAAAAAAAAAAGGAAATCCTGCAATATGCAACCACATGGATGAAGCTTGAGGACATGATGCTAACTGAAATAAGCCAGTCACAGTAAAACAAATAATGCATGATTCCACTTAAATTGGCATCTAAAATAGTCAAATTCATAGAATCAAAGAGTGAATCAAAGAAGGAGTTCCCATAGGCTCTGGGGACGGGGTTATGGGGAGTTACTGATCCATGAGCAAGGTGAAAGAATAGACAATTGCTGTACAACATTGTACCCATAGCCAACAGTCATGTAGGGTACACTTAAAATTTTAAGAGTCTCTATCTCAAGGTAAGTGTTCTTTACATGATACAAATTAAATTAAAAAAAAATAAGATACCACAACATTAACCACCACCAAATGCTTGTGTCAAAACCTTAGAAATAGCCCAAGTCAATCCAATGAATTTCACCAAAGTGTTAATTGGTAAAAGTGTCATGCAGACACCCCAAAAAGACAGTTCATGAACTGGGAGCACTCAAACCAAAATACGGAATGAGGCTCAGGAGTATATTGTTAAGAAAACAACTTATATAGTGAGGAGACAGTGAGTGTCTATTCTTCACAGTGATTGGTTATAATATCAGAATTGCTGTAAATATTATCAGAAATTGGTCAGTGGGTACCTCATATCAAATTTGGGGAATAGTTCAAGTTTCGCTTGTGATTTCCAGAGGCACAGCAAAAAAAAGGTGCACGTCAAGTTGCTCTGGCAAAATAAACTAAATTAAGCTTTATTTGTAGGACTACATTGATTTTAAAAAGTGATCATTGCCCAGGGCATTTTCAAGGCTGCTCTGTTTAGTTTTTATTTTAACAAGGGCAAGAAGGTCCAGCAACAGGAAACCTCATTCATGGCTGATGGAAATGCACATGGTATAGCCACATTGGAACACAAGAGTAGGAGATTCTTACAGAGCTAAGATTCCTACCATATGATCTAGCAATAACGATCTTTAGTGTTTATGCAAATGGCTGGAAAACTTCTGCCTACACAAAAACTTGCACAAAATAATTTACAGCAACTTTCTTCATGATTGCAGAAACAAGAAAGCAACCAAGATGTCCTCAGTAGAAGAAAGGGTAAGTAAACTATGGTACTATGGTAGAGCCAGACAAGGGAATCTTACTCAGTGCTAAAAAGAAATGAGCTATCAAGCCACGGAAAGACATGGAAGAAACTTAACATGCATGTTTCTTTTCTTTTCTTCTCTTCTCTTTTCTTTTCTTTTCTTTTCTTTTTTTTAAGATTTTATTTATTTGACACAGAGAGAGAGTGAGCACAAGCAGGGAGAGCGGCAGGCAGAGGGAGAGGGAGAAGGAGACTCCCCACTGAACAGGGAGCCCGATGTGGGACTCGATCCCAGGACCCTGAGATCATGACCTGAGCCGAAGGCAGACACTTAACCAGCTGAGCCACCCAGGCGCCCCCTTAACATGCTTATTTCTGAGTGAAAGAAGCTAATCTGAAAAGGCTGCGTTCAGTTTGATACCCACTATATGACATTCTGGAAACGGCAAAACTATGGAGATACTAAAAACATCAGTGGTTGTCAGGGGTTAGAGGGAGGAAGGGAAAAACTTCTTTAAGTAAAGAAAAGTCGAACTGGTGAGCAAAAACCAAAAAGTGTAGTGTTATACAAGATTTGGGGGAAGTTTTTTTATGTGCTTTTCTTAATTTCTCAGAGACCAACATCCAATCTTTTCTGGGTTTAGAAGTGATCATTGCTTCTCATAACAGGCCGTGTAGTGCATGGCTGTTCTGTACCTTAGAAATTTTCTCACTTGTTCCACATATTTTACTCTACCCCAATACCTTCAACACACACACACACACGTACACACCCACCAACACAGGCAACATCGTTTTCCTCAATTATCCAAAAATATGTGGTGCTATTTTCCCTGATCCTTTCTGGAGGGCACGGCACACACTGAGGTGCTTCTGCAATAGGTCGGGGTTTCTCCTTGTCTAGTCTTTCATGCAAGTTTGCCCCTATCCATATACAGCACATTTTCTAAAATCGGTTGGCATCACTGTCTCCTGATAGCTTCTTTCCTCTTTCTCTTTCTGTTTGCAGCTTCCTGCTCTTTGGGATGTTTTTACTATCTTCTTAATAGAGTCTTAGGGAAATCAAGAAATAAATGTGTACTATTAATCTACCTTGGGTTTTGTTTTTAGAGATTCTATTTTTAAGTACTCTCAACACACAACACGGGGCTCAAACTTACAACCCCGAGATCCAGACTCCCAGCTCTACCCACAGAGCCAGACAGGCACCCCTAGTCTACCATGTTTATCCAAATATCTGAGAAAAATGCTTATTATATACCTGTTTGAATTATTTAAGTTGCATTTCAAGATGCATTTATATTTATAAAGGTTTGGAAAAAAATTTATATTTTAAATAAATTAAATAAAAGTTCATTTAAACCAAGAATATATAACTAATATATAAAGAAATGTATTAATGTTCTGATCATAGCACATTCATAAAATCTACTGATAAGGGGATAATATTTAAAGAAGATCACAAGACACCTGGGTGGCTTAGTCAGTTCAGCGACTGGCTCTTGATTTCCGCTCAGGTAAGATCTCAAGGTCCTGAGATCCAGTGCCATGTCAGGCTCTGCACTCAATGAGGAGTCAGCTGGAGATTCTCTCTCCCTCGCCCTCTGTCCCTCCCTCGACTACCCACGCTCTCACTCTCTCTCACTCTCACTCTCACTCTAAAAAAAACAGTCCTTAAAAATATTTAAAACAGGGGCGCCTAGGTAGCTCAGTTGTTGGGTGTCTGCCTTCGGCTCAGGTCATGATCCCGGGGTCCTGGGATCGAGCCCCGCATCTGGCTCCCTGCTCCGCGGGAAGCCTGCGTCTCCCTCTCCCACTCCCCTTGCTTGTGTTCCCTCTCTCGCTGTCTCTGTCTGTCAAATAAATAAATAAAATTTAAAAGAATAAATAAAATAAATTCAATTCAATTAGCCAACACATAGTATGTCACTAGTTTCAGACAGAGTGTTCAACAATTCATCAGTTGCGCACAGCACCCACTGGGTATTAAGCAACTTTAATTGAAAACATTACATCTGAAAATAAACATGAGTAAAATTTATATTGAAATGAGGATTGCGGATCGATGGTTTAGCTAACTGTGATATGTTCATTCATTGCATCTATGATAAAAGTGGGTGGATGGCACTTACTATAAGTATGACAGGTGGGGCTCGCCTTGGCAGCACATATACTAAAATTAGAATGATACAGAGGCCCGTGTGCAAGAATGACATGCAAATTCCTGAAGCATTCCATAATTTCTAAAAACTGCTTGTAATTAATTATGTAAACAACATAAAATGTAAGAATTATGAGAAAAAAAGGTGTAAGAGTCATGTTTGCTCACACTACGTGATTTACCTAAAATAGAAATAAATCACGTTGTGATAAGAAGACAAAGTGTTTAGACTAATCACTGTAGCTCTTTCAATGTACCTATTGTTATGCCAGTGTTCCTCCTCACTGTCAATGTCTGTTCAGATGCCTATCTTGGGGCCAAAAGCAGAAAATCTAATCACTCTTTGCTGAAGAGTTCAGGCTACAACCCTCAGATCCTGTTACTGAGGTCTCTTTCTCACTGTTTCATTTCCACAGCTCAACTCTGTTCAGAAAGGCCAGAACTGACACCAGAGTTTGGTCATTAAGTTATCAGTCCTTTGAATTTATACTTTTCCTCTTACCGTAGCTGAACCACAGTAAGCTTCCATGCTTCGTACGCTCAGTTCTGAGCACTGGAGGTGACCACTCGGTCTACTTATATCCTTCCTTCCGCCCCAATACCTTCAACACATGTGTGTAAACGTGGGCAATGACATCTTCCTCAATTATCTGAAAGTATGTGGTGCTCCTTTTACCCGACCCTTTGTAGAGGGCACAGCACATGCTAAGGTGCTTCCACACTAGACCGGGGTTTCCCCTTATCTAGACTTTCATGCAAGTTCGCCCCCATCCATATTCAGCCTATTTTCTAAAATTGGTTAGTGTCACTATCTGATGATAGCTTCTTTCCTGTTTCTCTTTCTGTTTTTGGCTTTCTGCCCTTTGGGATGTCTTTACTAGAGTTCTAGAAGAGTATTAGAGGGGCTTGGGTGGCTCATTCAGTTAAGCTTCTGAGTTCAGCTCAGATCATGATCTCCGTATCCTAGGATCCAGCCTCCTGTTGGGCTCACTGCTCAGTGGGAAGTCTGCTTCTCCCTTCCCCTTCTTCTCCCTCTACTTGTTCTCACGCACTCTCTCCTTCAAATAAATAAATAAAATGTTTATTTAAAAAAGAGTATTAGAGAACTCAAGAGATAAACGTGTATTATTAATCTACCATAAGTTTGTTCTTTTTTAGAGATTCTAATTTTAAGTAATCTCTACCCAACATGGGCTCGAACTTACAACCCGGAGAACCAGAATTTCAGCTCAAACCACAGAGCCAGCCAGACACCCCTAGTCTACCGTGTTTATCCAAAAGTCTGAAAAAACTCTTATTATATACCCTTTGAATACTTTAAAGTATATATTCACATGCATTTATATTTACACAGGTTTGAAAATAAAATTTACATTTAAAACCAATTAAATAAAAAATTAACTAACCAAGATATAATAGGGAATGTATTAATATTCTGATCATAGCTCATTCATAAAATCTGCAGATAAGGAGACAATAATTAAAGAAGATTGCAACAGTATTGACAAAGTCTTGCACTGCAACACAGACATTGCTTTTCTATTATTTTTTGCACAACTTCACTGACTCCCATACATTCTCCGGTCCCATGATTTGTGGCTCTCTGTGAGAAGCTGCAAAATGGAAGTTAGAGAACTCTATAGGATTTCCCTCCCAGTGTCCCCTATCGATCTATATTGTTAGGAAACATCAGTGCAAGAGCATTTTCTTTTTTTTTTTTTTTAAGATTTTATTTATTTATTTGAGACAGAGAGAATGAGAGACAGAGAGCATGAGAGGGAGGAGGGTCAGAGGGAGAAGCAGACTCCCTGCCGAGCAGGGAGCCTGATGCGGGACTCGATCCCGGGACTCCAGGATCATGACCTGAGCCGAAGGCAGTTGCTTAACCAACTGAGCCACCCAGGCGCCCTATGAGCATTTTCTCTCACCGTATTTCCTGGCCACTGAGAATGATCTCACTTGAGTTCCTACTGTCAGAAAGCCAACTGATCTTCTTAACTGGCCAGGACATGAGCCACTTCCTCCATTCTGTTTCTGCCCACACCCCGTCATGTTGAATATCAGCCTGAGTCGCCACCTGATTCACTAGAAAAGAAAGCAGGGCAGAGGTCGCTGGCCTCTCTTTTCCTTGCTCAGGTTCACGTGTTCACCCTCCTTTCTTCCCTTCCCTTCTTTCTCTACTAAACCCTGGTTTGGGGCTGAAGCTCTCCTGCCATACTCTGTCAGGAAGACACTGGGCATCACCACCTTCTCAGGCACACCATGTGTCTCTAAACGTGTCATAAGACACAGCAACACCCACCAGGGGTCCCTGAACAACTTGGGCTGGACGTTCACTGCAAGGATGAGCAAGAGACCACTTCACTGTTACATGGTTTTATCTTGAAATTACTTACGCCCTGGCTGAGGAACTCTTGGCATCGAACTGTTCTCAATGTCACTAAGGAACAGCTGGGGTTGGGGGATGTTACTTCTGGTTCTTATGCTCTTCGTTTGTATGATTTTGTATCAAGCAGACACTGAGGGACAAACAACCACAGACTGTGCTGGAACCAGAGTGGATCAGGCAGAGACGCTCAGCATCCAAGCCCCTGCTCTGCTCAGAGTTTGTGCTCAGCTCCCCCTGCAGTCCCGTCACTGTGTCACTCATGACACAGTAGTAAACAGCTGAATCTGACGCTTGCACTGAGCCTTTCTGCAAGTGGAAGGATTTGGAATCTCTGTCATAGTTGGCTTCAAAACCTTTCTTGCTTCCCTTCTCCTTGTCCCTCAAGGCTTTCAGGAGGAGCCGTGGACCTTCTCCTGGATACTGGACATACCAATAAAGGGCAGGGTACCCTGATGCTGAATAAGTACAGTTCACAGTCAGGGAAGCCTTCTCTGAGAGGGTCACTTGGCCCTCCGTCTGAGTCACTGAGTCTCCATGGGTTTGTCCTGAGGAAAAAGAAAAGAGACCTTGTCACCTTGGGGCATAAAGCTCTTGGATAAATTATAGTTAAAGGTTTTGCTAATACAAAAGAAGAAAGAATCCAAATTTTAAGAAGGATTTTGCTTACCAAGCATTAAGAGAACCACAGTCACGAAGCCTGGAGAACACTTCATCTCTGGAGCGTCACCTAAATAATGTTCTTCGTTCTTACTACGAAGTTGGAGTGACAGAGAAATGATCAGTGCAAGCCCACATTTCACACAGGAAATGTGATTGTGGTAGGAAGCTGCACCCCCTGGTGGACAGGGATGGAAATGGGTGCATATTGGCCAGAGGCCTTAAAACACTGGAAGAGACAAATACCATACTGGTCGTGCAATTACTACTCCAGACCCCTTTATAAAATCTAATCCCTCAAGAAGCATCATTAAATCAAGTAGCTGAACTAATGAATATCTCTTGGATATGTCAATTTACAAAAAATCATGTGGTTGTTGTCAGTGAGTATGTTTTTAAGGTAGGTCACAGCTTCCAAATACTATAAAGACAATGAGTTTTCTTAACATTCTAACTTTTCTTAACCCTTTCATGTATCTCCTGCATCCTAATAGAAAAGCACAGTAAATAAATTATTTGATGTATTCATGAAATTTTAAAAAGTTTTGTCATAAAAACAAAGTCTCAGATTTAAAAAGACACTGTAGAAGCTAAGAAAAAATACTTGAGCAGGTCATCATAAACATGAATTCCAATGATGATCCTTATGTAAGCATTTCTTTAAAAACATAAAGACAAAACCATGGAAAAGTTCAATTAATCCCATCTTGGTTGCAGAAAATTTGGCACTAAATTTTGTAAAGAATCACTACGAATGATTGATTTGCTTGATCCATGAGAACAAGATATATCAAAGCCAAAACAGCTGCCTGGTGCAGCCAAATGATCTCTACTGAGCACTTGCTACAATCCTCCAGAGACAACACTTCACACTGAGAATATACTGGATGCAACATTAAACAAACACCAGTGGGGAGACTTTCCTAGGATGGCAGAAAATGGAGCTATCCATGCTTTTCTCAGAGTCAATGAAATCCCATAAAATCTGGAAGGTAGAAGAATATGTTCTGAAATACTGTCCTAAGGAAACATTTGAGTATCTCCAAAAGGTTCTTACACAGTTGCATTCCCTCCATGAGCTATGAGTATGGAAGGGTAATAGTATTTTATTTTCTACATGGATTGAACCACTCTCCTGTCAGAAAACCACAGCAATCACAAGAGTTAAATATCAATTGGATTTTGTGTTTAATTCCTATGCTATTTCAAATACTCTTTAGATAGCGGAGCAAATTTCTCTGGGTAGGTAACCTTCTCTGTTAGGTAAGGTTAGGCCTCACATAGAAACTTCACTTCTCCTGTCACACCCCAATCCTGTGGAAAAGTGGAAACAACAAATAAAATATTAAAACTGAAATGAGTTATTATAGCAGTTACCCGTGGCCCTGCATCCTTCCCTTACAAAGTCCTAGGCTGTCTCATTATAAACTGTTCACCCTGGCCCACATAACTCAGATGTCCCAACCCATACATATTCCAACCTTCACAAACTGAACTAGGTAAGTGAACCCTTGACACTCTTCCTTTCATCCCAGGTACAGGCTGCTCTGTGGCCATTCATTTAATCACCATTACATGACCTAAACCTTTGGTGCTCTGAACAAAGTCTCAGAAAAAGATTGCCATTGAGATGTGTGAAATGACCTTATATGTATGATTTATTTCCAGTTTGGCAGATAAAGTACAAGAAATGGATCCTTGGTTACATGTTTATCAACTGGTATGACATTATGCATCTTTCACTGACAAGAATTGAAAAAGTTACTCATATTAAAGATCTTAAACTGAAGTTTTCTGGAGAATCAGCAGAAGCAGACAGTCCACAGATAAGTGTATACACAATATCCTAGAAAAAAACATGTAACTGCATGACAGCTCCATCTAAGGCAATTAGAAGAGAATTCTCCTAGAGGTTTGGAACCACCGATTTTAATACTTTCTTTTGTATTCTATTGAGGTTATTTTTATCCTTTTAGAGGTATTTTCTCATTTTAATGGTAAAATATTAGGTATTTCTGGTTATCCTGAATTGTTCTCTCACTAATAAAATAACTTGCATGGGTATAGACTTTAATAGACACAATACCTACCCTAGTGCTATAGTTCAGCTCTGCACAGACATTGCTAGTGTAACAAAGATTAAGAATTATTAGATATGTTATTTCATAGCTACTCCTGGAAAAAAGAGGTAATAACTATACCCTAATTTAGTACTGCTAGAGTGAATCTTCGTCAATTAAATTACCCTTGAAATCTGAGAAAGTATCTATTGATAAAAATTTAGGATGGAGTTCATACAACTAAACTTGTGTACAGAACGTGACTCAGCTTGATTATATGAGTTGATCCAACCTTCAACACCACCTCTCCATTATCAATTGCCAAATATATTTTGTAGAACTATAAATCAAGTCTCTAAAGGAATTCAAACACTTGAGATGATGAGCTATTCCTATGAAAATAACTTCAAAGTTCAAAACCTGAGGGGTAGGAAACACCGAGAGTGGAGACAGAGGTGGGGTCATGCATGTGCCCTGTGGCATGTGCTTCCACCCACCAAGACACATGGTTCTCAAAAGCTTATGTGTTGTATGCTCCCATCAATAGGGCATTCTTAAAAACACAAAAATGAGATTAGACCAATATTTGCAAGGATTTGGGAATATAGAAGTGTGTAATGGCAAAAGAATAGCACAAAGGACTTTTGGGGAGCAATTAAACTATTTTGTACCATGATCTTATGATGGTTACTGGATCTATACAATGCACTAAAATTCAAAATTCACAGACCTATACACCAAAAACAGTCACTTTTCCATATAACTCTTTTAAAATTAAAAACTTAGGGGGGCGCCTGGGTGGCTCAGTCGGTTAGGCGTCTGCCTTCGGCTCAGGTCATGATCCCGGGGTCGTGGGATCGAGCCCCACATCAGGCTCCCTGCTCAGTGGGAAGCCTGCTTCTCCCTCTCCCGCTCCCCCTGCTTGTGTTCCCTCTCTCGCTGTGTCTCTCTCTGTCAAATAAATAAATAAAATCTTTAAAAAAAAAAAAAAACCTTAGGGGCACCTGGGTGGCTCAGTTGGATAAGTGTCTGCCTTTGGCTTAGGTCATAATCCCGGATCCTGGGATTGAAGCCTACATTGGCTCCCAGCTCATCAGGGAACCCACTTCTCCCTCTCCCTCTGCCCCTCCCCCTAGCTCTTGCACTCTCCCTCTCTCTGTCTCCCTCTCTCTCCCTTGCTCTGAAATAAATAAATAAAATCTTAAAAAGATTTCAACACTGAGATAAAAATGGCAAAATAGGAATTTTCTACCGTATCCACCCCCCAAAAAAATCCACTGATCTTCACAATCATACACTAAACTAAAGAAAGTGCCTATGAAGAAGTCCAGCAGAAAAGACACAGCACACTGTGGAATAAAACAAATCTGAGATTGGATAGATTGAGGAGGGCATGAAGAACAATTTCACTTTACCCTCCTCATCCATGCCCATGTGGCACAACTCTGAGCCAAGAGAAACCTTCCAGCCTGTGACTTCCCCGTGGAGGGAAGTGAGAACATGTGAGTGAGCACATGGCTCCCCAAGCTCTGGAGGATGCTGCCAAAGAGAACGCTCTTTCTAGCCCACATCCAGAATACTGAGGTGTACCGCTCCCTGGGGAGTGGGGTGCACCTAGCAGAACAGCACCCAGGGCTCTTGGAGGGCAGTAAACCAACATGGACCCTACAAACCATGACACAGCCTCCATTAGGAATCTGCCCATGAGCCACTGGAGAGGGCTTGCCAATCATGGTGAAGGTTTAAATCCTGAATGTATCTGGATCAGGACTATATACTCCCTGCACACTCTGGCTAAAACACTTGTTTTCTTCCACTGCATCAATTCTCATCTAAGTATGATCACGCATTCAAACCTGTAGGAACTGCACTTTCTCTCTCACTTCTAATTGATTTAAGAAGAAATAAACTAATAATAGAGAAGCATGCTTCCTTCTGACTCCATCATCAGGCCTGGAGGAAATGGACCAATCAAGAGTCATCTTCCTTCTTCGGTACAGGAGCTGGCGGTACAAGGAGGGAAAGAATCAAGCCCATTGACATGTTGGGCTACAGTTCTAACCTCCTTTGGTCAGATATGATAAACTGAATTTAATCTGAGGACTTCCCCAGTAAGAGAAAGCCAGTTACCTAATACCTAGCAATCATAACTCAGCTGAGAGGAAGCGCTGTCACCCTACCAATTACCAATTATATCCATCGTTAGTTACAAAGACTTGGAGGGACCTTGAAAGGAGCCTATCCTTGAGCAGGGGTGGGAGAATGAGGGAATTAAATATTTACTCAATTTGTTTCATTCCATTGATTTCTCTGCAGCACTAGAGAAATAATTTTCTTAAATAAAGGTTGTGGTTAGTAATGTCTAATTCAGTCATACATGAACATGTGGAGCAAGGTTGGTAGAACCTCATCTCTACGTTAGCCATTAGTCCAAATGCCTTTGTGCAATCTACTAATAATAGTAATACATGCTTATAAAAGTTTTCCTATATATCTCAGAAAGAAAGGTTTTCATTACAATAACAAAATTACAAGTCCAAGAATAAATTGAAAAACCTTCTAACAGCAGAGCATCATTAATAAAAAGAGACATTAAAATGGAAAGAAGCAGTATGTTCTCAAACAATTAAATAATCACATATACACTTTAAGGACTTTTATTTTTCACAAATCAATTTATAAATATTAATTCAAACAAAAAGCTTAAATTAAAATTATGAGTCAGTAACAGAATTGTCCTTTCCTTCTTTCGTTAACATCGACTGATAACCAATTATGTGGAAAAGTTTTCCTAGGTACTGAAAGTATAGAAATGAATGAAATACAAAATTCTGTCTCCTAAGTTGCATGAGAGTTATTATGAACAGACACAGATTTTGTAAATGAGAGTAGATTTCTGAGTTTTATCTGAAACTCATATTGTCAAATCACTCCCTATCTTAATTTCCCTCAAACACACAAATAGTACATACCATCCCTGGGCTCCAAAGGAAAACCTGTGACCTAATTCCTGAGCAAGAAAGTGATCAAAGCACATAGAAATGGTGGTCAGATTTTGCCTGAAATACAGAGTAACAAAATTAAATGAAACTCTATTTAATTAAATACCTCACAAAGGTATTATAATGCACTAATTAAATGAAAACTTAAACATGAAATTAAAACAATGCTGAAGTTTGACAAAAAGAATTGATGAAGTGGGGAATGCTCAAATCGAAATCCATCAATGAAAAATTCATGCATCTGATTATAATGAAAATATTTAGAGACCAAAAGAATATTAGCACATTATATATTACAGAATTATAACTTTCATATTTGCACTTTTCATATTTCTATATTTGGCATGTAATATTTTAGATCACAAAAATCAAAAGTGCTACTTTTGAAACACAACATTTAAGTGCTTATCCATAAAAAGGACTGTATATTGGTAGAAAGGGGTTATTTATAGGACAGGAGTCTCAATGGCAAATGTAGAGTTCTTTAAGACCTTAACTTCAAAATAAAACATTACTAGCTCCAAGAATCCATTAAACAACAGTCATCCAACAAAATGTTCTAACCCTGTCTGGGTCATCTCCATCCTAATAGTCTTATTATATGCTTTTAATGTCCAACACATTAGCTTCCACTTGCGGACAAACAATAGGACAAATGCAAACTTGAAGTTCTGTGTCAGAGGACAAGGGGCTGCCCCAGACCCAGGTTTGAGTGCAGGCAGCAGGTGCCTGGGAAGCAATGTGTGCTTGCTGCGCAGAAGTACACAGCTGAGTCTTCGGGTTGGGTGTCTTTGATGTGCAGGGAGAGATGTTTGGCCTTCTTATTCAAAAAAACAGTGAGTCTTTGGTCTTCTTTGGTGGCCATGGTTGAACGAATGTCTATAAGGAGCTGGGGACCTTTTCCAAACTCTTGCTTATACCAAGGGAAGTACTCTGAAAGACTGTCTGAATAACTGCAGTTGATAACAGAGCTGCTTCCCTGCTGGACACTCAGGGTAGAAGGATGCTGCTCCACCTTCTCTCCTTGGCTGAACCCTGTGCAGAAAGAAAAGGTCAGAGGAAAGAGAAGAGTTTCCAGGTTATTCTGCTTCAGAATTCTCCTCTTCTACACTAACTGAAGGAAACCTGAGTAAAGCCAGTCTTGACTTCTGAAGAATATCCACTAATATACTCTGTTTCCCGTACTTTCTCAACTCACAGTTCAGCGGCAGCCACGAGAATATGATTAAAGCTCCCGTGGATGTCTTCATGGTTCCTCTCAATTAAGATCAGCTTCAGAATTGCAGCCTCCAGCCAGCTCAGCTCCTTCTCTTGTCAGGCCGTCCCTTCTTTCCTCTAACAGAGTACTTTCCCACATTGTCTACCAGCCAATAAGAAAAAGACCCTGCTTCTGCCGTAGCCAATCAGATGCACTAAAATGAACCCTCCACGTGTTCTGCATCAGCACAGGTGCACTGCCGTCTTGTGGTCACATCTCTACTGAACTCACTGGGGAAATGCTCTTCTCTTAGCTTGTGCCTCTGAGGGACTCACATGCATCAAGGCTGCAATAGTCAAGCAAATTATATCTTAGATCAGAGTGAAGTGTAAAGTGAGAATGTGGAGATCAAGAGTTATATCTCTGTGCACTACTGAGTCACTGTTAATAAGTTGGAAAGAGGTAGATGCTATTGTTATTTATTCTAGGATGGGCCAGGTGTACATTTTTGAAATCAGGAAGGAATAGTGATTTACTCCCTTAAACAAAGAAAATAGAAAACCTACCCTTTCTGCCAAATCTACCGTCCTCAATTGTCTATTATGGAGGAAAAACTATTTCTAAAAGGAACATGGAAGCCAAGGATTAGAGTAAGAGAGAGAAGATCATTTGATATTTCAAATGTTTCTTACCTCAGACTCTGTTCCTCCTACTTGGTCATGCCCATGACCTTGCTATTTATTCCCAGAGGACTGACAATACCAACAGTCAAAACGTGGAATCATCAGTCAGTTAAGTTGACTGTGACAAAAAGTAAAGGACCAAATCTCAGTGATAAGGGAGCAGGGGGTAACTTCCATCAGTTATTACTATTTCAACTATAGGAAACAACTTGACCCAATATTGGACTAGTTTGCATAGAGAAATCTGACATGCTTCAAGAAATCTATTTGAATGCTATGTGTCTTATATTCTGCAAAGTACTGAAAGAGTAGAAATTCTGAGAAAACATCAAGCTGCAAACTCAGAAAATATAACCATATGAGTTTATTCTTGAAGTGATTTCATTTTCCCAAATCAAAATAGATGGCATGTCTTCCAATGCAATTACTGACTCATAGCCTCAGGAGAATTTCCTCCAAAGTATTAGCTGTATATGTTTTCATGCTTCCCACTTCCTGGCCAACACTGCTTCACATTCCGTACTCCACCATATTTCACCTAAACGCTTCTACAGTGTTCTTTCCCCGAGACTCATTGATAAAGTTCTCCAGTCCTGTGAGTTTCCAGAATTATCTCTCTCTGCTAAAACCCCTTTCTCATTCTCATTAATTTCTTAGAATCTTCTGATGACCTCTGTGAGAATAAATCCAGGGAAACATGAACACTGTGTGCCCCAGAAATGGTACCAACAGGAAACTAGCCCTAAAGAACTGATCAGGAGAAATGGTCTCTGGGAAACCAAGACTACCTCATTTCCAAAAGTGGAAGCCCCTTTTCTGTGAAGCCTATTCTCAGATCCTCGAAAGGACAAAGAGTAAAACTCATCTTCATCCTCCTCTCCCACCATGAAAGATTTAAAGACAGCTATGGTGAAGAATATCAACTCAATATATAAATACATGCATATATATGAAATGTGTTTTTATGTGTGGAAAACTTCTTGTTTCTGAGAATCTTCCATTCTCTCCCCCATTCCCCAAAAAATAAGAATTCTCAAACCCTTCTCTGGGCAAAGTTTCCTCTACTGGTGGGAAGGTCAATTTTTGCAATTTTTGGTGTGACTCTCAGAACTGAATGTGACCATTCATGTGAATGACCCTCTTCCATGGATTAACTGTTGCACAGATAAGGCCATCACTTGGGCAAAATTCTCAACTCCTTGATGATTTCATACAATATTACTTTAATATTACTTTACTTCCTATCACTTTACTTATTGGCCTAGAAAACCTTCATCTAACATCTTCTTGGGTTTTGCAAGGCAGAAGTCTTCCAACTCCAATGATCATTTTGCAGACAATGTGTAAGTTATGCCCATTATACTCACCATCCTTTCAAGGGATGTCCACCTGGGATAATAAATATATTTGCTATTTTGGAGAAAGTCCTTAGAAATACATGTAGGTGTTCACATGGCACCATCACCTCTGGCTTTCTCCTACAGAAACGGTGAGTAACGCATGAGTTTGTTGGTAGGATAACAGTAGCTCAGCCTGAGTCTCCCTTCCTGCCGAGGGTCTTAGAAGTTTACACAAATTGAAACTCCCCCTTCAGGCATTCAAACTAAATGGACCACAATTTTCTCAGAGCCAAGCTGCCAAGATATGGCTGGGCTTGCATGAGACACTTTTTCTTTACCCAGCACGATGGCCCTACCGCAAGGAAGCAGGGGAAAGAATGTTAAACCGGAAGTGAGGAAACCCACTTTCTTTCTTGCCCAGCTTATTCACTACTTCAAATGTCATTTGACAGTAAGTTCCTTACTGTCATCTTGGATACAATCTCTGATGTGTAAAATGAAGTTGAACTAAAGGATTTCTAAGGGCTCTTCCAGCTCTAAATTTCTTTTATACTACATAACAATGTAAATATGTAATGAGAACTGGTTGTATGTACTGTGGACTGGTGTTAGAGTGGCGTGAAATTACTTGCATCATGTAACCCCAAGACCATTTTCACTACCACATGTGATCTAGTGGGTCTGGAGGTTGATCTTAACCCACCCTGAGGCCTCTTCAGAAGCAGAGACATGGTCCTCAGGATGAAATCCTATCTGGGTTTTCATTTCTTCTATGAGATCTAATAATGTATCAAAGAGAACTAAATCAATATTAGCATGGAATAAAATGGGACTTTATTCACTGACTGAAAGCCCTTCATAGACCAGGGGGTTCCATGGCTGAGCCATGGGTAAGCTGGATGTTCTACTGGAGTTGTACTTCTTATATATATCTATTACATATAACTTATGTATTGTATGAAAAAAAGAAAGAATCTCCTCAATTGAGACAAATTAGAGGAGGTGGATGAGCTTACTAAAATGGAAAGCGAGAAGCATTTTCTGTAACAGCCTAATTGCTTTCAGGATTCTGGCTTTCTCCTTAAAACTTTAGTTTGGAGGTTCAAAATTTCCAGCCAGAGATATGTATACAATTTTTGAGATCATTTCAAAATGAAAATTTGGGATCTTTATTCAAAAAGGAGGGAAAAGGTGTCATTAGGTAATGTTACCAGGGAAGCCATTTTTCTAAAATGCTTTAACTCTTCATACACATTAGTTTCATGTCTCTGATTTTAATGTTTTGAAGATTTTGTTCTTTTCAACCATCTCAACCAGGTTCAAAGAAAAATGAGGCAGATGTACTGAGGCTTCCAGTGCACCTCGTGTCCCTACACAGATACAGCCTTCCAACTATCACCTTCCCCGTGACTCTTTCACAATGGATGGGCCTATGCTGCCATATCATGTCACCCAAAGCCCACAGTCTATCTGGGGTTCACTCTTGCTGTTGTACTTTCTATGGGTGTGAACAAATGTATAAGGAACGTATCCACAATTATACTATCAGAGAGTGTAGGTTCACTACACTAAACATGCTCTGTGCTCTTCATCCCTCCTGCTCCCCTCAACCCTGGCAACCACAATCTTTTCCTCCCTCCATAGTTTTGCCTTTTCCAGAATGTCATAGAATCGGAATCATATCCTATGTAGCCTTTTCAGATGGACTATATTCACTTAGTAAAATGCATACAAGATTCCCCTATCTCTTCCTGGCCTCATACCTCCTTTCTTTTAGCAGCAAATCATATTCCACTGTTTGGATGTAACACCATTTTTTTATTCCTTCACTTATTGAAGGACATGCGGCTTACTTCAGAGTTTTGGCGATTATGAATAAACTGCTATAAAACACCTGTGTGGATGTAAGTTTTCAAGCCCTTTGGATAAATACTCAGGAAACCACTGCTGGGTCATACAGTAAGAGTGTGTTTAGTTGTGTAAGAAACGGCCAAACCACTTAATTGAAATGTCCAGTTACACACTTTCTTTTTGTAGTAATTTCCTGACAATATTTACTACACCCTTTGCTGCCTGTCAAAGCCCCAGCTAGTCCAAAGCAGGCGCAGGTCCCACAGGTGGCCCTGCCAACTGCTCAGCTCACAGCTGTGACCCAGAGCCTGAGCCTGCATGTGTCCCCACCTGTGTCCTCCTGCCCCGCGTATCTCTCTGCTCAGGCACTGTTCCTCCCAACTATGGGACTCACTTATCCAAGGATAAAATTAGTATTAATTTCAAGACAGTGATGTCACAGCATTAAACCAAGGGCAGGGTTCCTTGGGAGAGCAGGGGGTGTGTAACTGCATGGGTCACATGCTCAAGAAGCTGGCTCTGCTCCCAGCTTCAGGGAGTCTGCCCATTTAGCTCCATCTGAATTTTCAGGGGCCCAATTCTTCCTATCAATGCCCTTTCATCAATACAAAAACCAGTGCAGGCTAGAATTCAATTTGTGCTGGAATCCTTACACATGCAAGTTTCAACTTTGGGTTTGGGGTCAGCAGTCTTTGTCTCCAGCTACAACAGAGATGGGGATTTTTAGGGTAGTCCTGGAAGCTTTCTGCTCCCTTTCCCAAACTGGGCATGATGTTATAAAATCATGAGTAATAGATTCATTCAAAATTCAAGGAAAAGCAATGATTTTCATGGAACAGAATGAAAATTTCCATGAGCTCTTCCACACAAGGTGCTATTTAGAAATGACTGAAATAGATACTTTTCTCAGTGATATATGTCAACACATTGTACAAATTGATCAAGAAAATCATTCAGATTTTGTGATTCTATAGGGTCTCTATATCAGGTGCTCAGAGGATAAGCTCTCATGTCACCTCATATTCACTAACTTTGGAATAGTATGCTCTAAAATCTTCCCATTATTCATGCATAAAATAAAAGTACTTATTTACAGGGTATTACATTACTGAAATAGAAAATATATGTAGTAAGACAAGTGGAGTGCCTGACCCTCAATAAAATTATTTTCTTATATTTGTATTTCCCAGAGTGAAAAAGCAGAACAGAAACTCAAAAAACATACACGTTCTCCTTACTATTCTTTGAAAATAAAACCATCTACAGTAACTAAAAAATTCAGTCATCTCTTTCTATTTGTTGAAGACCATCTAATTTTTAGAACCTTTTCCATTTGACTACTTACAAATAATTTATATGCTAGCTGCCAGGAGATCTGGTTTCCCAGGGCATTGGATATGGGTGTCTCAGTCACTTGATCCAATGGTTCCATGGTAGAGCTTTTTACCTACAAAGGACTTTCTGGGAAAGAAAAGGGCAAGAAATGCGAGTGAAGTGACAGCCCTGAGGGGTCTTATTTTAGGAGGGGAAAAAAGTGCTGTAACATAAATCTGAAAATCTGAAAAATGGAAAGCCTGCTTTGGGGATAAATGCCCGCCCCAGGGAGGGCTGGGGTGCAGGCCCAGCTGCAGTTTGGGTGCAGGCTGCACATCACCAGGGAGCACTGTGCCTGCGCCGCACACAGGTAGGTGGCTGAGTCTTCCAGTTGGGAGGCCGTGATGTGGAGGGTGCTGGACCGTTCCTTAGCATTCACTGTGCAGTTTAGCCTTCCACTCTGCTTCATCCCCGAAACTATGTAAAACAGTGAGGTGAGGCTGCCGCCCCCAGGGTTCTGTCGGAACCACTGCACATTGTTCACTGTGCTAGAAAAATCGCACTTCAGAGTAGAGCTGGCTCCCTCCTGGAGGCTCAGGGCTGAAGGGCTCTGCTCCACCTCCAGCCCTCTCACCCCTGCGTGGGAAGAGAGAAACAAACACGAGTGATGTCTCTAGGGGGTCACTGATGCAGTTTCCAAACTTGTAAAATATCCTGAGACACGCCCCTGAGGATGTAGGACCCTCTAGGAGCCCAGTGTCAGCTCCCCCGACCACTGTGGGCTGTGGACCCCACCCGAGTACCCTGAGAAAATCCACACTCACAGCAAACATGGACCCACAGAAGCCCCAGAAGAGCTCGCCAGCGTCTCTTCATGATTCCTTGTCTAGTTGATGAGGTACTTCTGCCTACTGTGCAGAGTGTGGAGTCTTGGATTCAGAGAAATTGTGTCTTACAGTCATACCGTTCCAACAGAATCACTGAGCACCAATCACACCTCAGCTCTGTCATTTATGGACCTCGAGACTCCACCCACAGTGACCCAGGACACTGCACAGTAATCTCCCCAAAATTGTGCTTGCCAACAGTGCAGGGAGGTAGATGCCTCTATATTTCCAATATAGGAGGATAAGAGGGGTTTTTTTCTTGAAACACTTTATGTAAGAAATGTGTGGGTTAGTGTGTGTGAGGAAAGGTAAATGATATTTCTAGAAGAGTCAGGGCCCAATGCGGGTTACATAAAACCTTGAAGAATCATAGCGAAGAGTGTCTCCATCCCCCAATTTGCACAGTTTGACAGACAATATGAGAATTCGATTATATGAAAATACTGATGAAGGAAAACAAACTGACAGCGTGCATTATGTATTGCTGAAGTAACCACAATTTCTTGAAATCAAGACAGTTCTAGAAACCAAGACAGACAGTCACCATCTGCGTTGATTATTACTGCAATCAGAATGTGGTTCGCAAAAAATAAGATGTCTGCATACTGTCCTCTAACTTTCACCTCTCCACTCCTCCTTTGCAATTCATGGACCCTGCTCACCCACACAGCTGAATCTGTCCAGGCCACACGTTGCTGGTCACAGTCAATATTGTCCTCTCCCTTTCCTTCTCTTTTTCTTCCTTATTTTTTCCTTTCTTCTTCTCTTCAGTCTTGTTCCCTCCACTCTCAGCAGAGATACATAAAAAGGTAAGATACCTGGAATTTTGAAATAATTTCAAGACCAGTAAGTTCGGAGGATTTTATTCATAACAATTGACAGCAGATAATGGGATGTTTTCTGTTGAGTGTCCATGCTCACAATGCCCAGAAATAATCCTATCCTGCTACCTGTGAAGAATTATCTGCATAATGAATTTCTAGAGACATGGCCTCCAGATGTCTGAAGTTGATAGGCAACAGCAGAACTGAAAACCTGAAACGAAATTTACATAAACCCTGCCGCCCCCTTCCCCAACCTTTGCTATCTATAATCGGACTGGCTCACATGATTTCTGTCCTCTCTTTAACTGTTCAACCCTTGCACCGTCAGTCTTTGTTTCTTTTAAGGTCTAGAGTGCCCCCTAGAGGACTGAAGAGGTCAGCAAAGACCACTTCAGACCAAGCCACTCAGCAGAAACAACCCCCAACCCCATTTATTCCAAACTTTCTGATGAAGGCAATACAGATAGTCAGAAAAGAAGATAACTGCTTAGATTGAATGGGGATTACAAGTGAACCAAATCCTACTTTTAAAATGGAATTGCATGGAAATTGATATCAGAAAATAATTTGGTAAATCTCACCTTGTGCTCTTTGATTTCATTACCTTAGTTCAAAAGAAATCCGTAAATACTTATTGAGCCTTTAGTTTCAATGGGGTAATTTACTAGATCTAATAATTTATAAAAGAGTAATGAAATATTATTCAACAATTTAAAGGTATGAAATCTCGCCATTTGCAATGACATGGATGAAGCTGGAGAGTATAATATTGAGGGAAACAAGTCAATCAGAGAAAGAAATACTATATGATTTCACTCATGTGGAATTTAAGAAACAAAACATAAGGAAAGAGAAAAAATAAGACAGAGAGAGATAAGTCAAAAAACGGACACTTAATTAAATAGAACAAACTGATGGTTACCAGAGGGAGAGGGCTGGGGATTGGTTAAATAAGTGAGGAGATGAAGGAGTGCCCTTGTCCTGATGAGCACTGGTGTTCTATGGAAGTGTTGAATCACTGTATTGTACACCTGAAACTACTATAACACTGTATACTAACTAACTGGAATTTAAATAAAAGTGGTGAGTGGATAAATGAATTTTTTAATATAATTTTAAAATAATACATAAAAGTGGATAATATACTAGTTTACAGTCTACAGGGGAGGCAAAAATGTATATAACTAATAGAATCAATGAGCAGGACCCTAAGGAGGAGTGAAAGGTAAAAACTATCTGATCCCAGAGGAGGTAGAAAAGCTTATACTTTGGGTCATTTTACAAAATCTTATGAGGAATGTGATCATTTTCTCTTTTCCCCTTTTTGGGGAAGAGAATACGCATAAACCTTTATGATGGCTTTTATGACTTTTATTACTTCTAACAATAGGAGGGATTTTGAATATATGAATTATTAAAAGTAATAAAACATTACCTATAGACTAAAATCCCTTTTATTACCACTCCCAATTCTGACCCTTATTACCCTAAGTCGTTCTTCATCTTGTACAATTGGAGTTGATGTTTCAAGGTGTTTTACTAGATTTCAATAACCAGGAAATGGACAGTATTTTATTTATACTTTGTTATAATACAAATAAACATTTTTGGTATACCTTTCTGTAACTTCCTTTATAAACTCAATAGTAAATTTTGTAGGTCTTAGTATATTAACCCATATACATCCCTTATACCACTATATTACATATTGTGGATAGACTTCCATTTATACATCCTTTACTCTCCTGAGTAATAGTTAAGATGACTTTTTTAAATATGAATACTACACTGCAGTAAAATGTTTTAAGCATTCCTCACTATGAACACATGTTTTTCTAGGAGCAGAGACTAGGAAGAACTGAAGGAACAAGCCATGAGCCTACTAGGTGAAAATTACTCCAGGAAAAGGAAAGTCAGGGACAAAGGGTCTGAGGAAGAATGGGGAGAACTTACGTTCTGATTACTGTGTTGGATGGTTTTCTTTTTCTATTATTTTTCTTAATGTGCATTGCAACTGTAGTTTATCAGCTCATTTGACAAACTCTTTCTGAAATTACTGTCCTGATAGGAACATAGGGACAGTTTGCTCCAGCTAGACACTGAGGCTTTCTAAATATAGTAAATCAGCAAGAGAAAAAGCACACCCAAGGAAAAGGAGTGGTATATAAGAGGAAAAAATGTTACAAAATAAAATTAGACATAGAAATATTGTACACACTTGCACAAGCACAAACATACACAATGTAAGGATACTTGTCATTAGAACAGAAAGAAAATTCTACCAGTGCAACAGAAGACAGCCTAGAAAAATGAAGAAGGAAACAAAAGCATATGGAGCAAAACCAAAATATTAGAAATGACTTCAAATACATCAATAATCAAAAAAATGATAAAAAGAAATTATTGGATGGAATCAAAATTTTAAAATCCTGCTACATATTGCTTTGGAGACAAACCTAAAAGAAAACAGCACAGAAAGGTGAGCAGATAGGATGGGATTTTACTGCTGCCTCTGTGTGCAAAGACTAAAGACCCCTCTTCACCTGCCAAACCCACCACAGCCACCACACAGATCCCAAGGAATGTCAGTTCTGCTGAAGAAGAAGTCAAAGCTGTCTGAGAGAACACCTGGCTAGCAAACTAAGGGAACTCCTGCAAAGGGAAGATCTAAGAAAGGAAAGACAGAGGTTAAAAAATTTAATATTCCAATAGAAAAGAGAACAGAAAAGAGAAGAAAACTGGGAGAAATGAAATACCAAGAAGAAACTGAGATTTACAGAAAAGGATGAAAGTAAAATTAAGCAAATTCCACATCTTGATAGAGCACAGGATAAAAACAAGTGTGAATAACAGCTTCCACATTTTCATCAGTGGTCCCTCAAATCTCCATTCTTTCACAACTGGGAATGCTTTAAGAACAATTGAAAGTGCACAATTCTAATTCCTCTAAAAACACATTAAGAGAAGTTAAGAAACCATCATCAAAATTGTGTATAATCATTCTCTGCACAAGAAATCAAGTGCAAATTTGCATCAAGGGAAACTTCAACTCTCTTGTTTTTACTAGGAGGGTCAATTGTAGTATCTTATTAAATGAAATGTATCACAAAAAGCAATCTTGGTGTCATACCTACACATATAAATATCTTAAACTTTTTAACAATCTATCTTTTATATCATGTTTCAGTGCATTGTTTCCTAAATAAAAGTGTTCCTTTGTCTTAGATATCCCCCCAGGAACTATGTATGAAGGTCTAATATCCTAACAAAAGATCCCAAATAAATAACCTAACTTACAGCTCAAGGAACTAGGAAAAGAATAAAGTAAGCGCAAGGTCTACAGAAGGAGTGAAATAACAAAGATTACTGCAGAAATAGCAAAACAATAGAAAAAGTCACAAACTAAGAGTTTTTTGTTTATTCTTTTAGAGAAAGAGAGTACATGCAAGCTGGGGTGGGGGGCAGAGGAAGAGGGAGAGAGATTATCTTAAGCCGGCTCTGAGCTCAGCCCTGAGCCCAGCAAGGCTGAATCTCACAACACTGAGATCATGACCTGAGCCCAGATCGAGAGGCGGACGCTTAATCCACTTAGCCACCCAGACACCCCTAAAATTTATTTTTTTGAAAAGAGAGCACTTGTGCATTATCAATGATGAGAAATCTAAAGCCCACAGAACAGAAGGAAAAATTAACACCAGGGACTACATCAAACTGAAAAGCTCAGTACAGTAAAAAAAACAATCAGCAGCATCAAAAGTCATCCTACAGAGTGGGAGAAAATATTTGCAAACCACATATATGATAAGGGGTTAATATCCAAACTATAAAAGGAACTCCTATAACAAAAGTTTTTTAAAAAACCACTAATAACAATAAAAAATTTTTAAAAATTAAAAAAACAAATAAAAATAAAAAACCACTACTAAGCCAGTTAAAAGCAGTCTAAGGACTAGAATAGACATTTCTTTAGATAGACATTCAAATGGCCAACAAGCATGTGAGAAAATACTCAATGTCACTGATCATCAGGAAAATGCAAATCAAAGCCCCAATGAAATATCACCTCGCACTGTCATGCAATTATGTGAAAATGGACATCCTATTATGTATTCCACTATTTAAAATGTTGGTCCTAGCCACAACTTAACAGTGACAGGAAAAAGAACATACTTTAAACATGTGTAATCTTCTAGTTTCTTCTTAATAATGATTATCTCAATGTATTTGCCACTACTTCTACAATAAATTCTCTGATATCATCCGTACTTTATACATTAAAAAAATTGATGGCTATTATCAAAAGCACAAAATGCAGGCATTGTCAAGAATGTGAAGAGATCGGAACACTTGGACATTCTTGGTGGGAATGCACAATGGTATAACCATGGAAAACAGTATAGAGGTTCTTCAAAAACTTAAAAGTAGAACTACCATATGATCTAAAAATCCCACTTCTGAGTATTTATCAAAAAGAATTGAGGGGCCCCTGGATGGCTCAGTCAGTTAAACATCTGACTCTTGATACGGAATCAGGTCATAATCTCAGTGTCCTGAGATGGAGCCTATGGTAGGCTCTGTGCTGAGCATGGAGCCTGCTTAAGATTCTCTCTCTCCCTTTGGCCCTCTCCACCCCCAACTCACTCTCTCTCTTTCTCTCCCTCTCAAAAAAAAAAAAAAAAAAAAGAGGGATGCCTGGGTGGCTCAGTCAGTTCAGTGTCTGCCTTTGGCTCAGGGGGTTAGGATCTCAGGGTCCTGGGATCAAGCCCTACATCAGGCTCCTTGTTCAACGGGGAGTCTGCTTCTCCCTCTCCCTCTGCTGCCCCCTGTTTGTGCTTGTTCTTTCCCTGTGTATGTGTCAAATGGATGAATAAAATCTTTTTTAAAAATTTGAAATCAGGATCTTGAAGAGATATTAAGCACTCCTATGTTCATTGCAGCACTGTTCACAATAGCCAATGAGGGAAACAACTTGAATGTCCAACAACAGATGAATGGATAAAGAAAATGTGGTATATACATAAAATGTAGTACTATTCAGCCTTAAAAAGAAAAAAAAAAGGAAATCCTGCAATATGCAAGCATGTGGATGAATCTTGAAGACATTATGCTAACTGAAATAAGCCAGTCACATTAAGACAAATAATGCATGATTCCTCTTAAATGTGGTATCTAAAATAGTCAAACACATAGAATCAAAGAGTGAATCAAAGAAGAGGTAGCCATGGGCTCTGGGGATGGGGACATGGGGAGTTACTGATCCATGAGCAAGATGAAAGAATAGAGAGTTGCTGTAAAACATTGTATCCATAGCCGACAATCATGTATTGTACACTTAAAAATTTAAGAGGTTCTGGGGCGCCTGGGTGGCTCAGTCATTAAGCGTCTGCCTTCGGCTCAGGTCATGATCCCAGGGTCCTGGGATCGAGCCCCACATCGCGCTCCCTGCTCAGCGGGAAGCCTGCTTCTCCCTCTCCCACTCCCCCTGCTTGTGTTCCCTCTCTTGCTGTGTCTCTCTCTGTCAGATAAATAAATAAATAAAATCTTTAAAAAAAAATTTAAGAGGTTCTATCTCATGGTGTTCTTTACATGTTACACATTAAATTTAAAAAAAAATAAGACACTGCAAGTCTCACCTGTTACAATGGCAAAAATCTAAAACACTAACACTACCAAATGCTGCTGTTAAAAAATCAGAAATAGGGGCGCCTGGGTGACTCAGTCGTTAAGCGTCTGCCTTCGGCTCAGGTCATGGTCCCAGGGTCCTGGGATCGAGCCCCGCATCGGGCTCCCCGCTCCGCGGGAAGCCTGCTTCTCCCTCTCCCACTCCCCCTGCTTGTGTTCCCTCTCTCGCTGTATCTCTCTCTGTCAAATAAATTTTAAAAAAATCTTTAAAAAAAAAAAAAACTCAGAAATAGCCCAGGTCAATCTAATGAATTTCACCAAAATAGTAATTAATAAAAGTGTCATGTTGCACACGTCAAAAAGGGAGCTCATGAACTGGGAGCACTGAAACCAAAATACGGAATGAGGCTAAGCGGTATATTGTTAGAAAGCAGTTTGTATAGTGAGGAGACCAGGAGTGTATCTTCTTCACAGTGGTTGGTTACAATATCAGAGAGTTGCTGTAAACGATATCAGAAATTGGTCAGTGGGTACCTCGCATCAAACTGTTTCTTAACAGTTCAAGTTTCGCTAATGATTTCCAGAGGCACAGCAAAAAAATGATGCAGGTCAAGGAGTCTTGCCAAATAAGCTAAATTAAGCTTTATTTGTCTGACTAAACTAGTTTTGTCTGCCCAGGAAATTTTCCTTTTTAAAAAATATTTATTTATTTATTTATTTATTTTAGAGAGGGGAGGGACTGGCAGAGGAAGAGGGAGAGAGTGTCTTAAGCAGATGGCAATGAGCACTGAACACAGAGCATGCTGCAGGGCTCCGTCTCACGACCTGAGCCGAAACCAAGAGTTAGAAGCTTAACCATCCATGCCACCCAGGCACCCTGCCCAGGGAATTTTCAAGGCTGGTCTCTTTGTTTTTTATTTTACATCAGTAAGGATGTTCAGCAACAAGAAACCTCATTCGTGGCTGATGGGAATGCACAACGGTACGGCCACATTGGAACACAGGAGTATCTGCTTCCTACACAACTAAACATATTCCTACTGTGTGATCTAGGAATGACAATCCTTGGTGTTTACCCAAATCGCTGGAAAACTTCTGCCTACACAAAAACTTGCACAAAATAGTTTATAGCAACTTTATTCATGATTGCAGAAACAAGAAAGCAACCAAGATGTCCTCAGTAGAAGAAAGGGAAGTAAACTATGGTAGAGCCAGACAAGGGAATCTTATTCAGCGCTAAAAAGAAATGAGCTACCATGCCATGAAGTTCTTAAAAGCCAAACTGGTGAGAGAAAAATCAAACAGCTTAGTAATGCACAAGATTTGGGGGAAATTATTTGTAATATTTTTACTTATTTATTTGACAGAGAGAGAGAGAGCACAAGCCGGGGGAGTGGGAGAGGGAGAAGCAGGCTCCCCACTGAGCAGGGAGCCCGATGCGGGGCTCGATCCCAGGACCCTGAGATCAAGACCTGAGCCGAAGGCAGGTGCTTAACGACTGAGCCACCCAGGCGCCCCTCTGCTGGGTTTAGAAGTGATCATTGCTTCTTATAAAGGGCCATGGAGTGCATAGTTGCTCTGTGACTTAGAAATTTTCTCACTCAGTCCGCTTATTTTAGTTCCCTCCACCCCAATACCCTCAACACACACGCACACATGCACACACCCACTCATGCACCAACGTGGGCAATCCCACCTTCCTCAATTATCCAAAAGTATGTGGTGCTTCTTTTCCCTGACCCTTTCCGGAGGGCACGGCACACACAGGTGCTTCCGCAGTAGGCCAGGGTTTCTCTTAAACTAGTGTTTCATGCAAGTTTGCCCCTATCCATATACAGCTCACTTTCTAAAATTGGTTGGTGTCACTGACGGCTGAGATCTTCTTTTCTCTTTCTCTTTCTGTTTGCAGCTTTCTACCCTTTGGGATGTCATTACTATCTTTTTAATAGAGTTTTAGAGAATTCAAGGGATAAACGCATATTATTAAAGTGGGTTAATAATTGGATTTTTTTAGAGATTATATTTTTAAGTAATCTCTACACCCAGCATGGGGCTCAAATTTACAACCAGGAGATCTGGAGTCATAGCTCTACTAACAGAGGCAGTCAGGCCCCCCTAGTCTACCGTGTTTATCCAAATGTCTGAGGAAAACTCTTATTATATACCCTTTTGAATTGTTTAAAGTATATTTTCACATGCATTTATATTGATACAGGTTCAAAAATAAAATTTACATTTTAAACCAATTAAATAAAAAATTACTTTAAAACAAGAATACATAACAAATAAAATATGGAATGTATTAATATTCTGATCATAGCTCATTCATAAACTCTGCAGATAAGGAGATAATAATTAAAGAAGATTGCAATAATATTGACAAAGTCTTGCACTGCAACACAGACATCGCTTTTTCTATTATTTTTTGCACAACTTCACTGACTCCCATACATTCTCCAGTCCCATGATTTGTGGCTCTCTGTGAGAGGCTGCAAAACAGGAGTTAGAGAAATGCATAGGATTTCCCTCCCAGTGTCCCCTATCGATCTATATTGTTAGGAAACATCAGTGCAAGAGTATTTTCTCTCACCGTATTTCCTGGGCACGGAGAACGATCTCACTTGAGTTCCTACTGTCAGAAAGCCAACTGATCTTCTTAACTGGCCAGGACATGAGCCACTTCCTCCATTCTGTTTCTGCCCACACCCCTTCATGTTGAATATCAGCCTGAGTCGCCACCTGATT
>NW_023270839.1:8570355-8632506 GCF_011800145.1 Mirounga leonina
GGAGTGACAGAGAAATGATCAGTGCAAGCCCACATTTCACACAGGAAATGTGATTGTGGTAGGAAGCTGCACCCCCTGGTGGACAGGGACTGAAATGCGTGCATGTTGGCCAGAGGCCTCCCAGAGTCAGCCATCTGTGTCAATACTGACTTCGTGAGGCACATGTCAGTCTGCAGGTGGCCCTTGGAAGTCTGAACAACAGCAGTCCTGACCTCTCAGGTCTATTTGTTCTTAAGACACTACCTGATACAAAAGTTCTTTAACACAGCATCCCAGAGCATTTCTGTAGCTGAGAAGATACCCATTTTCTTGAGCATTTTAAGACAGTTTTTATTTTATTTTATTTTATTATGTTATGTTAATCACCATACAGTACATCATTTGTTTTGATGTGACCATTTTTTATATTTTCATATATCTACTCAGAGCCAGCCAATAATCCAGCAGAATGTCAGAAAAGGGTTTTAAGTTGAAATCAGAGGAAGTAATAAGAAGTCATGTCATTATTCTTCACTTTTCAGCCCTGCATCCCACATGTGGAACAGGGACTGTCATTCATTGCACACTCTCTACATATTTTCTAAATTAAACAAAAATAATGAAGAAACAGCCTTTGACTGAGGAATCACTACTACTAGAATACAATATTTCCTCAGTCCTAAATTATACCAATTGTAAGGAAAGCAATATTTTTAATAAAATCTTTTTAGGAGGAAAAATGTCACATTATCTTGTCAATATTCAAATACCCTTGCATTTCAAAATCATTTAAAAAGTGAAAAATATGAATCCTAACCAGAAAAAATCATAATCACAGTTATCTAATCCTTATAGAAATTATCTGAGATCAATAGCTTATTCCACCATTTCAATGACTCCAAGATAACATAACTAGTATATATGAATCAGGCAACAAGTACTAATCATATACTTAGTGGTTATCTAGCCTCAAGGATGCTTTTCACTGTTGTCGTGTGTATCATTATGTTGCCATACTTTAATCAAATAATTTTCCTCCACAGGGTAGGGAACCCTGAAGATGTGGATTTGCATCAAATGCCTGGAGCATGATTTAGGATTCTCTTCTTCCCAGCTTTTGAAATTGTTAAAGACGTAACAGCTTATAGTCACACAATAGCTGATAGTAAAACCAATGTACCAGTGATTTAAAATTACAGATTCTATGATCCCACCACTAACTCCAGGACTCATATTTTGCAGGATTGAGACCCACAAGTTTGTGATTTTTGAAGCTCCCCACCATGGTTTTGTGAGATTTCATTTGTGATAACTGCCCTCCAGCCAAGATGGTCATCAAAGATCAGGGGAAAGGGTCTGGAGTCAGCATGGGAAAATGTCCCTGTGACTATACAAATTCTAAAAAACTAGTCCTTTTCTACAATGCACCATAGACAAAAACAAGCACTTCCTTAGCTCCCATTTTATGACCATTTGTTTTATAAAACAAAACAAAATAAAACAAAAAACTTCTGAGGATTATCAGGATAAAGTTCTGGAGAGGGACATATCTTCCGTAAAGCCCTGTAAACATTTATCTCTAGACACATAGATGGAAGCTTAGCTCAGGCTGTTTCTTGGAGGTGACTCTCCACAGATTCAGATCAACGAACTTCATGAGTCCACAGCCAACATGGGAACAGTTTCCCAGATGCAGAGTGAAGTAAGAAACTCAGGCCTGGAAATTTTTGGGTTCACGTATCCCTTCCCTTCTCCTCCACCTTCCAAATCACTTTGTCAGAACCTGCCTCAAAACTACGCTAGAAAGGGGTTTGGGACAAGCAGCTACAAACTTCTGTTCTGATATACAGGGAGAAAGCCAAATAGGTTGGGGTGATGCTGGGCTGAAAATAAACAGTATAGTACATGGATGCGGAAAGTCATTATCTACACTAAAAAAAAAAAAAATAGTTTTAAGCCAATGAGAACCTAGAGGAAATGCAATCAGGGGTTTCAAAATAAGTGATGTGGCACAAAGAATTCTATTTTACATGCTACTATCCCTTCTTCCCACAACACCCACAGGACACTGACCCTCTCCATTGTTTTAGATCATAGAGCAGGCACATTCCCCCAGGGGCTCTCCCCACCTAGCCACATGGAAGTCATGACCACCTTCAGAAGCCTGGAGAGCAACATGTTTGAGTTCTCCCTCTAGATGGAAAATACCTGCTTCTGCTTCTTCTTCTTCTTCTTCTTCTTCTTCTTCTTCTTCTTCTTCTTCTTCTTCCCCTTCTTCTTCTTCTTCAATATCAGGGATTGGCATTGTGAGGGGAGCCTGACAGGGTGAGGGAAGGATTGTTGGCCATATGCTGCTGTGGCCCCAGAACAGGGAACAGAGGTTTCCTGGTGTAGCAAGTTGTGTGGGTAATGTCATAGTTCTCTATGTCCCAGTGAGAGTCTCCCTGCCCAAAAATCCTTTTGCGTTATAAAACCCTTAACTTGGAAACAATTACATCTGAAAATGAATGTGTAAATTTTTATATTGAAATGAAGATTGATGGTTTAACTATGGTGTGTTCAACCATCACATCTGTGATGAAAGTCGTTGGGTGGCACCTACATAAAAATACTCCATGTAAGGGACTATGAAAACAACCTAAGATTGAGAACCATGTATCCTCCCACTATATATGCTGCTCTTTCACCTAAGGTAGAAATAAATCATGTTGTGATAAGAAGACAAAGTGTTTAGACTAATCACTGTAGCTCTTTCAATGTACCTATTGTTATGCCAGTGTTCCTCCTCACTGTCAATGTCTGTTCAGATGCCTATCTTGGGGCCAAAAGCAGAAAATCTAATCACTCTTTGCTGAAGAGTTCAGGCTACAACCCTCAGATCCTGTTACTGAGGTCTCTTTCTCACTGTTTCACTTCCACAGCTCAACTCTGTTCAGAAAGGCCAGAATTGACACCAGAGTTTGGTCATTAGGTTATCAAACCTTTGACTTTATATTTTTACCCTCATCTCAGCTGAACCACAGTAAGCTTCCATGCTTTGTATGCTCAGTTCTGAAGAGAATATACCCTAGGTGACCCCCTACTCCTCCACAGGACTCTTGATGATACAATAATTGATTGTAATAAAACTTTCTCTGTGTACGTACATTAAAAGTAAGGCTGTGCCCTATGGATATTCCTCCACATCATGGCAAACAGCAAAGATCCATTGCCTATCAATGTCTGTCTCTTGATACAGTAGCCAAGGCTTAACATCCTTGCCTCAAAATCATTGTAGCCTCAGCTAAATTGTTGAAGCATCTTAAGAATTTCTACTGCATATGTCTGCATGAAATGTGATGGAACCACATACAGTACAAATTGCCCTCTCTAAGGGATAGACTTTAATTCTCTAAAAACACCCAGCTAGCTGAGTAAATGGGAAATTTTATTAATTTCTCCTCCTATTATTCAACTTTAATACATTTCTCAATAAAGGGAATCTCATGATTGTGCTTCTGTTATTCAAGAAGTGTCCCTGTCCAGGACAGATCTTTTGGACACTCCCACATTAAATTCTGAATTAATAGATTTTTTCATAATCTTATGTTAAACATTGAAGAAGACAATACCAGACTGGTCATGCTATTAGTACTCTAGACCCCTTTATAAAACCCAATCCCTTAGCAGAAACAACATTAATTCAAGTAGCTGAACTAGTGGATATCTCTCGGGCACATCATTTAAAAAAAAATTATGTAGTCAGTGTCAGTCAATATGTTTTTAATGTAAGTCACAGCTTCCAAATACTATAAAGACAATGAGGTTTCTTAACTTTCTAACTTTTCTTAACCCTCTCATGCATCCTATTAGAAAGGGACAGAAAACACATGAATTATTTAATGTTTTCATGCTATTCAAAAAATTTTTTGTCGTAAAGACAAAGTCTCCCAATACCAAAGACCCGCTAGAAACAGGAAAAAATGAGGAGGTCATCGTACGAACATAGCTTTTTGATCAAGGTTCTTATGCAAGCACCTCTTACAGAACATAAAGACAAGTCCATGGAAAAGTTTAATAATCACATCTTAGATGTAGAAAATTTGGCCCCAATTTTGTGAAGAATCACTAAAAATGATTGATTTTTTGATCCATGAGAACAAGATATATCAAAGTCAGGATAGCTTCCTGGTAGAGGCAAATGATCTCCAATGAACACTTACTAAACTCTACCAGAGACAACGCATCACAGTAGGGACATATCAGATGCAACATTAAACGAACACTGGTGGGGAAGCTTTTCTAGGATAGCAGACAATACGGTTCTTCATGCCTGTCTTGGAACCAACAAAATCCCATAAAATCTGGAAAAGTGAAATATGGTCTGGAATTCTGTCCCAAAGAAGTATTTGAGTATCTCTTACAAATCTTACAAAATTTCATTCCCTTTGTGAGCTATGCGTATGTACTAATAATAGTATTTTACTTACTGCATGGATTGAAGTGCTCTCCTATCAGAAAACCACACCAATCACAAAAGTTAAAAATCAATTGGATTTTGGGGTATCTGGATGGCTCATTTGATTAAGCGTCTGCCTTTGGCTCAGGTCATGATCTCAGGATCCTGGGATTGAGCCCCGCATTGGGCTCTCTGCTCAGTGGGGAGCCTGCTTCTCCCTCTCCCTCTGCTGCTCCCCCTGCTTGTGCTCTCTCTCGCTCTCTCTCTCTCTCCTGCTCTCTGTCAAATAAATAAATAAAATCTTTAAAAAAGTAATCAACAGGATTGTGTTTACTACCTGTGCCATTTCAATTAATCTCCATATAGTGGAACAAATTTATCTGGGACAGTTAGGTAAAGTTAGCCCTCACATGGAAACTTCACTCCTCCTATCACCCCCATCCCCAATCCTCTCTTACAGTGGAAACAACAGATGGAATATGAAAACTGAAATGAGTTACTGTGGCAGATACCCTTGGACTACTGTGGCCTAGTACATGTTAGCCTTAGCTGCATCCTTCCCTCATAAAGTCCCATGCTGTCTTACCATAAACTGCTCACTGTAGCCCACGTAACTTAGAATGTCCCAACCCAACCCTTCACAAACTGAACTAGAGAAATAAACCCTTGACACTCTTCCTTTCATCCCAGACACAGATTGCTCTCCTGGGCTTTCATTTAATCAGCTCTAAACAAAATCCCAGAGAATGATATTGAGAGGTGTGAAATGACCTTATTAGGCACTTTTTATTACCAGTTCAGCAGATAAACTACCAGAAATGGATCCTTGGTTACATGTGTACCAACTAGTATGGCATCACGCATCCTTCATTGACAGGAATGGGAAACGTTGCTCACATTAGAGATCTTTCTTTTTTTTTTTAAGCTAGTCTCCATACCCATTGTGGAACCTAACGCAAGGCTTGAACTCACCACCCTGAGATCAAGACCTAAGCTGAGATCAAGAGTCAGAGGCTTAACCGACAGCCACCCAGGTGCCCCTCATGTTAGAGATCTTAAACTGAGGTTCTCAAGAGAATCAGCAGAAGCAGACAGTTCACAGAAGTGAGTACTGACCCAAGAAATGTAAAACAAACATTACTGCATGAAGCAGATAGCGTCATCCAAGGCCATTAGAAGAGATATCTCCAGATGTTTGGCAACCCTGATTATCATACTCTTCTGTAGATTCTTTTGTTTCTTTGTCCTTTTAGAAATATATTCCCACTTTAATAATAAATGTTACATATTTCTGAATTACCTGACTTTGTTCTTTTACTAATAAAATAACTTGAGTATAGTCTTTATTTGAGACAATACCCATCCTAATGCTATAGTTCACTTCTACTAAGCCATTGGTAGGGCAACAAAGGTAAAACATGATTGGATATGTTATTTTGTGTCAACTCCTGGAAAAGCCAAATAATAACCATACCCCAATTAGAATGACTAAAGAGAATTTTGATCAATAAAATTTGTCTTAAAATGTTAAAAAAAGGGGCGCCTGGGTGGCTCAGTTGGTTAAGCGACTGCCTTCGGCTCAGGTCATGATCCTGGAGTCCCGGGATCGAGTCCCGCATCGGGCTCCCTGCTGAGCAGGGAGCCTGCTTCTCCCTCTGACCCTCCTCCCTCTCATGCTCTCTCTCTATCATTCTCTCTCTCTCTCAATAATAAATAAATAAATCTTTTAAAAAAAAGTTAGAAAAACTTAGAATAGAGTTGGTATAATTAGACTTACATGAAGAACATGTCTCGACCTGAATATGAGTTAGTCCAATACTCCATTGAACCCCTCCATTATTGATTGCTATAGTGTTTCTTTTCTAGAACTATAAATTAAATCTTTAAAGGAGTCCAAACACTTGAAATGGTAGCTTATTTCTAGAAAATAACTTAAAAGTTCATTGGGGCGCCTGGATGGCTCAGTCATTAAGTATCTGCCTTCGGCTCAGGTCATGGTCCCAGGGTCCTGGGATCGAGCCCCGCATCCGGCTCCCTGCTCGGCAGGAAGCCTGCTTCTCCCTCTCCCACTCCCCCTGCTTGTGTTCCATCTCTCACTGTGTCTCTATCTGTCAAATAAATAAATAAAATCTTAAAAAAAAATAACTTCAAGTTCAAAAAATCAGGAATAGGAAACACTGAGAGTGGCAGCACAGGTGGAGGTCATCCATGTGCCCATGGCACGTGTTTCCTCTCACTAAGACGCAGAGTGATTAGGTATTGTGTTCCATTCATACGACATGGTTAAAAGATAAAAATATGAAAGAACAAGCAAGGTGTATAAAAGGTTATGGATGGGAGAGAGTGTGATTACAAAGTTATAAAACAAGGGATTTGTGCGGAGCAATGAAGTTGTTCTGTATCATGATCGTATCATGGTTATATGAATCTATACTATATATATTAAAATTCAATATTCACAGATATAACATACACCAAAATAGTCCATTTTTCTATATAGTTTCTTTAACAAAAATTTCAAACACTGAGAAAATAAAATAATTGTGGTTTCTATTTTCATGAATCGACTCTGCCTAATATATACATTATTTTCTCAGTTTGGAGAAGAAAACACCACCATGCCAACGGTGATAGGCAAAATGGTAGCAAAAAAAAAAAAAATCAGGTGAAAAATGGAGGGAAAAAAACAAAAATAATTAAAAATATGATTAAGTTAAGGATCCTCAGATGGGTAGATAATCCTGGATAATATGGGTCCAAACGCAATCACATGTACACTTTTAAGAGACAAGTAGAGGGACGTTTGATGACAGGAAAAAAGAGAAATCAGTGAAACCATGGAAGCAGAGATTGGGTGATGTGGTCACAAGCCAAAAAATGCCAACAGCCACCACAGCCAGAAGAGGCAAGAAAGAGTTTCTCCCCAGAGCCTCTGGAGGGGGTATAGCCCTGTTGACATCATGGTACCAGTCTTGTGAAAATAATTTCAACTCTGGCTTTCAGAACAATGGCAGAAAGAATTTCTGTCGCCCTAAGCCACCAACCCTGTGATAAATTGCCCAGAGACAGTAGGAAATAAATCCGCTAACCATGATAAAGTTTTAAAGCCCTAATGTGTCTATATCTAAGCTATGTATTGACTCTGCACACCCTGGCTAGAGCATTTTCTTTTCTTCTGTTGAATACATTCTCACCTAAGTATGATAAAGCAGTTAACAGTAACTGTACCCTCTTTCTCTTCTAACTTGGTTTAAGAAGAAATAAAATAGTAAAATATAAGCCATGCTTCCCTCTGACCTCATTATCAGGCTTGGAGGAAATGGACCAATCAACAGTCACCTTGCTTCTACTAGACAGGAGCTAGTGGTGTAATCAAATAATCAAATAATCAAAGTTGATTGAGGTTTTGGGCTACAATACTGACCTTTCTCATTCAGATATTTTCAACTTAATTTAACCGAATGACTTTCCCTAGGAGAACAAACCAGTTAGCTCATAACTGACAGCCATAACTCAGCCAAGAGGGATCATTCTCATCATACCAAATCACCAGTTATATCCATCCTTAGGAAAAATATGAGATATCTAGAAAATAGCCTACCCCTGAGCAGGGGTGGGAGAATTAGGGAATTAATTATTTTTGCAAATTCTTTCCTTACATTAATTTTATCTTCAACACTAAAAGAATTACTTTTTAAAAACTGCAAAGTAATATTTAATTCAGTCAAAACATGAAGATAAGGTAGGAAAATTTGTAGCAAGCTATTTCTACAATAAATATTAATCTCAATGCCTTCTGCAGTCCACTAGTAAGACTTGAAGTGCATGATAAATGTGTATAAAAATTTTCCCACATATGCCAGGAAGAAATATTTCAATAATAAGTAACAATAAAAATTAAATGGCTAGAAATAAGCTTATTTACCTTAAACCAATTGAGCTCTATTGAGAAAGACATAGATGAACAGAGGAAATACTCTGTTCTTCAATAACCAAATACAGACTTTTAGGATTTTATTCGTCACAAGTTAACTTATAAGTTTAATTTAATCACAAAGCCTAAATAAAAATTTTAAATATATAGCAGAATTCATCTTTTCCTTCTTTCTTTAATAAATAGCTACTGATGATCAACTATGTAAAAAATTTTGTGCTATATAATAATGATTGAAAGATACAACTTTCCCTTCTAAATTATAAATGTAAATGTGAACACACACTAACAAAATTTGAAGAGTCTAATCCTCAACTCATATTCTTGAAGAAATCACTTCTTTTAATTTCCCTTAAATACACAAATAATGTATACCATCCCTGAACTCTAAAAAAAATTCCAATTCACATATTCTCAACAAGAAAATAATCAGAGTGCATAGAAAGGGCTGTCAAATTTTGCCAGAAATATAGAAGAGGAAGAGAATTTAAAACATAATTGTGATTTCTGAAAGTCTCTCACAGAGCTATTAAAAAGCAGGTGTTGGCCAGTCAGAATGGCTAAAATTAAACAAGTCAGGAAACGGCAGATGTTGGCGGGGATGTGGAGAAAGGGGAACCCTCCTACACTGTTGGTGGGAATGCAAGCTGGTGCAACCACTCTGGAAAACAGTATGGAGGTTCCTCAAAAAGTTGAAAATAGAGCTACCATATGATCCAGCAATTGCACTACTGGGTATTTACCCCAAAGATACAAATGTAGGGATCCGAAGAGGTACATGCACCCCGATGTTTATAGCAACAATGTCCACAATAGCCAAACTGTGGAAAGAGCCAAGATGTCCATCAACAGATGAATGGATAAAGGAGAAGTGGTATATATATACAATGGAATATTATGCAGCCATCAGAAGGAATGAGATCTTGCCATTTGCAACGATGTGGATGGAACTGGAGGGTGTTATACTGAGGGAAATAAGTCAATCAGAGAAAGACATGTATCATATGGCCTCACTGATATGAGGAATTCTTAATCTCAGGAAACAAACTGAAGGTTGCTAGAGTGGGGGGTGGGGTGGGAGGGATGGGGTGGCTGGGTGATAGACACTGGGGAGGGTATGTGCTATGGTGAGCGCTGTGCAAGAATTGTGCAAGACTGTTGAATCACAGATCTGTACCTCTGAAACAAATAATGCAATATATGTTAATATATGTTAAGAAAAAAAAAGAAGAAGATAGCAGGAGGGGAAGAATGAAGAGGGGGAAATCGGAGGGGGAGATGAACCATGAGAGACAATGGACTCTGAAAAACAAACTGAGGGTTCTAAAGGGGAGGGGAGTGGGGGGATGGGTTAGCCTGGTGATGGGTATTAAAGAGGGCACATTCTGCATGGAGCACTGGGTATTATGCACAAACAATGAATCATGGAACACTACATCAAAAACTAATGATGTAATGTATGGTGATTAACGTAACAATAAAAAAAAATTTTTTAAAAAGCAGGTGTTGGAAGAGGAGACTTAAAGTTGAGAATACTCAATTCATGATATAACATTAAGTGAAAAAAAATCACAATCCTACTTACATTAGATTTTAAGAAGAGAGTAAACCAAACATTAGTAATAAATTATCTGGGTACAGAATTATCAAATTCACTATTTGTATTTTACATATTTTCTATATTTAGCATGTAATGTTTTATAACAAGCAAAAAGTAACATTTGCAACATTTGAAAGACAAGAGTTAAACATTTATCCATAATAGGGTGTGCTAATTTATTAAAATTGTTTGTATGACAGGGTTCTGAATAGCAAATGTAATCATCTTTAAAACCCGAATTTCAAAATAAAACATTACTAACTGCCTTCAAGAATCCATTAAGCAACAGTCATCTAACAAAATGTTCTAACTCTGTCCAGGTCATCATGAGCTTAATCTTCCTCTTATATGCTTTTAATGTCTAACACATTAGCTTCCACTTGCAGACAAACAATAGGACAAATGCAAACTTGAAGTTTTGTGTCAGACACAAGGGGCTGCCCCAGGCCCAGGTTTGAGTGCAGGCAGCAGGTGCCTGGGAAGCAATGTGTGCTTGCTGCGCAGAAGTACACAGCTGAGTCTTCAGGTTGGGTGTCTTTGATGTGCAGGGAGAGATGTTTGGCCTTCTTATTCAAAAAAACAGTGAGTCTTTGGTCTTCTTTTGTGGCCATGCTTGAACCAATGTCTATAAGGAGCTGGGGACCTTTTCTGAGTTCTTGCTTATACCAAAGGAAGTAATTTGAGGTACTGTCTGAATAACTGCAGTTGATAACAGAGCTGCTTCCCTGCTGGACACTCAGGGTAGAAGGATGCTGCTCCACCTTCTCTCCTTGGCTGAACCCTGTGCAGAAAGAAAAGGTCAGAGAAAGGAGAAGAGATTCCAGGTTATTCTGCTTCAGAATTCTTTTTTTCTACACTAACTGAAGGAAACCTGAGTGAAGCCAGTCTTGACCTCTGAAGAATATCCACTAATACACTGTTTCCCATAAACCCTCAACTCACAGTTCAGCGGCAGCCACGAGAATATGATTAAAGCTCCCGTGGATGTCTTCATGGTTCCTCCCAATTAAGATCAGCTTCAGAATTGCAGCCTCCAGCCAGCTCAGCTGCTTCTCTTGTCAGGCCATCCCTTCTTTCCTCTAACAGAGTACTTTCCTACATTGTCTACCAGCCAATAAGAAAAAGACCCTGCTTCTGCCGTAGCCAATCTGATGCACTAAAATGAACCCTCCAAGTGTTCTGCATCAGCACAGGTGCACTGCCCTCTTGTGGTCACATCTCTACTGAACTCACTGGGGAAATGCTCTTCTCTTAGCCTGTGCCTCTGAGGGACTCAGGTGAATCAAGGCAGCAACAGTCAAGCAAATTATATCTTAGATCAGAGATAAAGGGCACAGTAAGAATGTAAAAATTAAGATTTATACCTCTGCACACTACTGAGTCACTATGAAGTTCAAAAGAGGTAGATCCTGTTGCTGTTTTATCGGTGATGGGCCTGGTTTACATGTTTTAAAATCAGGAAGGAATCAGGGCGCCTGGGTGGTTCAGTTGGTTAAGTGTCTGACTCTTGATTTCGGCTCAGGTCATGATCTCATTTTTGTGAGATTGAGCCCCAAGTCCAGCTCTGCATTCGGCATGGAGCCTGCTGAAGATTCTGTCTCTCCCTCTCTGTCTCTTCCCTGCTTGTGCTCTCCTGTGTAAATAAATAAATAAATAAATAAATAAATAAATAAATAAATATCATGAAGGAATTATGATTCACTCTCTTCAACAAAGAAAATGGAAAACCTTCCCTTTCTGCCAAATCTACCCTCCTTATTTGTCTGTTACGGAGAAAAACTCTAAAAGGGACATGGAAGCCAAAGATTAGATATTTCCAATGCCTCTGATCTCAGACTCTGCACCTCTAAGCTGGTCTCACCTGTGACCTTGCAATTTCCACAGAATTGACAGCACCAACAGTCAAAATGTGGATTCTTCCCTCAGTTAAGATGACAGTCATAAAAATCTCAATGATAAAGGAGCGGGGGGGAAGTTCCATGAGTTAGGAAACAGTTTGACCCATAGACTTGCTTGATTTGTGATGAAAAATCTGGCATGCTATTCCTATTGCTACGTGGATTATATACTAGAAAGCATTGGGGGAAAGAGTAGAAAATCTCAGAATACATCGGGCTTCAGGTTCAAGAAATGTAGCCCTACGCCTGGGTGGCTCAGTTGGTTAAGCGACTGCCTTCCGCTCAGGTCATGATCCTGGAGTCCCTGGATCGAGTCCCGCATCGGGCTCCCTGCTCGGCAGGGAGTCTGCTTCTCCCTCTGACCCTCCTCCCTCTCATGCTCTCTGTCTCTCATTCTCTCTGTCTCAAATAAATAAATAAAATCTTTAATTAAAAAAAAAAAAAGAAAAGAAATGTAGCCCTATATAGATTTATTCTACAGATGCTTTTATTTTCTGGTGTCAAAAGGAATGCCAGGTCCTAAATGCAGTAACTGACTCAAATCCTTAGTGGAATTTCCTCGAAAGTGTAAAGCAACTTTCTGAGCATAGAGGTTTCTGCTACCTTGGCCATTGTTGGTTCACATTCCATACTCTGTCATTTTTCTCCCAAACTCCACTACAGTGTCCTTTCCCCAAGACATTGATAAAGTTCCTCAGTCCTGTAGATTTCCAGAATTTCCCTTTCTGCCAAAAACCCTTTCTCAACTACTTTAGTAACTGGATATTTTCCAATTACATCTGTAAGGGAAAAAATCTAGGAAAGCCTAAATATTGTCAATCAAGACTACCTTACTTCCCTAAGTGGAAGCCCTTTTCCTATGATTTATACTCACTGGTCCTTCAGAGTTGTGCATAATAAATACAATCCTCACCCACATTTTACACCATTGAAAATTTAGGGACAACTATGAGAAGAATCAAAATCAACATATAAATTTGTCTGAATATAAGATGTGTTTTTACATATGTAAAATTTCTCCATTCTAAGAATCTTCCTCTAGAGGAGGAGCAAGATGGCAGAGGACTAGGAGACCTAAATTTCATCTGGTCCCAGGAATTCAGCTAGATAGAAATCAAACCATTCTGAACACCTACAAAGTCAACAGGAGATTGAAGAAAAGAATAGCAACAACTCTCTGAACAGAAAAGCAACCACTTTCTGGAAGGTAGGACATGCGGAGAAGTGAATCCGAGGTGATACTCGGAAAGATAGGGGGGGGGGGGGGGGGCCTCCTGTCAGCCGCTTCTGGCAAGTGATAGAGCAGCGGAGCACAAAATTGGAACTTCTAGAAGTCTGCTCTGCTGAGGGACATCGCTCCAGTGGCTAAGCAGGGGGTGGGACCCTCGCTGGGACAGTGTGGTCTCAGGACCCTCGGGGTCACAGAAAGACCAGGGTGCCTGAGTGCAGCAGAGCTCCCAGGTATTGGAGTGGGGAAGCCGTCTGCAGAGACGGAGTGGAGGAGCGGGCTCTCAGCTCGGGGTTGCCATAAACCGTGATCCGTGGCACAGTCGGGCCACTGCTCTTGCAGCAGGGACCCAACAAGCGGCAGAGCCGGGGAGACTCCCCTTCCTCCCCCAGGAGGAGCGGTGCGGTAGCGCACCACAGGGATCCGCTGGGTTTGGAGACTCCACACGGGGTCGGGTGCCAGAGATAGAAATGCTCGGTCACAGGCCCAGTGAGCATGGAGTGCAGCTGGAGACTGGGGAGACGGGAGTGATTGACTGCTTTTCTCTGGGGGTGCACTGAGGAGTGGGGCCCCGAGTTCTCAGCTCCTCCGGGGCAGAGATTGGGAGGCCACCATTTTCACTCTCGTCCTCCAAAGCTATACGGAGAGCTTGCAGGGAACAAAAGCTCCCGAGAGCAAACCCAAGCAGATTACATAGCCTGGACCCGGCAAGGGCGGGGCAAAGACATTCGAGAACCATGGCAACAGACCCCTCCCCCAGAAGATCAGCAAGAACAGCGAGCCAAGTTTACCGGTCAATGAGAATGGCAGAACTCCAGCACTAGGGGAATACTGCACATAGAATTCATGGCTTTTTTCCCATGATGCTTTAGTCTTTCAAAATTAATTTTTTAATTTTCTTTTTTTCTTTTTCTTTTTTTTTAAATTTTTCTTTTTCACTTTTTCAACCAACATCTTATCGATCCCTTTTTTAAAAAAATCTTTATTTTTCTTTTTAGAGTCATATTCTATCCCTTCATTGTAGTTAACCTTATTTTTTGTATATATATAAGTTGTTCCCTCTTTAAAATTTTGGGATACAGTTTCTTCTAACAGACCAAAATATACCCTAAATCTCTAGTGTATGGCTTTGTTCTAGTCTCCTGCTTGGTCACATTCTCTCCCCCCCCCTTTTTTTTAATTTCTCTTCTTTCTTTTTTCAACCAACATCTTATCAATTCCTTTTATAAACTCTTTTATAATTTTCATCCTTACAGTCATATTCCATCCCTTCATCATATTTACCCTTATTTTTGTACATATATAAGTTTTTCTTTCTTTAAAATTTTGGGAGGCAGTTTCTTCTAACAGACCAAAATACACCCAAAATCTAGTGTGTGACACTGATCTATTCACCAGCCTAATCATATTTGATCATATTCTTTCTTTCTTTCTTTCTTTCTTTCTTTTTTCTTTCTTTCTTTCTTTCTTTCTTTCTTTCTTTCTTTCTTTCTTTCTTTCTTTCTTTCTTTCCCTTTCTTCTCCTCCCAGTTTTGGGTCTCTTCTGATTTGTTTAGTGTATGTTTTTCTGGGGTCATTGTTACCCTGTTAGCATTTTGTTCTCTCATTCATCTATTCTCCTTTGGACAAAGTGACAAGATTGAAAAACTCACCTCAAAAAAAAGAAAAAGAAGCAATACTGACTGCCAGGGATCTAATCAATACGGACATTAGTAAGATGTTGGAAATAGAGTTCAGAATGACGATTATAAAGATACTAACTGGGCTTGAAAAAAGCATAGAAGATACTAGAGAAACCCTTTCTGGAGAAATAAAAGAACTAAAATCTAACCCAGTCGAAATAAAAAAGGCTATTAATGAGGTGCAATCAAAAATGGAGGCTCTAACTGCTAGAATAAATGAGGCAGAAGAGAGAATTAGTGATATAGAAGACCAAATGATGGAAAATCAAGAAGCTGAGAAAAAGAGAGATAAACAACTACTGGATCATGAGGGCAGAATTCGAGAGATAAGTGATACCATAAGATGAAACAATATTAGAATAATTGGGATCCCAAAAGAAGAAGAAAGAGAGAGGGGGGCAGAAGGTATATTGGAGCAAATTACAGCAGAGAACTTCCCTAATTTGGGGAAGGAAACAGGCATCAAAATCCAGGAGGCACAGAGAACCCCCTCAAAATCAATAAAAATAGGTCAACATCCCGACATCTTTTTTTTTTTAAGATTTTATTTATTTATTTGACAGAAAGAGACACAGTGAGAAAGGGAACACAAGCAGGGGCAGTGGGAGAGGGAGAAGCAGGCTTCCCACCAAGCAGGGATCCTGATGCGGGGCTCGATCCCAGGACCCTGGGATCATGAACTGAGCCGAAGGCAGATGCTTAACGACTGAGCCACCCAGGTGCCCCTCACCCCGACATCTAATAGTAAAACTTACGAGTCTCAGAGACAAAGAGAAAATCCTGAAAAGCAGCTCGGGAGAAGAGGTCTGTAACCTACAATGGTAGAAACATTAGATTGGCAACAGACCTATCCACCGAGACCTGGCAGCCAGAAAGGACTGCCATGATATCTTCAGAGCACTAAATGAGAAAAATATGCAGCCAAGAATACTATATCCAGCTAGGCTGTCATTGAAAATAGGAGAGATAAAAAGCTTTCAGGACAAACAAAAACTAAAGGAATTGGCAAACACGAAACCAGCCCTACAAGAAATATTGAAAGGGGTCCTCTAAGCAAAGAGAGAGCCTAAAAGTTAACATAGACCAGAAAGGAACACAGACAATATACAGTAACAGTCACCTTACAGGCAATACAATGGCACTAAATTCATATCTTTCAATAGTTACCCTGAATGTAAATGGGCTAAATGCCCCAATCAAAGGACACAGGTATCAGATTGGATAAAAAAAAACAAGACCCATCGATATAATGTCTGCAAGAGACTCATTTTAGAACCAAAGACACCCCCAGATTGAAAGTGAGGGGGTGGAAAACCATTTACCATGCTAATGGACACCAAAAGAAAGCTGGAGTGGCAATCCTTATATCAGACAAATTGGATTTTAAGCCAAAGACTATAATAAGAGATGAGGAAGGACACTATATCTTATTTAAAGGGTCTATCCAACAAGAAGATCTAACAGTTGTAAATATCTATGCCCCTAACATGGGAGCAGCCAATTATATAAGACAATTAATAACAAAAGCAAAGAAACACATTGACAACAATACAATAATAGTGGGGGACTTTAACATCCCCCTCACTGAAATGGACAGATCATCTAAGCAAAAGATCAACAAGGAAATAAAGACTTTAAATGACACACTGGACCAAATGGACTTCACAGATCTATTCAGAACATTCCATCCCAAAGCAACAGAATACACATTCTTCTCTAGTGTCCATGGAACATTCTCCAGAATAGATCCCATCCTAGGTCACAAATCAGGTCTCAACCAGTACAAAAAGATTGGGATCATTCCCTGCATATTTTCAGATGACAACGCTTTGAAACTAGAACTCAATCACAAGAGGAAAGTTGGAAAGAACTCAAATACATGGAGGCTAAAGAGCATCCTACTGAAGAATGAATGGGTCAACCAGGAAATTAAAGAAGAATTTAAAAAATTCATGGAAACAAATGAAAATGAAAACACAACTATTCAAAATCTTTGGGATGCAGCAAAGGGAGTCCTAAGAGGAATGTATATAGCAATACAAGCCTTTCTCAAGAAACAAGAAAGGTCTCAAAGACACAACCTAACCCTCCACCTAAAGGAGCTGGAGAAAGAACAGCAAATAAAGTCTAAACCCAGCAGGAGAAGAGAAATAATAAAGATCAGAGCAGAAATCAATGAAATAGAAACCAAAAGAACAGTAGAACAGATCAACAAGACTAGGAGCTGGTTCTTTGAAAGAATTAACAAGATTGATAAACCCCTGGCCAGACTTATCAAAAAGAAAAGAGAAATGACCCAAATAAGTAAAATCATGAACCAATGAGGAGAGATCACAACCAACACCAAAGAAATACAAACAATTATAAGAACATATTATGAGCAACTCTATGCCAGCAAATTAGATAACCTGGAAGAAATGGAGGCATTCCTAGAGATGTATCAACTACCAAAACTGAACCAGGATGAAATAGAAAACCTGAACAGACCTATAACCACTAAGGAAATTGAAGCAGTCATCAAAAATCTCCCAAAAAACAAAAGCCCAGGGCCAGATGGCTTCCCAGGGGAATTCTACCAAACATTTCAAGAAGAATTAATACCTATTCTTCTGAAACTGTTCCAAAAAATAGAAATGGAAGGAAAACTTCCAAACTCGTTTTATGAAGCCACCATTACCTTGATCCCAAAACCAGGCAAGACCCCGTCAAAAAGGAGAATTACAGACCAATATCCCTGATGAACATGGATGCAAAAATTCTCACCAAAATACTAGCCAATAAGATCCAACAGTACATTAAGAGGATTATTCACCACGACCAAGTGGGATTTATCCCTGGGCTGCAAGGTTGGTTCAACATCCACAAATCAATCAATGTGATACAGTACATTAACAAAAGAAAGAATAAGAACCATATGATCCTCTCAATAGATGCAGAAAAAGCATTTGACAAAGTGCAGCTTCCTTTCTTGATCAAAACTCTTCAGAGTATAGGGACAGAGGGTACATACTTCAATATCATAAAAGCCATCTATGAAAAACCCACAGCGAATATCATTCTCCATGGGGAAAAACTGAGACCTTTCCCCCTAAGGTCAGGAACACAGCAGGGATGTCCACTATCACCACTACTATTCAACATAATATTAGAAGTCCTAGCCACAGCAATCAGACAACAAAAGGAAATAAAAAGCTTCCAAATTGGCAAAGAAGTCAAAGTCTCACTCTTTGCAGATGATATGATACTTTATGTGGAAAACCCAAAAGACTCCACCCCAAAACTGTTAGAACTCATACAGGAATTCAGTCAAGTGGCAGGATATAAAATCAATGCACAGAAATCAGTGGCATTCCTATACACTAACAACGAGACAGAAGAAAGAGAAATTAAGGAGTCAATCCCATTTACAATTGCACCCAAAACCATAAGATACCTAGGAATAAATCTAACCAAAGAGGCAAAGAATCTGTACTCAGAAAACTATAAAATACTCATGAAAGAAATTGAGGAAGACACAAAGAAATGGAAAAACGTTCCATGCTCACGGATTGGAAGAACAAATATTGTGAAGATGTCAATGCTACCTAGAGCAATCTACACATTTAATGCAATCCCTATCAAAATACCATCAACGTTTTTCAAAGAAATGGAACAAATAATCCTAAAATTTGTATGGAACCAGAAAAGCCAGAGGAATGTTGAAAAAGAAAAGCAAAGCTGGTGAAATCACAATTCCAGACTTCAAGCTCTATTACAAAGCTGTCATCATCAAGACAGTATGGTACTAGCACAAAAACAGACACATAGATCAATGGAACAAAATAGAGAGCCCAGAAATGGATCCTCAACTCTATGGTCAACTCATCTTCAACAAAGCAGGAAAGAATGTCCAATGGAAAAAAAACAGTCTCTTCAACAAATGGTGTTGGGAAAATTGGACAGCCACATGCAGAAGAATGAAACTGGACCATTTCCTTACACCACACACAAAAATAGACTCAAAATGGATGAAAGGGGCGCCTGGGTGGCTCAGTTGGTTAAGCCACTGCCTTCGGCTCAGGTCATGATCCTTGAGTCCCGGGATCGTGTACCGCATCAGGCTCCCTGCTCGGCGGGGAGTCTGCTTCTCCCTCTGACCCTCCCCCCTCTCATGTGCTTTCTCTCTCTCAAATAAATAAATAAAATCTTTAAAAAAAAAATGGATGAAAGACCTAAATGTGAGACAGGAATCCATCAAAATCCTAGAGGAGAACACAGGCAGCAACCTCTTTGACCTCAGCACAGCAACTTCTTCCTAGAAACATCGCCAAAGGCAAGGGAAACAAGGGCAAAAATGAACTATTGGGACTTCATCAAGATAAAATGCTTTTGCACAGTAAAGGAAACAGTCAACAAAACCAAAAGACAACCAGCATAATGGGAGTAGGTATTTGCAAATGACATATCAGATAAAGGGCTAGTATCCAAAATCTATAAAGAACTTATCAAACTCAACACCCAAAGAACAAATAATCCAATCAAGAAATGGGCAGAAGACATGAACAGACATTTTTGCAAAGAAGACATCCAAATGGCCTACAGACACATGAAAAAGTGCTAAACATCACTTGGCATCAGGGAAATCCAAATCAAGACCTCAGGTAGTCAGCCACCTCACACCAGTCAGAATGGCTAAAATTAACAAGTCAGGAAATGGCAGATGTTGGTGAGGATGTGGAGAAAGGGGAACTCTCTTACACTGTTGGTGGGAATGCAAGCTGGGGCAGCCACTCTGGAAAACAGTATGGAGGTTCCTCAAAAAGTTAGAAACAGAGTTCCCCTATGACCCAGCAATTGCACTGTTGGGTATTTACCCCAAAGATACAAATGTAGTGATCCGAAGGGGCATGTGCACCCCAATGTTTATAGCAGCAATGTCCAAAATAGCCAAACTATGGAAAGGGCCAAGATGTCCATCAACAGATGAATGCATAAAGAAGATGTGGTATATATATACAACGGAATATTATGCAGCCATCAATAAAACGACATCTTGCCATTTGCAATGACGTGGATGGAACTAGAGGGTATTATGCTAAACAAAATAGGTCAATCAGAGAAAGACAAGTATCATATGATCTCACTGATATGAGGAATTCTTAATCTCAGGAAACAAACTGAGGGTTGCTGGAGTGGTAGGGCACGGGAGGGATGGGGTGGCTGGGTGATAGACATTGGGGAGGGTATGTTCTATGGTGAGCGCTAATGAAGGCGGGGAAATCAGAGGGGGAGATGAACCATGAGAGACTATGGACTCTGAGAAACAAACAGGGTTTTAGAGGGGAGGGGTATGGGGGGATGGGTTAGCCCAGTGATGGGTATTAAGGAGGGCACATATTGCATGGAGCACTGGGTGTTATACACAAACAATGAATCATGGAACACTACATAAAAAAATAATAATAATAAGTAAATTAAAAAAATCTTCCTCTATTTATTCATCCATCCTCCATAGGATAGAATTCCCAAATCCTTCTTTGGATGAATTTCTCTCTTCTTGGAGACAGATATTTAAGTCAATATTTGCCCTTTGGAGTTATGTTATCCAGAACTGAATGTTATGGTTTGAATATGCTCTATCTAGCACAGTGTTCCATAAATGAACTATAGTACAAGTATAATCATCCCCTGGGCAAAATTCATAGCCCCATGATTATTTCATTGAATATTGCCTGACTCATCATCAAAAATTGTTAACCCATGAAGGTTTTTTCTAATACCTTCATGGATGGCCAGCTGCATGAGGACAATGTTCTCCCTTAGTCTCCCAATTGCAGTGGTTACATTTTATAACACTGTATTAGTGACGCTCTCTATTCATATCTTGCCTTTAAGGGATGTCCACCTGGGATAATAAATATATTTGCTATTTTGGGGAAAGTCCTTAGAAATAAATGTAGGTGTTCACATGGCACCATCACCCTTGGCTTTCTCCTACAGAAACCGTGAGTGATGGATAAGTTTGCTGGTAAAATAACGTGGCTCAGCCCGAGTCTCCTTTCCTGCCCAAGGTCTCAGACATTTACACAAATTGGAACTCTCCGTTCATGCGTTCAAACTGATTGGACCATGACTTTCTCAGACCCAAACTACAGAGATCTAAGTGGCTGGGCTTGCATTAGACACATCTTCTTTACCCAGCAGGATGGTCCTACAGCAAGGAGGCAGGGGCAAGAATGTCAAAGAGGAAGTGAAGAAACCCACTTTCTCTCTCCCCCAGCTCATTCACTACCTAATTGTTCCTGTCATCTTGGATACAGTCTATATTTTGTAAAATGAAATTGGACTAAAGGATTTCTTTTTTTTTTTATTCTTATGTTAATCCCTATACATTACATCATTAGTTTTAGATGAAGTGTTCCATGATTCATTGTTTGTGCATAACACCCTGTGCTCCATGCAGAATGTGCCCTCCTCAATACCCACCACCAGGCTAACCCATCCTCCCACCCCCCTCCCTGGACTAAAGGATTTCTAAGGGCTCTTCCAGCTCTAAATTTCTTTTATACATATAACAAAGCAAATATTTATTGAGGATTGGTTGTGTGCACTGTGCACTGGTGTCAGAGTGGAGAGAAATTGCCTGCATCACGGAACCCCAAGATCATTTTCACAGACACATGTGACTTAGGGGGTCTGAGGTTGATCCTAACCAACGCTGAGGTCTCTTCAGAAGCAGAGACAGAGTGTTCAGGGTAAGATCCTCTCTGGGTTTTCTTTTCTTCTATGAGAACAAAGATGGATCAAGGAAGATCTAAATCTATAGAAAAATGGAATAAAATGGAACTTTATTCATTCACCACAGGCAGTGAGATGGGGTTGGCTCCATGGGTAATGAGCTTACTCATACATATGTAAAACAAAAAGTACTTTCTCAAAGGGCCTAATTGCTTTCTAGCTTCTAGCTTCCTCATTCAAGTTTACCTCAGGAGTTCAAAATTCCCAGGCAGAGATGGCTAGCTATATAATTTGTGGTACGCAATGACAAAGGAAAATCTGGGGCCCCATGTTCAAAAAGCAGGAAAAAATGTTACATTATGTAATAAAATATAAAGCTCTCTTAAATTTTTTTTTTTTCCCACTGGGGCACCTGGGTGGCTCCATCAGTTAAGCGTCTGCCTTGGGCTCAGGTCATGATTCCAGAGTCCTGGGATCAAGTCCCATGCCGGGCTCCCTGCTCAGGAGGCAGTCTGCTTCTCCCTCTGCCTCTGCTCCTTCTCTCTCCCTCTCTCTTTTTCTGGCTCACTCTCTCTCTCAAATAAATAAATTGAAGCTTTAAAAATTTTTTAAAAAATAAAAAATCTTTTTACTTATAAAACACAATAGAAACATAAGTAAAGATATAAATTTACAAATTACAAAAAAACAGAAAAATTATATAAAAAATTTTATATAATACAATAAATAATAATACTTTGGTAGTATAATATCTTTTTTTTTTTCTGATGTAGTGTTCCATGATTCATTGTTTGCATATAACACCCAGTGCTCCATTAATATCTTAATAACACTTTTCTGGCTTGCTTTTCTCCAAATTAATTTATTTGGCTATCAAAATTAATACTTTTAGTAATTTCATTTCAATCAGTATAATTGAAAGCAATGGCAGTTGCTGTTGGTAAATACAATGCTGTAAACAGGATTTTTGATCATTTTTAATTTTGAGAAGTATATTTCTGTTGGTGCAACTGATAATACAGATTTTAAAGAATATTTTATATGCTATGACAAAATTAGCATAAATATCTGATAAATTGATTGAAATATAAATAAAGTAAATCTAGAGCTGATGTCTCCAGTGGAACAATTGTTCTATAAATGATTTAACTTCATACCAATCAATTTCATGTAAATCTGAATTTAATTTTAAATGTAAATTTATACAACACTTTATTGTTTTCTCTGACATTTTCTGTAAATTTTGGAGGGTGTATATGAAACTAAAAAGCAGCTTCATGATTTGTATATAATTCAGAATACTTGTTTATGCATCTTATTATGTCTTAAGTTATAAGACAAATTAATTTCAGACTATCTTCTGTGTTAAAATTGGTTCACTGAGTAAATTCAAACTTCACATGAAAATGGTATTCTTTTCCACTGAAGCTATTACCTTTACCTTAAATTTCTATGTCTAAACCTATGGATATTTGCTTTCCAATGTTGCAGTAATTTTTAAAACCAGAGCTTCTGAACATTTTAAGAACTAATACCCCTCCAATATGCTTTATGCAATGTCAACATACACACTTTTATTTTGTAATAATTTATTGTCCAGGTTTAACCGCCACCCGCTTTGGAGCCCAGCAGAGCCCCAGATGGTCCAAGCATGCTGTGCACTGTTGCTCGGCAAGGCCTCCTGGTGGAAGAGCTGGGGTGCAGACCCAGCTGCAGTTTGGGTGCAGGCTGCACATCACCAGGGAGCACTGTGCCTGCGCCGCACACAGGTAGGTGGCTGAGTCTTCCAGTTGGGAGGCCGTGATGTGGAGGGTGCTGGACCGTTCCTTAGCATTCACTGTGCAGTTTAGCCTTCCACTCTGCTTCATCCCCGAAGCTATGTAAAACAGTGAGGTGAGGCCACCGCCCCCGGGATTCTGTCGGAACCACTGCACGCCGTTCACTGTGCTAGAAAACTTGCACTTCAGAGTAGAGCTGGCTCCCTCCTGGAGGCTCAGGGCTGAAGGGCTCTGCTCCACCTCCATCCCTCTCACCCCTGCGTGGAAAGGGAAAAACAAACACAAATGATATCACTGAATGGACCCAGTTTTCAAACCTGCAAAAAATCCCAAGAAATACCCCTGAGGATGTAGGACCCTCTAGGAGCTCAGTGTCAGCTCCCCCCATCACTGTGGGCTGTGGACCACTCCGCAGCCCCAGGCTGAAACGCCCCCACTCACAGGAAACCTGGACCCACAGGAGCCCCAGCAGACCTCCCCAGTGTCTCCTCATGATTCCTTGTCTAGTTGCTGAGTGACCGACACCCCTACTGTGCAGAGTGTAGAGTCTTGGATGCAGAGAAATTGTGTCTTACAGTCAATCCATTCCACCAAAATCACTGAGCACCAATCACACCTCAGCCCTGTCATTCACGGAACTCGAGACTCCACCCACAGTGGCCCAGGACACTGCACAGTAATCTCTCCAAAACTGTGCTTGCCAACAGTGCAGGCAGGTAGGGGCAATATTTCCAATATAGGAAGATATAAGGGTTTTGTTTTGTTTTTTCTTGAAACACTTTATGTAAGAAAGGTGAGGGTTAGTGTGTGAAGAAAGGTGAATGATATTTCTAGAAGAGTCAGTGAGGAAAGGGGGTTACACAAAACTTTGAAGCTATGATGCAAAGAGTGATTCCATTCCCCAAATTGCATAGTTTGATAGATAATGTGAGAATTCAGTATAAAAATATTGATGGGGCGCCTGCGTGGTTCAGCAGGTGGAGCATCTGCCTTTGGTTCAGGTCATGATCCCGGCGTCCTGGGATGGGGCAGCATGGGCTCCCTGCTCAGCGGGGAGTCTGCTTCTCCCTCCGCCTCTCCCCTCGCCCGTTCTCTCTCTCTCATAAATAAATAAAATATTTAAAATTAAAAAAATAAAAATACTGATAAAGGAAAACTATCAATAGCATGCACTAAGTATTGCAGAAGTAAATACAATTTCTTGAAATCAGGAGAGTTCTAGAAACAAAGATAGTCACCATCTGCATAGAAACTGATTCCAACCAGAAGTTGGTTTGTGAAAAATAAGATGTCTGCATAATGTCCCCTCTGATTTAATTTCCGCCTCTCCACCTCTCCTGTGCAACTGGTGGACCCCATGCTCACCCACACAGCTGAGTCTGTCTAGGCCACACATTGCTGGTCAAAGTCAATATTGATCTCTCCTTTTCCTTCTCTTTTTATTCCTTTTTTTCTTTTCTTTTCTTTTTTTTTTTTTTTTTTTTTTTTCTTCTCTTCATTCTTCTTCCTTCCATTCTCAACCAAGATATATGAAAAGGTAGGATATCTGGGGTATTGAGATAATTTCTAGGCCAGTGGGTTTGGGAGATTTTATTCAGAACAATTAAAAAACTGAAAACAGATAATGGGATGCTTTCTGTTGAGTTTCCTCACAAGTGCCCAGAAATATTCCTATTTCCATACTTCTGCTCAGAGAATCATCCTCACAGTGGATTTATAGAAGTATAGGTTCCAACTTTTTGAAATTGATATGGAATGGCAGAACTGAAAACCTAAGATGAACTTTACGCGGTGTTGCCCCTTTCCCGCCCACCTTTGCTATCTGTAATTTGATTGACTCACATGTTTTCTGTTCTCTCCTAACTGTTCACCTCTCTTACCATCAGAAAAAAAAACCACTTCATTTCTTGTAAAGTTTAGAGTGCCCCCTAGTGGACTAAAACATAAATAAAGGCCACTTGAGACCAAGTAACTCAGCAGACACAGACCCTCAGCCCCATATGGTCATTCCATGTTTCTTTTTTTTTTTTTTAATTATGTTATGTTAGTCACCATACAGTACATCATTAGTTTTTGATGTAGTGTTCCCTGATTCATTATTTGCGTATAATACGCAGTGTTCATCACAACTTGTGCCCTCCTTAATACCCATCACTAGGCTAACCCATCCCCTCACTCCCCTCCCCTCTGAAACCCTCAGTTTGTTTCCTGGAGTCCATAGTCTCTCATGGTTTGTCTCCCTCTCTGATTTCCCCCCTTCAGTTTTCCCTTCTTTCTCCTAATGTCCTCCATGCTATTCCTTATGTTCCACATATGAGTGAAACCATATGATAATTGTCGTTCTCTGCTTGACTTATTTCAGTTAGCATAATCCCCTCCAGTTCCATCCATGTTGATGCATATGGTGGGCATTCGTCATTTCTGATGGCTGAGTAATAGTCCATTGTGTAAATGAACCACATCTTCTTTATCCATTCGTTTGTTGAAGGGCATCTCGGCTCCTTCCACAGTTTGGCTATTGTGGACATTGCTGCTATGAACATTGGCGTGCATGTGGCCCTTCTTTTCACTACATCTGTGTTTTTGGGGTAAATACCCAGAAGTGCAATTGCTGGGTCATAGGGTAGCTCTATTTTTATCTTTTTGAGGAACCTCCATACTGTTTTCCAAAGTGGCTATACAAGCTTGCAGTCCCACAAACAGTGTAAGAGGGTTCCCCTTTCTCCACATCCTTTCCAACATTTCTTGTTTCCTGTCTTGTTAATTTTTGCCATTCTAACTGGTGTAAGGTGGTATCTCAATGTGGTTTTGATTTGAATCTCCCTGGTGGCTAATGATGTTGAACATTTCTTCATGTGTCTATTAGCCATTTGTATGTCTTCTTTGGAGAAATGTCTGTTCATGTCTTCTGCCCATTTTTTCACTGGATTATTTGTTTTTTGGGTGTTGAGTTTGAGAAGCCCTTTATCTGAAATGTCATTTGCAAATACCTTCTCCCATTCCGTAGGTTGCCTCTTTGTTTTGTTGACTGTTTCCTTTGCTGTGCAGAAGCTTTTTAGCTTGATGAACTCCCAAAAGTTCATTTTTACTTTTGTTTCACTTGCCTTTGGAGACGTGTCTTGAAAGAATTTGCTGTGGCCAATGTCGAAGAGGTTACTGCCTATGTTCTCCTCTAGGATTTTGATGGATTCCTGTCCCACACTGAAGTCTTTCATCCATTTAGAGTTTATCTTTGTGCATGGTGTAAGAGAATGGTCGAGTTTCATTCTTCTGTATATAGCCATCCAATTTTCCCAACACCATTTATTGAAGAGACTCTTTTTTCCATTGGATATTTTTTCCTGCTTTGTCAAAGATTAGTTGACCATAGAGTTAAGGGCCCTCTATTTTGTTGCATTGATCTATGTGTCTGTTTTTGTGCCAATACCATGCTATCTTGGTGATCAGAGCTTTGTAATATAGCTTGAAATCAGGCAACGTGATGCCCCCAGGTTTGTGTTTCTTTTTCAACATTTCCTTGGCAATTCAGGGTCTTTTCTGATTCTGTATAAATTTTAGGATTGTTTGTTCCAGCACTTTGAAAAATGCTGTTGGTATTTTGATCAGGATGGCATTGAAAGTATAGATTGCTCTGGGCAGCATAGACATTTTAACAATGTTTATTCTTCCAATCCATGAGCATGGAATGTTTTTCCATCTTTTTGTGTCTTCTTCAGTTTCTTTCATAAGTGTTCTGTAGTTTCTAGAGTATAGATCCTCTTTGGTTAGGTTTATTCCTAGGTATCTTATGGTTTTTTGTGCTATTGTAAATGGGATCAATTCCCTAATTTCTCTTTCTACAGTAACATTGTTAGTGTATAGAAAAGCAACTGATTTCTGTGATTTTGTATCCTGCCACATTACTGAATTGCTGTATGAGTTCTAGGAATTTGGGGGTGGAGTCTTTTTGGTTTTCCACGTAAAGTATCATGTTGTCTGCGAAGAGAGAGAGTTTGACTTCTTCTTTGCCAATTTGAATACCTTTTATTTCTTTTTGTTGTCTGATTGCTGATGCTAGGACTTCTAGTACTATGTTGAACAATAGTGGCGAGAGTGGGCATCCGTGTTGTGTTCCTGATCTTAAGGGAAAAGCTCTCAGTTTTTCCCCATTGACAATGATATTCTCTGTAGGCTTTTCATAGATGGTTTTTATGGAATTGAGGAATTTTCCCTACATCCCTACACTCTGATGAGTTTTAATCAGGAAAGGATGTTGTATTTTGTCAAATGCTTTTTCTGCATCAATTGAGAGGATCATATGGTTCTTGTCTTTTCTTTTATTAATGTGCTGTATCACATTGATTGATTTGCGGATGTTGAACCACCCTTGCATCCCAGGAATCAATCCCACCTGGTCATGATGGATACTCCCTTTAATGTACTGTTGGAGCCTATTGGCTAGGATCTTGTTGAGAATTTTGGCATCCATATTCATCAGGGATATTGGTCTGTAATTCTCCTTTTTGATGGGTCTTTGCCTGGTTTTGGGATCAAGGTAATGCGGCCTCATAGAACGAGGTTGGAAGTTTTCCTTCTGTTTCTATTTTTTGAAACAGCTTCAGGAGAATAGTATTATATCTTCTGTAAATGTTTGGTAGAATTCCCCTGGGAATCCATCAGGCCCTGTACTCTTGTTTTTTGAGAGGTTTTTGATCACTGCTTCAATTTCATTACTGGTTATTGATCTATTCAGATTGTCAATTTCTCCTGCTTCAGTCTTGGTAGGGTATAGGTTTCCAGGAAGGCATCCATTTCGTCCAGGTTGCTTAATTTGTTGGCATATAGTTGCTGATAATAATCTCTAATAATTGTTTTTATTTCCTTGGTGTTAGTTGTGATGTCTCCTCTTTCATTAATAATTTCATTAATTTGGGTCCTTTCTCTTTTCTTTTGGATAACCAGAAAAACAGTAGAGCAGATCAACGAAACTAGAAGCTGGTTCTTTGAAAGAATTAATAAGATCTATTAACCTCTAGCCAGACTTATCCATTCCATACTTCTTGATGAGGTTGATGATCAGAAAACAAAGTAACTGCTTAGATTGAATGGGGATTAAAAGTGAACCAAATCCTACTTTTATAATGGAATTTCATGGAAATCAATATCATAAAATAATCTGGCAATTCTCATCTTGTGCTATTTGATTTATTTTACATAGTTCAAAATAAACCCATAAACATTTGCTAAAGTTTTACCATAAATGGGGTAATTCACCAGGTGTTAAGAATATGTAAAAGGGGTGAGACAGTAGTTTACAGTCTACTGGGGAAGACAAAAATATACTTAACTATAGTAGAGTCAAAAAGTAGTTCCCTAAGAGGAGTATGAACTAAAAGATTTATGATCCCAGAGGAGGGAGAAATACTTATGTGTGGGGTGGTTGGACAAAATTTTATGAAGAAGGTGACCATTCTCTCTTTTCCTCCTTTTTGATGAGACAAATAGAGGAAAATATAAACCTTTATGATAGCTTATTACTTGTTATTAATAATAAAATTAACAGGAATTCTTGAATATATGAATTATTAAAGAAATAAAACATTACATAAAGACTAAAATCCCCTTTGACTACCACTCTCAATTTTTATCTTTTCATTATTCAATTGGAGGTGATGCCTCCAGGTGTTTTACTGTAAATTACACACATATACCAAATATATGAATCCACAGAAATATATAGTACAGTTTTATTTACAGTGTTTTAATACAAAACTATACATATTGTGCATACCTTTCTGTAACTTGCTTTATAAACTAAATAATAAATCTTGTAGGTCTTATTATGTTAACTCACATATATCCTTCTGTTGCATTGTATTCCATATTATGAATATACCACCATCCATACATCCTTTCCTCTATCAATGAAGTGTTAAGGTGTTGATTTTTTTTATCTATGAAACACAACACAAAAATAAAACCTTCTGAGCATTCTTCTTTATTCACATGTGCACATGTTTCTCTAGGAGCTGAGACTAGGAAAAAGTAAAGGAATGAGTCATGAGGCTAGTAGGTGAAAATTACTCCAGGCAGAGGGAAGGTCAGGGACATTGTGCAGGGGGTCAGAGGCCATACACTGCCACCTTCCCCAGCTTGTTCAAGGGTGAACTGTATATCAAAGTGTTAAGATGTGTAATTTACATTAAAACTTTTTCAACACAGGCAATAAGGTATCATGTATGTGTGCCATTTAAACTAAGCTTCAACTCTAAGGAGAGGCATTTGCCCTAGTCTAGAAGCAAATTTCAGGGGTGATCAGTTTGCATCATAATAGAATGCCATGGCACAGGAAACTATAATTCAGCTATCCACATCTTGATCAATACCTGAAATTTTACTAAATAACAGAGCATACCATATGTTAAGCTTTCATTGGCAAAAGTAGTGGCATGTTAAGTAGCAAAATGAATGTTAGGGGTGTGTGTGTGTGTGCGTGTGTGTGTGTGTGTGTGTTTTAAGAAATCTCTACACCCAATGTGGGGCTTGAACTTACAACCTCAAGATCAAGAGTCACATGTTACACTGACTGAGCCAGTCAAAATAAATAAAGGTATTGAGGTATATGTTTTGGCTAAAATGTTTTAGAGACACACCCTACTCTTGCACAAAAGAATATAAAAATCTAGGGTAGTCTGTACATTGAACCTTTATGAATGGAATTAAAGATTTCACCTTTAACAGATCTTGTATCCAGCCAGTGGTGGATACAGCTGAATGGATAACAAATTGTGATATATTCATTTAATAGGATACCCAGTAGTAGAAAGTAATGAATGAATGATACACACAAGAACATAGGTGAATCATGTTTAATGAAAGAAATCAGGAACAAAGGGGTACCTACCATGTGATTCCATTGATTTAAAGTTCTAAAACAGTTAAAATAAATCTATGGTGATAGCAATAAGAACAGTCATTGTCTTCAGGAAGGGGGTGACTGAAAAGGAACACATGAAACCTTGCTCAGGTGATAGAAATATTCTGCCTTCAGATTGTTTTAAAATTATCTTTGCCTTAGGGCTCCTGGCTGGCTCAGTCAGTGGAACCAGTAACTCTAGGGTTGTGGGTTCAGGCTGGGTGTAAAGATTACTTATAAAATAAAATCTTTTAAAAAATTATCTTTGCCTTTCTATCCCATTTTTTTGTGTTTTTGTTTTTTAAAGATTTTATTTATTTGTCAGACAGAGAGAGCATAAGCAGGGGGAGTGGCAGGCAGAGGGAGAAGCAGGCTCCCCACTGAGCAGGGAGCACAATGTGGGACCCTGGGATCACGACCTGAACAGAAGGCAGGCGCTTAACCGACTGAGCTACCAGGCATCCCTCCATCCCATTTTAAAGACAGAAAAAATTAGAAATAAGGATGTATTAAGGGAGTTACATGCAACAACATGACTTGGAATTACAATCTCCAGACACATTCTCATTACTGAATGAATGCTCATTTGTGTTTTAAGTTAAAATAAAATATTGCTGGGGCACCTGGGCAGCTCAGTCAGTTGAATGTCTGACTCTTGGTTTCAGCTATGGTCATGATCTCGGGGTGGTGGGATCCAGCCCCACGCTGGGCTCCACACTCGTGTTAGAGTCTGCTTGAGATTCTCTCCCTCTCCATTTGCCCCTCCCCCTGCTCTCACTCTCTCTCAAATAAATAAAATCTTTTTTAAAAATAAATACACTAGGGGCGCGTGGGTGGCTCAGTCTGCCTTCGGCTCAGGTCATGGTCCCAGGGTCCTGGGATCGAGCCCCTAGTCAGGCTCCCTGCTCAGCAGGGAGCCTGGTTCTCCCTCTCCCTTTGCCTGCCGTTCTGCCTGCTTGTGCTGTCTATCTCTCTGTCAAATAAAAAAATAAAATCTTTAAAAACAAACAAATAAATAAATAAATATACAAAAACATTGTTAAAAGATGATTATAATTTACCTCTGTGGTATAGTGAAATTTTGTGTCAAATATGTACAAAATGTGAAAAATTGAAATTAAGTTCACTGATAACTCACATAACTCATAATATTTTGAAATTCCTCTTAATTTAATTCTTTATCATAGGAAGTTTCTCATAATTATATAATAATCATATAAAACAATAAATAAACATAATCCACTTTGATTTCTCAGGCAGAGTTGGGGAAGGAAAGATGGGGGATGCTCTCCAGCTGCTTGAGTTCCCTGGTGAATGAACAAATTTGGTCCAATCAGGAGAAACTGAACAGTAAACTGAATAGGGAAAGCTTAATATAAAGAACTATTAACTATAACAGAGTATTGGAGTAAAAAGGGAATGGCTAGTAGGAAGAAAAGAGACCTCCCTAGGAATAGCGTATGTAAAGTGTAGCCACGACTCCCACGACTGGAAGAGAATATGCAAGGAAGATGTCCCCACTCCACTCCAGGGCTGAGATTTAGATCTTGGAGAAGACAAGCTTGCGGCTCACTGGATGGCAGAGAAGTCACTATGGTGCTGTAACAGTGGCACTTGATGGGAATCCACCCTGTAGAACTTGCCAGAAAAACGTCCTTTAGGATGCTAGGAAAGGATATTCACAGGGGAAGTGTGTCACTGGGGGCACTCTTCTACAAAACCACCTAAAAATGGGGATGCTGGGGGAGCTGCTGTCCCCTGGGTGCTGCTTTCAAAGCAGAAAAACAATAATAAAATAGAATACGTGCAGTACCTAAATCCATGCAAAGTAATCCATGGCAACAGATAGAAGATGATTTTCTGAGGTCACAGGTGGAGGGAGGGAGGGAGGGATTGTGCTTGGGCAGAGTCTTACACTGATGAGAGGGAGAACCAGGCTCCCCGTTGAGCAGGGAGCCCGACTAGGGGCTCGATCCCAGGACCCTGGGACCATGACCTGAGCCAAAGGCAGACCTTTTGGGGATGGTGGAAAGGTTCATTACCTTCTTTGTGGCATATACATAATGTTGAAACTGATCAAACGGTACATTTCAAGTAAGTGCAGTTTATTATACTTCAATTATAGATTAGCAAAAGGTAAATGCCATACCTAAGAGATTGGTCATCCAGTCTTTTTTTTTAATTGAGTAAATTTTTTTTATTAACATATAATGTATTATTTGTTTCAGGGGTACAGGTCTGTGATTCATCAGTCTTACACAATTCACAGTACTCACCATAGCACATACCCTCCCCAGTGTCCATCACCCAGCCACCCCATCCCTCCCATTCCAGCAACCCTCAGTTTGTTTCCTGAGATTAAGAGTCTCATAAAAGACGTAAGGTTTGTCTCCCTCTCTGGTTTCATCTTGTTTCATTTTTTCCCTCTCTTCCCCTATGGTCCTCTGTCTTGTTTCTCAATTCCACATATCGGTGAGATCATATGATAATTGTCTTTCTCTGACTAACTTATTTCACTTAACATAATACCCTCTAGTTCCATCCATGTCGTTGCAAATGGCAAGATTTCATTTTTTGATGGCTGTGTAATATTCTGTTGTATATATATATACCACATCTTCTTTAACCATTCATCTGTTGATGGACATCTTGGCTCTTTCCATAGTTTGGCTATTGTGGACATTGCTGCTATAAACATTGGGGTGCACCTGCCCCTTCGGATCCCTACATTTGTATCTTTGGGGTAAATACCCAGTAGTACAATTGCTGGGTCATAGGGTAGCTCTATTTTCAACTTTTTGAGGAACCTCCATACTGTTTTCCAGAGTGGCTGCACCAGCTTGCATTCCCGCCAACAGTGCAGGAGGGTTCCCCTTTCTCCGCATCCTCACCAACATCTGTCATTTCCTGAGTCGTTAATTTTAGCCATTCTGACTGGTGTGAGGTAGTATCTCACTGAGGTTTTGATTTGTATTTCCCTGATGCCGAGTGATGTTGAGCACTGGTCATCCAGTCTTTACGCTTAGCAATTCATATCCCTTCTACAGTTCCCAACATGAATCCCAGAGGAACTAAAAAATAACTCTGTTTTCCTCCTTCCTACTCCTGTGTCCCAAATCCTAAGGAAAATGTATCCTAGACTTTTCCGTATTAAATTCATTAAAACTCTCTACTATCTTGCAACAAAAATGAAGCCAGTAAACACCCAGGAGGCACTCAGATGCATTTCCATCCTTCCTCTGTCAAGTACACTGCCTGAGGTTGCCTCCAAATCTAGCTTCTCTACCCTCTGTCCTTTTCAGCCTCATGAAAGGGAGACTCCAGTTTACTACCCAGCACATCAGAGACCAGACTTGGCTCTACTGTATACATTATATCTACTCAAAGAGCCATGGTGGATGTGTGAGGAGAAAAGCCAACAAGACCACCTTGAGTCAGATCTACAGTTGCTCAAAACTTCTGATTAACTTCTTGTTCAATCTCCTTATGACTGGCAATGTGTTTTACATATACATCAACAGAATCCTCTATATTAAAACTTAAGACCCATGCTTTGAGAACGTGCATTTGAGTACTGGTTTTGCTACCTAACAACCTATGTAATTATGAATAAGTGACTTAAATTATTTGTGCCTCGGTATCCTCATATATACAATGGGCATAGTTATATCTATAACAATTTTTGAGAGAATTAAATGATACAATACACATAAAAGACTTAGAATAATGGTAACATGGAATGAGCCCTTTATTACGATATAAGCTGTATTATGGCAGCAAATTTTGTCTGTTCTATGTATTAAGATCTGGCACAGAGTAGGCACAAATAATTCTTTGTTGAATAAATTTGATTAGTGAAAAAATTGGTAGCTTTTTGTGTTAGCAGTAACGGCTTTCCTTACTCATTTGTTAATTGAACAAATATTTAAAGAGATGTTACTATGGTGCAGACACTATTCTAATTGCAGCAAATATAACAATTTGGCTTTAATGTGCATGGAGACTATCAGTCTCTATCTGCCATGTGAAATCCCTGAAAAGATACTGTAAGAAATGTTATCTCTTCTCTCTCCACCTATGTGGTCATATGGAGGACTCTGTTCCTCCTTTCTTTCTTATATTTCTTTCTTCTTTTATGAATCTATTATTTCTTAAAGACAGTCTCTTCAACAAATGGTGTTGGGGAAATTGGACAGCCACATGTAAAAGAATGAAACTGGACCATTTTCTTACACCATACACGAAATAAACTCAAAATGGATGAAAGACCTAGATGTGAGATAGGAATCCATCAAAATCCTAGAGGAGAACACAGACAGCAATGTCTTTGACCTCAGCCCTAGCAAATTCTGGCTACGCACGTCTCCAAAGGCAAGGGAAACAAGCAAAAATGAACTATTGGGACTTCATCAAGATGAAAAGCTTCTGCACAGCAAAGGAAACAGTAGACAAAACCAAAAGACAACCGACAGAATTGGAGGAGATATTTGCAAATGTCTTATCAGATAAAGGGCTAGTAGCCAAAATCTATTAAGAACTTATCAAACTCAACACCCAAAGAACAAATAATCCAATCAAGAAATGGACAGAAGACATAAACAGACATTTCTCCAAAGAAGATATACGAACGGCCAACAGACACATTAAAAATGCTCATCAGCATTTGATACAAATCAAAACCACAATGAAATACCACCTCACACTGGTCAGAATGGCAAAAATTAACCACTCAGGAAATGACAGATGTTGGTGAGGATGTGGAGAAAGGGGAACTTTCTCTACACTGCTGGTGGGAATGCAAGCTGGTGCAGCCACTCTAGAAAACACTATGGAGGTTCCTCAGAACGTTAAAAATAGAGCTACCCTATGACACAGCAATTGCACTACTAGGTACTTACCCAAAGATATGAATGTAGTGATTCAAAGGGACACCTGCACCCCAATGTTTATAGCAGCAATGTCTACAATAGCCAAACTATGGAAAGAGTGCAGATGTCCATCAATAGATGAATGGATAAAGAAGATACGGTATACATATACAATAGAATATTACTCAGCCATGGGCGCCTGGGTGGCTCAGTTGGTTAAGCGACTGCCTTCGGCTCAGGTCATGATCCTGGAGTCCCTGGATCCAGTCCCGCATCGGGCTCCCTGCTCGGCAGGGAGTCTGCTTCTCCCTCTGACTCTCCCCCCTCTCATGTGCTCTCTCTCATTCTCTCTCAAATAAATAAATAAAATCTTTAAAAAAAAAAAAAGAATATTACTCAGCCATCAAAAAAATGAAACCTTGCCATTTGCAATGATGTAGATGGAAGTAGAAGGTATTGTGTTAAGCGAAATAAGTCAATCAGAAAAAGACAATTATCATATGATATCACTCATGTGGAATTTAAGAAACAAAACAGAGGATCACAGGGGAAGGAAGGGAAAAGTTAAATAAGATGAAATCAGAGAGGGAGACAAATAATAAGAGACTCTTAACTATAGGAAAGAAACAGGGTTGCTGGAGGGGATGGGGGTGGGAGAATGGGGTAACTGGGTGATGGGCATTGAGGAGGGCACATGATGTCATGAGCACTGGGTGTTATATACAACTGATAAATAACTGAACTCTATCTCTGAAACTAATAAGACACTATATGTTAATTAATTAAATTTAAATTAAAAAAAGAATCTATTATTTCTTGGGCCGAAGCTTCCCTAGATATCACTCTTTCTTGCCCCAGCTTGTCAGGGAGGCATTAAGCATTTGCAACCTCATCTGTTACCGGTGTGTCTTTAAATGCAGTATTTTCCCGGATGACCTGGAACAAGGTCAGGAGCTAGAATTTTATGCAAGGATGAACACATAGACCATTTCATTCATCCCAGTTTTATACTTTTAAAAGCACATATTTCAGAAGGACAAATACCATATGATCTCACTCATACATGGAACTTAAGAAAGAAAAGAGATGAATATATGGGCAGGGGGAAAAGAAAAAAAGGAGAAAGGGAAACAAGCCATAAGAGACTCTTAGAGACAGAGAACAAACTGAGAGTTGTTGAAGGGAGGTGGGTGGGTTTAAGAAACCACTTAACCAAGGGGTGCCTGGGTGGCCCAGTTAGTTAAGGGTCTGACTTTGGCTCAGGTCATAATCTCAAGCCCTTCTGCTGGCTCCCTGCTCAGCAGGGAGTCAGCTTGTCTCTCCCCCCTCCCTCCTCCCTCTATCCCTACCGTCCTCCCCTCCTCCCAGCTCGTGCTCACTCTCTCTCTCAAACTCTCAAATAAATAAATAAAATCTTAAAAAAAAAAAATGAAAAAAGAAGCCAGCTAATCAAGATATAGTAGGGAGGGGAGGAAAGAGAGGAAGGAATGTGTATAGGATTTGGACATGAGCCACCTCCTCAAGTATGTGTTTGTGTCCACTTCTGAGAGCACCGGTCCATGAAGGCTATTTCATTTGCACCAAAAGAAGTTATGATAACTACAATTTTCCTTCCGTTCTTTGCCTACACGTGGAATTCTGTTTCTCCCTCCTCCCTTTTATTCTTTCCCTAAGAATAGTTGCTTTGGTTCTTTCCTGTGTTCCTGAGGAAATAACCCCTCTCTCTGTCAGGGAGACATTATGCAGATGCAACCTCATCTATCTCATGTTGTGTCTCTAAAGAAAAAATCATATACATCGCTATTTCTTTGGGTGACCTTGGCCAAAGTCATGGGGTTGCAGTTTGTCTGGAAGGAGGAGAGAGAGATCACTGATTTTTTCTCTTTTTCAAGTTATTATTTAAATTCCTGTTAGTTAACATTCAGTGTAGCATTAGTTTCAGGCATAGAATTTAGTGATTCATCACTTACTTTTTTTTCAAATATTTTCTTAATTTGAGAGAGAGTGCACATGCGCATGAGCTGGGGTAGGGGCAGAGGGAGAAGCAGACTCCCTGCTGAGCAGGGAGCCCTACAGTGGGGCTCGATCCCAGGACCCTGGGATCATGACCTGAGCGGAAGGCAGATGCTTAACCAACTGAGCCACCCAGGTGCCCGTGATTCATCACTTACATACAACACCGGATGCTCATCACAAGGGCCCTCCTTAATCCCCATCACCCATTTAGCCCAGCCCCCTGCCTGCCTTCCCTCCAGTAATCCTGTTTGTTCTCTATAGTTAAGAGTCTGTTTTATGGTTTGCCTCTCTTTTTATCCCCACTATGTTCATCTGTTTTATTTCTTAAATTCCACATATGAGTGAAATCATATGATAATTGTCTTTCTCTGACTGACTTATTCTGCCGAGCATAATACCCTCTAGTTCCATCCACCACTTCTTTGATTAAAGAAGCCAGACCCTATTTCTCATTTCTAAAATGGGGCATTAAATCCAGGGCATATTCACCTCCTATTCTTCCACTGTGTCTTTGGAGTTGATCTGGGTGATCTTTGCACCTGCCAGAGTACCCGAGGGTCAAACCATAGTAGAGTCTCCTGAAACCAGAATGAATCATGAGGAACAGTCCTCAGCCGATGGGTCCTGCCTGGCCCTCTGAGGGCTTGTGCCGGGCTCCCCTGCAGCTTCTCCCTGTGTCATCACTCAGCACCGCTGCACACAGCCATGGCTGGCATAGGGACTGAAAGTTTCAAAATCTTCGTTGCTTCAATCCCATTTCCTTTTGTGGTTCTCAAGACAGCTGCACAATTTCGCCAAGATACAGAACACACCAGAAAAGGGAGGAGCACTCTCGTGGCAGCATAGGAGTGGTTTACAACAAGGAAAGCCCTTTCTGAGAGGGTCACTTGGCTTTCCATCCGGGTCACTGAGTCTCCACTGCTTCCTCCTGGGGAAAAAAAAGCTGCATATTTCCTTGGTCATGAACTAGACACAATTGTGGTTAATTATTATACTGATAGGGCGCCTGGGTGGCTCAGTTGGTTGAGCATCTGCCTTCGGCTTGGGTCCTGATCGCAGGGTCCTGGGATCAAGTCCCACATCGGGCTCCACATCAGGCTCTCTGCACAGCAGGGAGGCTACTTCTCCCTCTCCCCCTGCTACTCCCCCTGCTTACGCTCTCCCTCTGTCAAATAAATAAATAAAATCTTAAATAAAAAAAAAGAAGGGCGCCTGGGTGGCTCAGTCGGTTGAGCGACTGCCTTCGGCTCAGGTCATGATCCTGGAGTCCCGGGATCGAGTCCCACATCGGGCTCCCTGCTCGGCAGGGAGTCTGCTTCTCCCTCTGACCCTCCCCTCTCTCATGCTCTCTGTCTCATTCTCTCTCAAATAAATAAATAAAATCTTTAAAAAAAAATTATTATACTGATATACGAGATTAAAAGAATCCAAACATTTTAATATAATCTATGTATTAGATTGAGCCAAATAAAATTGCCTCTATTAAACCACTTTCCATCTACAAAAATGACAATTTTTACATTTATTGAGATATAACTGAAAGTAATAATATAACTGAAAATACAACATAATGATTCAATATTTATACACATTAGGAAGTGATCACCACTGTAAGTGTAGTTACCATCTGCCACCTTACAAAGTTAATACAATGTTACTGACTATATTCTCCATGCTGTACATTACATCTCCGTGACTTATTTTATTTTTTAAAGATTTTATTTATTTATTTGACAGAGACACAGCAAGAGAGGGAACACAAGCAGGGGGAGCGGGAGAGGGAGAAGCAGGCTTCCCGCCGAGCAGGGAGCCCGATGTGGGGCTTGATCCCAGGACCCTGGGATCATGACCTGAGCCGAAGGCAGACGCTCAACGACTAAGCCACCCAGGCGCCCCGGTGACTTACTTATTTTATAACTGGAAGTTTGTACTTCTTGATCCTCTTTGCTCATTTTGCTGCACCCAACCCCCCTCCCCTCTGGCACCTACAAGTCTGTTCTCTGTACCCGTGAGCCTGGGTTTGGTTTTGTTGTAAAAGAATCCAAATTTTAAGGGGTATTTTATTTACCAAACTTTGAAACCTACCAAACATTAAAAATACCATAATCACTGGCTCTGATGATAATTTTACTTCATTTAACCTTAATGACCTCCTTAAAGGCAAATACAGTCACATTAGGGGTTAGGTTTCAACATGTGGATTGAGGAATAGGGGTGGTGGGGACACAGTTCAGTCCAACATCAAGTCTTTGGATCATTAGCTTATCAAGTCTTTGAAATCATGTTAAAAGCCACATATAACATAATTGACATCCACAAGCATTGTAGGGGATGTTTCCTAGGTTTTCCCACCTCTCTCTACATAAATCATCACGGCCCAGCTGAAGTCATAAGGTCACCTCTGCAGCTCCCAGGGTCTTCTCTGAGTATCCTTAAGCCAATTAGGGGCTCAGTGCTGGAATCCAAAATGTGTGCCCAGTTTATGGTGAGGGACTCATTTCTCTGTTTCCTGGTCCTGAGAAACACAGAACCATTATGTTAGTTTGACTTGCCAACCACCAAGAAAGACAGTTCCCCCTGTCTGTGTTTTTATACACCTGACACTACAGGATCTTTCCTGCGAGGAGGACCCATCGTTGAGATAGAGCAGTACTCCAACGAGATCAGGCTTCCTTACCGTATACTCAGACAGAGGAAGACAAACACTGTATCACTCTCATATGAGATCGAAAAACGTGAAACTCATAGAAACACAGTAGAATGGTGGTTACCGGGGGCTGAGGGGTGGAGGAAATGGGGAGATGTTGGCTACAAACCTCCAGTTTAAAAAATGGAGAAGTTCTGGGGGTCTAACGTACAGCATTGTGGTTATAGTTAACATTAAAATATCATATACTTGAAAGTTGTTAGGAGAGTAGATCTTGAAAGTTCTCACCACAAAAAAAGCAATGGTAATTATGTGACGGGAAGGGTTAGCTAATCCTATGGTGGTGAACAGTCTGCAATGTGTACATGTATCAAACCAAACACTGTACACCTAGCACTTGCACAATGTTATAGGTCAATTATCTCAGTAAAGCTGGGAGCCAGAGAAAAGAAACTAAAATCAGTGGGACGAGAGTCCTGATATCTCATTTAGTCTGTAAGCTATTTTCCCTAAAATTGATGAGAGCCTTGCAGTGTTCCAGCCTCAGAGATGCAACTATCTCAGGAAATCCACAAGCTTGCTGGCCAGCAGAGCCATACAGAACTTCAGGAAACGGTTACCTTGGGATATTTTTTAACCTGGCACAAAGAAACGGCATCCTGACTGAAAACAGGAACTTCTCTGGAAATCAGAAAGCAAGTTTTCACCTAGATCGCCTCTTTCCATTCCTAGCTCAAAGTAGCACAGGGTTCCTGAGTGCAGAGCCATCCGAGCTGGATTTTTTTCCTTCCCTCCAGTTGTGCCCAGCCCAGGACACTGACTGGAGAGAAATAAATCATCATTCTGCCCTCCAGGCTGCCCACTCCCACGTGCCTCCTGTGCCGCTCTGGGTTTGTGCTCAGCTCCCCCTCCTGTTGTTCTCACTGTGCCTCTCAGCACGCAGTAGTACATGGCCGAGTCTGACATTTGCACCGAGCGTTTCTCCAGGTGGAAGGACTCGTCACTCTTCAGATCGGCCTGAAAACCGTGATGCTCTACCCTCTGGTTTTCTGATGAGCTCTTCAGGAGGAGCTCGGGCCCTTTGTTCGGGTACTGGACATACCAGAAAACAACAGTTGCGTAGCTGCTCTGGTAGGTGCAGTTCAGGGTCAGCGGTGTCCCCTCACGGAGGGTAACAGAACCTTCTGTCTGGGTCACTGTGTCTCCACTGGTCCCTCCAAAAATAATGAAGATTTTGTTATTTAGGAATTTATGAGCAAAAGGACAGTCCCCAGTGAGGAAATTGAGCTAGATATCATCACCCAGGCCTCGGAATAGAAAATCATTTAAAAAAATGAAACATTACTACAGAGATTCCTCCAAAAATTAAAAATAGAACTAGCCTATGACACAGTAATCACACTACTGGGTATTTACTCAAAGAATATGAAAGCACTAATTCAAAAGGATATATGCACCTCTATGTTTATTGCAGCATTATCTACAATAGCCAAATTATAGAAGCAACCCAAGTGTCCATCAACAGATGAAGATAAAATGTGGTGTATATATACACAATGGTATGTTACTCAGCCATAAAGAAGAATGAAATCTTGTCATTTGCAATAGCATAACGCTAAGTAAAATAAGCCAGTCAGAAAAAGACAAATACCATATGCTTACACTCATTTGTAGAATTAAGAAGCAAAATAAATGAACAAAGGGAAAAAAAGAGAGAGAAAGACAAGCCATAAAACAGACTCCTAACTAAAGAAAACAAACAGAGGGTTACCAGAGGGGAGGGGAGGGGGGCAGGGAATGGGACAAATAGGTGGTGGGCATTAAGAGTACCCTTATCATGATGAGCACTGAGTAATGTATAAAATTGTTGAATCATTATGTTGTACACCTGAAACTAATATAACACTGTATGTTAACTATATTGGAATTAAAACTAAAAACTAAATAAAAAATAGATTTAGGGGCGCCTGGGTGGCTCAGTCGGTTAAGTGACTGCCTTCGGCTCAGGTCATGATCCTGGAGTCCCGGGATCGAGTCCCACATCGGGCTCCCTGCTCGGCGGGGAGTCTGCCTCTCCCTCTGACTCTCCCCCTCTCATGCTCTCTCTATCACTATCTCTCTCAATAAATAAATAAAAATCTTTATAAAAAAATAGATTTAAAAAAATGAAACATTACTCACTGAGAATTACTAGCGGGACCACCGCAAGCATTGAGCAAAAAGCAGAACGCATGGCTGTTTGAGCTGTGGGAAGAGAAAAATGACTTTGTACCCCCAAAATATAACAAAGCTGATAGTGTGCTCCTCTAGTCTGATTCTGGATTCTGGAGAGGATCTTCTAGAGAGTCTTTGCTCTTTTGGAAAGAACACCTTCCTGCCCTACAGCAACTTGCAGCTGAAAAGAGAACACAACACGCACAGAGAAATAGGGCCAATGAGTGTCAAACCACCACGTGACTGAGGGAATAAACCACCTCTGGGGAGTGGAGTGCCCTCTTGTGGCTTTCCCTGCACATTAAAGTGATGTCCTTAACGTTGGGTATTTATGGTGTAAAATTTGTATTCACGTTTTATATTTAACTTACTAATTTTAATTTTTAGCATAACAGATGATTGTTTGCTTTGTTGTCATTAATTTTGTCATATTTCTCCATCTTAAACTCATTTTTAAATTTGGAGCCCTTGTCAAGACGGCTCATCCTCTGTAATGAAGCACCTCCAAGACACAATACTGGAAGCTTTTTTAAGTTTAACCAAATGCTAAGGTCTTCATTACATAGTTATGTTCTCTTTCTTTTTTTTTTTTTTTTTTAAAGATTTTATTTATTTGTGAGAGAGAGAATGAGAGACAGAAAGCATGAGCGGGAGGAGGGTCAGAGGGAGAAGCAGACTCCCCGCCGAGCAGGGAGCCCGATGCGGGACTCGATCCCGGGACTCCAGGATCATGACCTGAGCCAAAGGCAGTCGCTTAACCAACTGAGCCACCCAGGCGCCCTCTTTTTTTTTTTTTTTTAAAGATTTTATTTATTTATTTGACAGAGAGACACAGCGAGAGAGGGAACACAAACGGGGAGTGGGAGAGGGAGAAGCAGACTCCCTGTTGAGCAGGGAGCCTGATGCAGGGCTCCATCCCGGGACCCTGGGATCATGACCTGAGCTGAAGGCAGATGCTTAACCGACTAAGCCACGCAGGCACCCTAGTGTGATACTTTTTTTTTTTTTTTTTAAAGATTTTCTTTACTTATTTGACAGAGAGAGACACAGCGAGAGAGGGAACACAAGCAGGGGGAGTGGGAGAGGGAGAAGCAGGCTCCCCGCTGAGCAGGGAGCCCGATGCAGGGCTCGATTCTGGGACCCTGGGATCATGACCTGAGCCGAAGGCAGACGCTTAACGACTGAGCCACCCAGGCGCCCCTTATGTTCTCTTTCTAATAATAAACCATTGCAGGTGGTTATTAGAGTATATACCATAATAATTTATATATATGCCAAAACTGCTTATAATGTGATCATTGGAGCTACAACCACTTGATTTTTTTCTAAATTTAGCCTGCTTATACTATCATGTAACATATAACACCTCAACTTTCCTACCATTTTTCTCTGTTCTTACTACTGCAAAACCATTTGTATAATGCAGTAAGATAATATTTGGCCCTCAGTTGACATCACACAATTATACCCACATTAGGGTATTAGAATTGCCTGACACGACCCTGGTACACTGCAGTCATTCAAAAGATCCAAAGTATCCTCTTTTAAAATGATCTTTTTCTTTTTTTAATATTTTATTTATTTATTTGACGGGGGTGGGGGGCAGAGGGAGAGGGAAGGAGAGAATCTCAAGCAGACTCTCTGCTGAGCATGGAGACGGAGGCGGGTGCAGATCTCACAACCCCGAGATCGCGACCTGAGCTGAACTCAGAGTTGGACCCTTAACCGACAAAGCCACCCAGGCGCCCCTTAAAATGATATTTTTCAAGTGTTATCCCAATCAAAACAAAAATGTGTGTTTATAGACCTCTCACACCTGCACTCTCTCGTGTCTGGTACCACCCATAAACGGATGACTTTCAGTTTTGTATCTTAGCCTGGCCCTCTCCCCTGGACTCCAGACTTGTATTTGCAAAAGCCAGCACAACATCTCCAACTCTACACATCACAGCTAAACCGATCTGCCCCTGCCTCTGGCCTTGTCCCCACAAGCCTACTCAATCTGAAGTCTACTCAACTTTCCTCATCTCTCTTAATGGCAAGCCCATCTTTCTATCGGTTTAGGTCAAAAACTTTGGAGGCATCCTTGATGTTTTTTCCCCCACATACTCATCCAATATGTCTGCTAATGTTGTTGGGTCTACCTTCAAAACATAGTCAGAAATTTGTTTACTTCTCAGCAACTCCACTGCTACCACCTTGGCCCAAATGACCATCATCTGGCCTAGATTATGGCAATAGCTTAACTTTTGCTCTGAACTCCCGAGAGTTTATCCTCAGCACCATATAGCCTATGGCCGTACCTGGTCTGGCCCTTGTCACTTTAGTGGTCCAATCCTCACCCCTCTCCCACTGGCAGACTGCCCTCCAGCCACACTGGCCTCCTTGCTGTGTCCTCCACGGCTCCTACCTCAAGGCCTTTGTACTGGTTGTTCCATCTGCTTGAACTGCTCTCCCGGATCATTTTGTGCCTTCCTTCCCCACTTCCTTCATGTATTTATTCAGTGAAGACAATTACGATCCCTTCTTCATATTTAAAGTTACAACTGGAGTTGACCCCACCTCAACATTTCCAATCTCCAATTCCCTGCATTACTTTTCCCATAGCACTTAGTGTTTCTAATATATTATGTGATTTATTATTTACCACTTTTAAAAAATTATCTGTCCTCCTCAACAGAGTGTAAGGTCCACAAGGGCAGAAAGTTTTGTCTGATTTATTCACAAATGTGTCCCTATTGTATATAACAGTACCTGGCACATAGCAGGTGCTCGGAAATATTTGTTAATGATTCTGGGTCATGAAATACAGACTTAAATACTGACTTATTTTAAGTAGCTTTTGAGGTGATTTGCAATAAGATTAATGAGACAGAAATATGAAAGGGTAAATGTAATGCCCATTCAGAAAATTTAAGATTGGACTGCCTGAAGGAAATGAGAAAACCAACCATAAAAACAAGTATCTATTGAATACCTAGTACGCTAGTGTACTTGCTACTATTGGAGTTGATTGGAACATAAATCGAACAATAAATCAGGGCCCTGATGTATGTTTGTGCATTTATTCTTAGAATTACTAAATTGCTAAGTTTACTAACAATAATCTTATGAGGTCCTTCTAATTACTAGCCTTTTACAGAAGAGGAAATTGATACTCAGAGAACTTGAGCTATTTGTCCAAGACTACAGAGCTGGTCCACTAGGATTTGAACAGTGATGTGTTAGACTCCCAGGCCCATCCTTTTAAATGCTGTACTGCTATTGTAACTTACACTCCTATGTATTATAAAGGGGAAAATATGCCAGTTCCTCATGGGAGAAACTATTTACTTAATTCTTTTTTTTTTTTTTCCAAAGCAGGCTCCGTGCCCAGCATGCAGCCCAATGCAGGGCCTGAACTCACGACCCTAAGATCAAGACTCTGAGATCAAGACCAGAGCTGAGACCAAGAGTCAGACGCTTAACCAACTGAGCCATCCAGGCACCCCTATTTACTTAATTCTAATGTAATTCTTTTACATTCAATAATTTCTGAGCTCCCTTCCCATCCCTGTCCTGAGCTGCTGGCTGATTCCCCATCCTTCTCTCAGCCCCATTTCCTGACATGACCTCTACTCTTACCCAAATTATCTGAATCTTTTGTGGCTCATTGACACCTTTTAAAAATGCAGTGAAAACTCCTCCCAAATAACACATGTGCCTTAATAATGCAACCCCTATGTTCAATCTCAGGAGGCTTATGAATTTTCAAGAAGTCTAACCAGGTTAACTGCATTGGGTCTCTTGTAACAAATCCCAGATGCCAGCCCTCAGAGCCAATTATTTCCTAGCTTCCTAATGTTCCTAGCATTCTCTATTATATTGGTTGTGATTAAGGATTCAGACTGGTTGACTGCTAATGTATATTCTAGCCCTCAAATTCTTTTTCTCATTTTCTCATTTTCTTCCTTTATTCTCCTCCACATATGCCCTTTCCCCTAAAGTGACCTTGCCTAAAACAATCCTTTCTTTTCTTATATTAATAACTTTCTGCCCCACCCTCCTTCATATTAAAACATTCCATTTTGTACAGTTCCTGGGAACTTTCATTTACTTGTTAGGTGGAATGCTGCTGGACTCATGACTCACTTAATAAAGCCAATTAGATCTTCAAATTTACTTGCTTGAATTTTCTTTATTTACTATTAGTAACTCTATATGCCATGACATCTGTCTGTCCCTTTTGCTCATAAATAAACTGAAAATGAATCCAGAAAAGAGGTGATATATGAATGACAGACTGGTAATGTGGGGAGGAAGAATAATTTTTCTTCTACTCTTCTAAGTTCTTGACTGACACATTCCCCTCCCCCGTAAAAAAAAAAAAGACAGATTAACAGAAGAAAAACAAACAGAAGTTTGATGGCATGTACACTTCCTGTACTCATGGTGATGTCCTTTTGGAATGTTGGTGAGTTCTGTTGCTGACGACCAAAAAGAATTCTTGAGACATCTTTGGTGCAAAAAAGTGATTTTATTAAAGCACGGGGACAGGACCTGGGGGCAGAAAGAGCTGTTGCCCTGAGGTTGTGAGGAGTGGCTGATTTTATACTATGGGGTTGGGGAGCTTAAGGGAAAAGGGAGGTGTCCAAAAGAACTTTCATATGCTAAAGAAGATTTACAGGATACTGGAGGCCTTGCTATTATCAAGCTAAGGTTGTTTTTCCCTCTAGCAAAGCATTCACATTGAGATAGTTGGAAATTTCCTGGATGGATGTCACACATATCCCACCCGGGTGTGGGGTGGGGGTGGGGGTGGGGGGCAGGTTGCAGGGTGTCAGCTCCTGCTTTGACCTCAGCTTTCCTTCTGCTCCCTCATCAATGGGAGAGACTCAGGAAAACTGAAGAACTTCCAGAAATGGCCCAAGCCATCACCTTAAACACCATCTTCAGCTAAAGACAAAAGAAAGATGGGGTTGGGGGGGCGGGTGAGGGATACGCTAGTTATGGGAAGTTTTCAGGCAAAGCACGGTAAACAGGGGCATGGTGATTGTGCAGATTTAAGTTGCTCCTTTCTCTATTGATAAAGAGTTTCTAGAGCTTTATTCTGCTCCCTTCAATAGAAATGGCAGTGCTGGGTTAAAAAAAATAGAGAAGTCCTCAACTCAGAACCCATGTCAAGTATGAGAAGGTGCAAGCTCCCTCTATTAAAAAGTTATACATAGATACACTCACTGACACCACACACAGAGTAAACAAAGGTTCTAAATGATGTGGGAAACAAAGGCAGAAGAAAAATTATTAAATTTCCTTACTACTTACAGCCCACTGATAAGTCCTTGAAACAGGCAGAGTGACATTCCTCTAGGAACTCAGCTTCCTCTCTGTTGATACTTTGCTAAGGGTTAAAGGCAATCTTAGCCTGACCCCCAGGATCCTGTAAGTCTATTTTAACATATAAAAATTCTTTTGGAAACCTCGTTTATCTCTACTCCCCAAGATACATGTTGGCAGTCATCCCCCAAGCATATGACCCACTGATATACATCGGAAGGGTGTCATGAGTAAGGTTTTATTAGATGGTAATAAATGACCTTTTCCTAACAATAGCTAGCCCCCCTCAAGGTCCTGGAAACCTTGCTTCCAAATTCCTTAGAGACTTATGCTAGCCCTAACCCCCTCCCAACTTCAAAGTATATAATGGGCCGCTCCTCATGACCCCAGTGCAGCTCTTTCTGCCCAGGGGTCCTGTCCTTGTGCTTTAACAAAGCCACCTTTTTGCACCTAAAACATCTCAAGAATTCTTTCTTGGCCATTGGCTTCGAAACCTAATGTCTTTCCTACATCACTAAATCCATCTCTGTGGTGCTCATGACTTACGGCATGTTGCCCAGTATAGTCTGGTTCTTCCTTCACAAGATGAGTAATAACAAAGAATATAGGATTTAAAAAGAAAACCGCATGGCCATAATGGAGACAATTAAGACCCCAAATCAGTAAACCAAGATTTAATAACTAACCTAACTACAGTTTCAACCCCCTCAGGAATGGACCTTTAACCAGCCAACGTGGAATTTCCTAGAGGCAGTCTCCTGAAAGACCCCTCCTTCCTTAGGAGGGCAAACTTGCCTAAACGCCGCATTCCTTGCTAATTAATTCTTCTTTTTTTTTAATGCCTTCTCTCTACCTTTAAAAACATTTCCTTTCCTGCAGCTCTGCAGAGCTCCCCTCTGCTTACTGGAAAGAATACTGCTCAATGCAGGAATCTTTCAACAAAGCCAATTAGATCTTCAATTTTACTTGGTTGAATTTTGTTTTTTAACAGAGGTAAATTTTTTATTCTTACCATCATCATCATTATTTGGGGTTCAGTTTAGAAGGGTCCCAGGAATGTTTGGACTGGTTTTGTTTTTGTTTGTTCTTGTTCTTTATGTAGAGGAATATACATTCAATGTTTAAAAGGAATGTGTTTAACCCTGTATATGTCTCAGGCTGTTCTGGCCTAGTCACAAAAACTGTGACAGAATTAATTGTCCTTAAACACACACACACACACACACACACACGTGCATGTGCATAAATCCTCTTTTCTTGCTCTCTGGCATTCTTCAGGGCATATTTCTTTTTCATGAAAAATTAGACTCTGTTTGAATTTCAGAGCTGAGACAAACTTGAGAATCACGTGTTAAGCCCTTCATGTTCCGATGAGGCAACTGAGACCTGTGAACCTCAGGAGTTGCTCAAAGTCACAGGGTTGTATCAGCAGTGAGAGAATCCGAGGCTGCGAGATAGATCCCCCCCAGCTCGTGGTCAATCCAGGGCTCTGGCTCACACCCTTTAATCCTTTCAAGGGGCCCCCACTTAAATGCCTGGAGCCGGGGCAAGCCCTTGAGGTCAGCACAGCCAGCAGCTCTGTTGACCGGGTTGCTGGCAGAGTTTGGGCGCAGGAAGCAGGTGGCAGGGTCCTGCTGTGTGTCAGCAGCACAGACGTAGGCGGCAGAGTCTGCAGGCTGGGATTTCGTGATATATAAGGAACTCTGTTTGATGGTCTTATCAAAGGTGGCCCTCAGTCTTCCTGTCTGTCTTTCACCCTCATTTTCACGTATTAGTAGCAAGAAGACAAGGCTCCTTCCCAGATCTTGTCGGTACCACTGGAAGACCTCTGGAGAGTAATTCGTATAGTTACAGCTCAGCACAGCCGTCTCACCCTCCTGGATGCTCAGGGACTGTGGATTCTGTTCCATCTTTTGGCTGTTTACCCCTAGGCAGAAACACAATACCAGAAACAGGAGGTTTAGTCACTACAATGACACTCCCTAAGAGTCGTATTTTCAGGGCGCCTGGGTGGCCCAGTCAGTTGAGCAGCCAACTCTTGATTTCAGCTTCGGTCATAATCTCAGGGTCCTGGGATCAGGCCCTGTGCTCAGCTCAGCGCTCAGTCAGGAGTTTGCTTTAAGATTCTCTCTCCCTCTCCCTCTGCCCCTCCCCTGGTTCACTCACATGTGCGTGCGTGCTCTCTCTCTCTCTAAAATAAATAAATCTTTTTTTAAAATTGTCATATTTTCTTTCCTTTTTTTTTTAAAGATTTTATTTATTTATTTGAGAGAGAGAATGAGAGAGAGAGAGAGAGAGAGAGAGCACATGAGAGGGGGGAGGGTCAGAGGGAGAAGCAGACTCCCTGCTGAGCAGGGAGCCCGATGTGGGACTCGATCCCAGGACTCCAGGATCATGACCTGAGCCGAAGGCAGTCGCTCAACCAACTGAGCCACCCAGGCGCCCTAAAAATTGTCATATTTTCTTTCCACAACCCCAGATATAACGAAAGATGAAGCAGAATGAATCTTGGCCCTCTCCCTCCATCCTGTGGGCTGGGTCCCTGGATCTCTTTGTCCTCATCACCAGGAAGCCTCCAACTCACAGTCCACTGGAAGCCACAAACTCACAGTCCACTGGAAGCCACAAAATCACCAAAATAACTCCCAGGAACAGCTTCATTCTTCTCCCCACTTGTGGCCTGGTATGTGGACCCAGTCTCCTCAATCAAAGAGTCATTCCCTCTAGTTTGGTGGGTGTCACTGGGGCTCTTCTGTGGGAGGAAGTGTCTGCTTCCTACCCAATCAGTGACAAGCCTGTTCAGCCCCCTACAGACACTCACTGACCTAATCCCACTTGAATGTGAACTTGTTTCAAAGCTGAGGAAGGATCCAAATAGATAGGAAACAGCGCCATCTTGTGTTCCGAAGGTTTTTACAATAACATAATGTGCTCGAGAGCAGTGCTTCTCACCTTGTGTACAAATTACCTAGGGATTTTGCTAAAACACAGATTCTTTTTCATTATGTCAGGGAGCAAGAATATCCTGTTCCCTACAAGGTCCTTCTAACCAGACTAAGAATCAAATGGTCATGAGACAGATTAATAAGAGTAAAGCAAATCTGATGTCATACTTATGATGGGGAATCCACGAAGACATGGACCTTACAAAGACAGGCAAAATGAGGTATATATGTCATTCTGAACTAAGGAGAAGGGGGTAGGGGTCTAGGACTTCAAAGGGAAGGAAAGTAATTCACAGGAAGATGAAAAGTAAATATTTGTCAAGCAAATGTTTGCTGGACGACTCAGAGACAATGAGCCATAGAGCACTTTGATCAGACAGGCTTTGTTAAGTTTCTCCCTGTCTACCATACATACATAGTTCATAGTATAATGTAGTTAGTGACGGTGATAGCTGTCTTCCTGGAGCAGGTCCTCTATCTAAATTCTTTTTAGGCAGTTGTTGGGGGGCGGGGGTGGGGAGAGGTAAAGGGCTTTTCCTGAATCTGCTGGTTTTTGATTACCTTTTAACTCAAAATAATCTTCATGCCAAAGTAGCCCATCTTGGGGCAGCCAGCCCGTGGCCCCAACAGTTAGGTCTCCAGTGGGACTGGATAGTCTATATTTCTAACAAGCTTCCTGACCATGTCGATGCCTCTACTTTAAGTAGCAGGACTAGATGAATGCTTGCCTCAGTCCAGAAAAGGAAATTTGCAGTATTAAGGTTTGATACAGGACAAATGATCACGTTTCCCAAGGTCTCCATTCCACCACCCGAACTATTCTGTTGTTTCTAGAACAGTTGCCAGAGGAGGTCACCAGCTGTAGATAATGTAAAGCACAGGAGAACGCATGGATGAATTCTAGGGAACTTGCTCAGATCCAGGGAGTGAACCTCCTCTCTTCACTCCTCCTGGCCTTCCCACAGGCAAGAAAATTATTGCTTTGACTTCAAAAGGTCTTTCTTCTTGATCTTGTTGGGATAGTGTAATAAATACTCACTTTAAATCCAGCAGAATCTCAAATCAGGGAAGTTTCCCAGCTCATGCAGAACCATGCTCCCTGAAAGGTCAATTATTTTTTAAAATACAATAGTCCTCTGATTGCATATATCAGAATTTCTTTCCTACTTCATTAATGCCAAGGTGGGTGTATTGCTGTCACTTCCTCAAATACATTTAAGCCATCCTGTAGCCTAAATGATAGAGGGATGGATAGATGGACAGACAGACAGGCAAATGAATGCATGGAAGGAAGAAAGAAGAAAATGGGCTAGGGTTTGCTGAGAAATAAAGCCGGAAGGAGAGTTTGGGTCTAGAAAGCAGAAGATTTTGAATGCTTCAATTTGTTTATAGGTTATTTATTAGCAAAAAAAAACGGACAGAGGCTTTTCAGCAGGTAAGTAATATTATAAAAATTCTATACATTTAACCTGGCTGCTTGTCCACAAGAGTAATTTGGAGAGAGAGGTTGATAGACATTGTGGGGTGTGTTCCAGTCTCAAGCTGTCCGGGCTCTGAAACCCACTCTTGCATTTAATCTCTGACTGAGCTTGGACAAGCTACTTAATGTCTTCAAGTACCAATTTCTCTGTGTGTAAAACAGAAATATCATCAGGATGTTATGAGGAGACATGGATTGACTAATATACATAAAACACTTTGTATGCACGTCATGCACAGTAAGAACGCAGTAAATGGGAACTCTCACTCTAAGAAAAGGAATACAATGCAGGCTGCATGGCCAACCCTCTCACTGTGACCCATGGTGACTGAACCAGGGCTCACTGAGCCTCAAACCTAGGAGGGATTTTAGAGAATTTGCAGAAAATGATGGATTAGAGATACCTTAAATCAACTAAGGCCTATATTTTAGAAAAGAGAGAAAAGAGAATGAAAAGAGAAAAATCACTACTTAGCTTGTTAAGCAAGGATATACATTATCAATATCTTGGTGTATTACTTTCCAACCTTTGTGCTGTTCCTATTTTCCCTACATAGCAATATTAAGTAGCAATCACACCAGTTCATATCTTGATAATCATTATAGATTCTCTTTATAAATACCATTTATTTGCTATATAATATTCCATTTGGGTGACTAAGCCCTTCCCTTTTTTTTTTTTTTTAAGTTTTTTATTTATTTATTTGAGAAAGAGAGAGAAAGAGCAGGGGGAGGAGCAGAGGGAGAGGGAAAGAGAGAATCCACAAGCAGACTCCTGGCTGAGCAGGAAGCCCAACACGAGGCTCGATCCCAGGACCCTGAGATCATGACCTGAGCAGAAAGCAAGAGTCAGACGCTTAACAGACTGAGCAACCCAGACACCCCAAGCCCTTCCCTTTAAGATTAGACATTTTGGTTTTCAGTTTTGGGGTAATATAAATAACTTCCCAAATATCTTTGTGAATAATTATTTTCATATGCATGGAGGGTTTTCCTGAAGACAGATTTTCCAGGGGAAAAATTACAAGGAAATTAATCTGTTTTTAGATTTCAAGTCATGTTTTTTAATTACTTTCCAAAATAGCTTACAAAGTTACTCTCCCACTAGTGTATGTTTATTTCACAGCATCCTGCTCAAATTCTGTCTTTAAATTGCTCTTAAGTTATCCCTACAACTCCCTCATGGTTTTTTAAGTTATTTCTATACATTTTTAAGAATACCAGTGGGTTTAAACATTTTCCATGTGTTTTGAACCATGTTACTTTTTTCCTGTGCAAACTCCCTCATCACATCTTCTGTATATTTACCTATTTCAATATTAATGTTTTCCTTTTTAAGCATTTAAAAATAATGCAGAAGAATTATTAATCTGTTGTGAGATTAGCAGCAAATTAACAGTAAACTGTAGTTTACTACAGTTTTGGTCATTTTTACATATAATAAATTAGTTTTTTAATATTTATGTAATCAAATCTTCTATTTTTTCCCCTTGATTTCTTCCATTTTTCTTAAGTTTAGAAAATTTTTCTCCCTTTGGTTTGTTGACTAACATACATTTACATTTTTTACTAATAACTTTGTGATTTAATTACTTTAATCTCTCTGGAATTTATTTCATCATGTGAGGTACTTCATTTATTTGTTCAACCAATATTTATTGATTGCCTACTGATTTTGCAACACTTTTTGTTTTCAAATAGTCAACTTCGTGCTTCTCAAGTTAGAGTACTCTTGCCCTCAAGACAAAACATGTAATAAATATGCATCATCTGGGAGCACTTTTATTACTGAAAAATTGGAGAATATGTAAATTATTTACAAGATTATGTTGCACTAAAATTAATATGGATATATAATGCAGTAAAATAAAAATGATACTCAAAAATTTTAAAGTAAACATGGGACTTTTGTACTTTCGCCAGACTACTTTGGGCGACTGTACCCTCACATCCAGATTTCAAGAAGGAAAAAGTCAGGGGCGCCTGGGTGGCTCAGTCAGTTAAGCATCTGCTTTCCATTCAGTTCATGATCCCAGGGCCTGGGATCAAGCCCCACTTTGGGCTCCCTGCTCTGCAGGGAGCCTGCTTCTCCCTCTGCCTGCTGCTCCCTCAGCTTGTTCTCTCTCTCTCTCTGTCTGTCAAATAAATAAAATCTTTAAAAAAAAAAAAAAAAAAGGAGGGAAAAGGTCATGTTTGGTCTTCCTCTTCTGTAAGGATCCTTCAGGAGAAAGTATGAGAAGTTCTGATCTGAACAATTGATACAACATAATTTGAGGATAATCCTGTTCTTCCCTATTAATTTAGAATTCCTCTTTTGTTTTATTCAAAGTCTTTCTTATTCAAGTCCATTCCTTGCTTTTCCGCTGTCTTTGTACTAGTTATTACTATTATTGGTACTGGTATTATTATTATTGGCTACCACCTATAAAAAGCTATCTATTTAAAGGTTAACATCTGAGTCAAGAAAAATATTTAATCATTCCCACAAATATAAGGGAATGATTAAAGAAGAAATAAAATGGTGACCTAAAATCACTCATAAAACCATTAAAAGTTCAATTTCATAAGATTTGACCAATGTGAATGTTCAGGTTATGATATAATGTTGAGTGGAAGTAAGTCCAAATACCAGTTTGTGTGCTTCTAATCTTTAACAAGAGTTTAATGAAGAAGGTATACCAGATGTTAGCCATGATTTATCTGGTTAATAGCATTATGTTTGAACTTTCTGTTTTATATATACTTTTGGTTTTCCTCCTATAATGTGGAGCTAGTATTTTATAGTCAGAAAAAGTTAATAAATGCTATTATTAAAAGGTAAAAATCTTTCCATCAAAAAGTATACTCCCTGACATTGACACCAGGATGTCCTTGGTAAAGGAGAACTTTGAACAGTACCCATAAAGTCAACCTTAAAGCCCAGATATTTAACTAAGAAATCATTAACTCCCCTTAAGTGTTCATTCCAAATGTTCTGACACTTACTGGGTCATTTTGAAACTGACCTTCTTTAAGATCATTTAGAATGTTTATATTTTTTTTAAAAAAAGAATGCTTATATATTTAAGATGGAATATGGCAAAATCTCTGACTTGAAGTCTTGTGACAAAGGAAAAAAAGTGGGGTTTCCACCCCAGTCTTAGGTTTGGGGACAAGCTGCAGGTGCCTGGGGACCACTGTGCCCTTGTTGCACAGAAGTAGGTGGCTGAGTCCCCAGGGTGGGTGGCTGTGTCATGCAGGGAAAGGTGTTTATCCTTCTTGTTAAATAGGACGGTGAGTCTTTGTTCTTGTTTCTTGACCACATTTGAAAGAGTATATATAAGCAACTGGAGGCCTTTTCCAGGTTCTTGCTTGTACCAAAAGAAGTAGTCCGAGGCACTGTCTGTGTACGTGCAGTTGATAACAAAGCTGTCTCCCTCCCAGATGGTCAGGAAAGAAGGGTGCTGCTGTACCTCTTCTCCTTTACTCATCCCTGCGCAAAAAGAAAAGACAGACAACATCATCAGGTCATCATTCTCCAGAGTTTGCATTTCTTTTTTGCTGCAGCTACTTCAGAAGTCTGGAAAAAGCCAGTCCCCCTTTCAGACTTCTAATACTAAGACAGCCTGTTCCCAAAAGCTTTCCACTCACAGTCCAGCTGCATCCACAAGAACAGGAACAAAGGTCCAATAAGAGTCTTCATTTTTCTTCCAACTGGGACCTGCAATCTCCAGCCAGGAAAGCTACTTCTGTTACCAGGTTATCTCTTTCTTTCCTCCAAAGCACAGTGGTTTCTTAAACTGTCTACACAGGCATCTGCTTCTGTCTTTAGCTTACTCTGACAGTCAACCAAAAGGACCCTTTCGCATAATCTGCATCAGCAGAGATGCTTCGCCATCTTGTGGTCGGGTCCCCAACTGGTAAACTAGCTGGTCCAATCCTCTTTTCTCCTGTATCTGTGGGAGATGAACACACAAAACAGCAATAGGTTAAATAAATTAAGTTCTGAGTGTGTTTTCAATCAGAAGTTATGTGGATTAGCAGAAAGCATAGTGAAAAGGTAGGGTTCAGAACTCCATTGCAACTTTTCAGCACAGTATTGAGTCACTTTTAAATAAATTTGAAGAAGTTACATGTTTCTCACATTTTTTCAACAAGCTTAGTCTACTTAAAATCAGGAAAATGCCAATGGATAAATGCATAAAGAAGATGCGGTATATAGGGGCACCTGGGTGGCTTAGTCGGCTAATCATCTGACTCTTGATTTTGGCTCAGGTCATGATTCAGGGTTAAGGGATTAAGCCCTGCGTGGAGCTCTGTGCTCACCACAGGATTTGCTTGTCCCTCTCCCTCAGCCCCTCCCCCAACTCTCTCTCTCTCTCTTAAAAAAAATAAAATCTTTAAAATAAAAAAGAAGATGTGGTATATATACTATACAATGGAATATCATTCACCCATGAGATGGAAGGACATCCTGCCATTTGTTACCTGGGTGGCACTTTGAGGGCATTATGCTAAGTGTAATATGTCAGAGAAAGACAAATGTTGTATGATATTACTCATATGTGTAATCTAAAAAGCCAAACTCATAAAAAAAGAATTGAATGGTGCTTACCAGGAGCTGGCAGTTAGGGAATTGGGGAGATTTTGTTTAAGGGTACAAACCTGCAACTAGTAGATAAATAAGTCCTGGAGAGCTAATAAACAGCATAGTGATTATAGTCAATAATACTGTATTATTAACTTCAAAACTGCTAAGAGGCTAGATCTTCATTGTACTCACCACAAAAAAAGAAATGATAATTATGTGACATGACAGAGCTCTTAGTTAAGGCTATGGTGGTAATCCTATTGCAATATATAAATATATCAAATCAAAACACTGTACACCTTAAACTTACACAATGTTATCTGTCAATTATATCTCAATTTTTTAAAAACCAGATGGAAGAGATAAATACATCATTTTTACTCATTTTTTTTAGTGTAGTTGACACACAGTGTTACATTAGTTTCAGGTGTACAACATAGTGATTTGACTAGTTTATTTATTTTTTTTTAAAGATTTTATTTATTTATTTATTGGAGAGTGGGCGAGAGAGAAACAGCATGAGAGAGGAGAGGGTCAGAGGGAGAAGCAGGCTCCCCACTGAGCCGGGAGCCCGATGCGGGACTCGATCCCAGGACCCTGGGATCATGACCTGAGCCGAAGGCAGTCGCTTAACCAACTGAGCCACCCAGGCGCCCTGATTTGACTAGTTTAAACATTATGCTCTGCTTGCCACAGGCATATCTACCATCTGTCACCATACAACGCTATTACAATACCATTGACTATATTCCTTGTGCTGTACCTTTTATTCCCGTGACTTATTCATTCCATAACTGGAAGCCTGTATTTCCCACTCCCCTTCCCCCATGTTGCCCCTCCCCCACCATCTGCCATCTGGCAATCACCAGTAAATACATCTTCAATGCAGTCAAAAATTTCAATATTCACCGCCATAACCTTAATCAGGCTATTATCCACCCTCACCTGAACTGTTGGCAATAGTCTTCTAACTGGTTTCCTTACTAGTTCTGCCCTCTACAACCCACTCACTACATAGCAGCAAGAAAGACAGTACTGAAACACAAACTAGATCATGTCGACGTGGAGCTCTTATTCAGTCAATGGCTCTGACATTATACTTCGAATAAAATCTATACTCCTTTCAAAGATCTGCAATATCTGGCCCCAGAATACTTCTCCTATCTTATACTATCTTATACTTCTGATCCTGACTCCCACAAACTAGCTAACTTTGCCTATTTCTTTCTTATTCTTCAAGTCTCAGATTCAAAACCATATTTTTACAAAAACTTGTACATGAATGTTCATAGCAGCATTATTCATCATAGCTAAATGGCGGAAATAACCCAAAAGTCCATCAACTGACAAATGGATAAACACAATGTGGTATATCTCTAAATGGAACATCATTCAGCCTTAAAAAGGAATGAAATACTGAGACATGCTACAACATGGATGAACCTGGAAAATAGGCCACAGTGAAGTAAGCCAGACACAGAAGGACAAACATCGTATGATTCATTCCACTGATAGGTACCTAGAACAGGCAAATTACTTAATTATATGACAAAACTCTGAATATCTCAAATCTTGATTCTCTTCTTCTACCCACATACTTAAGTACTGAGGGCCATAGAACATGTCCAAGCTAGTTTTGTGCAGTTTCACATTCTAATGCTGGGTGAGTGGACACAGTAAGTGGAAGGAATAGTCTTGGAAGCAATTCCTACACTAGGAATGGCTAGCAGAAACTTAACTATGCACAGAAATCACTATAAATCACGTAAATATATCTCACTTAATGTAAACTAAATGTGTCCTCAACTCAATCTCACCTCAGCCAGATTCCCAAAAATGTCTGAAAGCCACTCCAACACCACCTAAAACAAGGGAAAGCCTGACAGAGGGGTAGTTAGTATGGGAGAAGACTGGTTTTAACCACCTGCTGTTAAAATAGTTTACTTCTGAAATCTTCACATAAAGAAAATGTGACTGTATTATAGGAACCCTCCCAGAACTTGGCCTCCATCAGGTTTCACTGGGTCTTGGAAGCTCTTCCTATCTTTGTGCCATAGTCTTGCCCCACACTTCCCCCATGAGCCATTCCTCCGAGTATGGACTGCGATCCTTCTGAAATATAAATTAGATTAGAACACCTATTTAAGGGGCACCTGGGTGGCTCAGTTGTTAAGCGTCTGCCTTCGGCGCAGGTCATGATCCCAGGGTCCTGGGATTGAGCCCCACATCGGGCTCCCTGCTCAGTGGAGGGCCTGCTTCTCCCTCTCCCTCTCCCACTCCCCCTGCTTGTGTTCCCCTCTCGCTGTGTCTCTCTGTCAAATAAATAAATAAAATCTTAAAAAAAAAAAAAAAGAACATCTATTTAAAACCCTTCAAATGGGGGCACCTGGGTGGCTCAGTCATTAAGTGTCTGCCTTCGGCTCAGGTCATGATCCTGGAGTCCCGGGATCGAGTCCCGCATCGGGCTCCCTGCTCGGCGGGGAGTCTGCTTCTCCCTCTGACCCTCCCCCCCTCTCATGTGTGCTCTCTCTCTCTCATTCTCTCTGTCTCAAATAAATAAATAAAAAATCTTTAAAAAAAAAAAAAGCTGAGCTATGAGTTCATATTTACAGGTGAGCACACAACATGGGTGGGGTTCACACCACAGTAACCTATTTAACCTCTGCTCATCGAAGATCTAGCTTTGACCCTGAGTTGGACGTTTCCACTGTTTCCTTAAACATGGATTTGAATCTTGCCATTGTTTTTAGAATCTGTGAGAGTTCCATGTTAGGAGTCGAGGTTTATAATTATAGAGAGAATGAAAAGACTGACAAAATGAATAATGTGCTCTGCTCTGCAAGGCCTCCTGGTGGAAGAGCTGGGGTGCAGGCCCAGCTGCAGTTTGGGTGCAGGCTGCACATCACCAGGGAGCACTGTGCCTGCGCCGCACACAGGTAGGTGGCTGAGTCTTCCAGTTGGGAGGCCGTGATGTGGAGGGTGCTGGACCGTTCCTTAGCATTCACTGTGCAGTTTAGCCTTCCACTCTGCTTCATCCCCGAGACTATGTAAAACAGTGAGGTGAGGCCACCGCCCCCGGGATTCTGTCGGAACCACTGCAGGCTGCTCGCAGTTTGGGAAAAATTGCACTTCAGAGTGGAGCTGGCTCCCTCCTGGAGGCTCAGGGCTGAAGGGCTCTGCTCCACCTCCATCCCTCTCACCCCTGTTAGGAAAGAGAAAAACAATGATATCACTGGGGAGTCACTGATGCAGTTTTCAAAACTGTAAAGTATCCGGAGACACACCCCTGAGGATGTAAGAACATCTAGGAGCTCAGTGTCAGCTCCCCCCACCACTGTGGGCTGTGGACCACTCCCAGCCCCCACTCACAGCAAACATGGACCCACAGGAGCCCCAGCAGAGCTCCCCAGCGTCTCTTCATGATTCCTTGTGTAGTTGTTTAGTTACCGACACCCCTACTGTGCAGAGTTTAGAGTCTTGGGTCCAGAGAAATTGTGTTGTTACAATCAATCCGTTCCACCAGAACCACTGAGCACCAATGACACTCACACTTGAGCTTTGTCATTTTGCTTCTTAACAGGAAACTCCACCCATGATGGCCCAGCCCTGGCCGAGTGTGTAAGGTTTCTTGGGGGTGTGGGGGTGTTGGGGGTGGAGGATTCAGGCTGGACTGGGCAGAGGAGGCACTAAAGGAAGATATCCAACTTTCCCAGTCTTTCTGTTTTGTTTTTCAGAACTGTCTTAGGTATAGAAAGTCTGAACAGAGGGTAAGAAAAGTGAAATGACAACTCAGACAGAAATAGGGATCTCGTCAAGTCAGTACATCCTGGAAGATCATAATTGCAGGGAGGCTGCTTTCTAAAGAAGAATAAACACATGTAGTTTAACAGAGAATGTGAGAATTTATTTATAAGGAATATCTAACAAAGGAAAACTGTTTCACAGTACATATCGTTTTGTTAATCCCCTTTGTTAGATAAATAAATACAAATGAAAGAAATTTAAATCATTTTGTAAATCTAGAAAATATAGATTTGTGTTTATACCTAAACATAGTATATGTCCTACAATAAGACTTCAACTGGTAGTAAAAGAAATAGGACAAGTATAGGATGGCCACCTTGGTCTTATTCACAGCCCCCTCTCTTCCCACCCAACCCTTTCCCTTCATATCGTGAGACCCACACGGCTGATTCCACTCTGTGAACCATGAGGTGAGGGCCACATTTCGCAGTTCAAGGTGTTTCTCCTTTTCCTCCCCATCTTTCCTTACATCTCTCCCTTTTCTCCTCTCTCTACTTTTATTCCTCAGTTCCCTCATTTCTTTATCTCAGAGGGGATACGGAAGAAGAAATTTTATCAGTGGTATTGGAGTAATTTCTAAGTCAGTGGAGTAGAAATGTGTTTTAAAAATGTTTAGTTATAAAAATTAAGAAAAAAAAGTAAAATATAAACGTTTTCTACTGGAACCTCCAGCCCACTTGGCTCTAACAGATTCCTACTCTCGGCTGTGCTCCAGGAATCATCTCTGTCCTGTTAGCACAGTCCAGGCCCCCCTCAACCTGATCCATTGATGGATTTATGGAGATTAGAGCTCCATCTCTTTGAGATTATATTAAAACGGAAGAGCTGAGTAAATGACAGAAACTTATATTTTATTTTATCACATTTTCCTCAGTCCCTTCCTCTAATGTTAACCTTCATCTTTCCATTCAGTTTTCCAAATATTCACACACACAGATGGAATTATCTAGGATCTTAAGGAAAGTTGCTCAGTTAGGGGGAAGCCTAGAGTGCCCCCTAATGGATTAAAACCATCAGATAGACTGTCATGGTACTCTCTTGTCTGGTCACAGGTCAGATGGCAATCCCCACACAAAACCCGTCCCTGACACTGTCCCACCTGAAGTGATTCTCCGAGGAAGTTCCAGTCTCCAGTCTGTTGGAGCCATTGTGTTTTTCTCATGAATTGTCCTCTCATCATGAATCCTGATTCTTTGAAAATTATTACCATGTCTGCACAAGGGCTAAGCAGTTTAGTGTTCAGCTCCCCCTGCAGTCCCAGGCACTGTGTCACTCACAGCGCAGAAGTACACAGCTGAGTCGTTCCAATGGGCTGAGGGTTTCTTCAGGTGGAAGGAGGTTTCAGTCTTCCTAAATTCAGCCTCGAAACCTTTGGGACCTTGAACCTTGGTGTTCCCTGATACGTACTGGAGGAGAAGCTGGAGGCCTTGGTTGGGGTACTGCACGTACCAGTAGAGATACGGTTGAACAACAGATGAGTAGTTGCACCTCAGCTCCAAAGCAGCTTCTTCAGAGACAGTGACGTGGGCATCAGGCTGGGTCACCGACTGGGCTCTGGTTCCTCCTGAAACATCAATCCTGAGTCAGTGAGACCAGGACAGACTTACCTATTAAGAGGAGTTGTCTCTATTCAGAGCAGTCGTAATACAGTTCTTGGATGAAATTGAATTTTACTCACTCAGGGAAAAAAGCATCATAAGCACTGAGACAGGAGCCAAGGTCATGGTTGAGCAATGAAGAAGCTGTAGGATCCTTTTTGAAGATCCTCCCTGAGCAGGAAGGGATGTGGCTGAGTTCACAGCACCCTTGGAACAAGGAAGAATGTGTATGGTCAGTGCTCCAGAATCTTGCATAAGCACGTTCCAGAGAGTTTGGAAGAGTCTCTTCCTTGACAAATCTGACTTCTAAGTTCTTATGTCACTGTCTGCAAGGGGCTGTCTCCATCTGGACTCGTCAGTCAGCTCTGGGAAGGAGGAGCTAAAGGAATGATGCTGGTCTTCAACTCTAATTCTAGTTTGTGCAACATCGCCCTCTGGAGGCCAAACAGAGGTAGTTCTTCTAGTAAGGCTTGTCCTGTCCCTTGCTATTTCACGCATCATTAGAGAGGGATTCAGAAACGAACAGGCAGGGGCGCCTGGGTGG